>NC_136483.1:119561862-119784362 GCF_053919585.1 Euprymna scolopes
TAGACAGAGAGGAGAGAGAGAGAGAGAGTAGACAGAGAGGAGAGAGAGAGAGAGAGTAGACAGAGAGGAGAGAGAGAGAGAGAGTAGACAGAGAGGAGAGAGAGAGTAGACAGAGGGAGAGAGAGAGAGTAGACAGAGAGGAGAGAGAGAGAGTAGACAGAGAGGAGAGAGAGTAGACAGAGAGGAGAGAGAGTAGACAGAGAGGAGAAAGAGTAGACAGAGAGGAGAGAGAGTAGACAGAGAGGAGAGAGAGTAGACAGAGAGGAGAGAGAGAGAGAGTAGACAGAGAGGAGAGAGAGAGAGTAGACAGAGAGGAGAGAGAGAGTAGACAGAGAGGAGAGAGAGAGAGTAGACAGAGGAGAGAGAGAGTAGACAGAGAGGAGAGAGAGAGTAGACAGAGAGGAGAGAGAGAGAGTAGACAGAGAGGAGAGAGAGAGAGTAGACAGAGAGGAGAGAGAGAGAGTAGACAGAGAGGAGAGAGAGAGAGTAGACAGAGAGGAGAGAGAGAGAGTAGACAGAGAGGAGAGAGAGAGGGTAGACAGAGAGGAGAGAGAGAGTAGACAGAGAGGAGAGAGAGAGAGTAGACAGAGAGGAGAGAGAGAGAGTAGACAGAGAGGAGAGAGAGAGAGAGTAGACAGAGAGAAGAGAGAGAGAGTAGACAGAGAGGAGAGAGAGAGAGTAGACAGAGAGGAGAGAGAGAGAGTAGACAGAGAGGAGAGAGAGAGAGTAGACAGAGAGAGAGTAGACAGAGAGGAGAGAGAGAGAGTAGACAGAGAGGAGAGAGAGAGTAGACAGAGAGGAGAGAGAGAGTAGACAGAGAGGAGAGAGAGAGTAGACAGAGAGGGAGAGAGAGAGTAGACAGAGAGGAGAGAGAGAGAGTAGACAGAGAGGAGAGAGAGAGAGTAGACAGAGAGGAGAGAGAGAGAGTAGACAGAGAGGAGAGAGAGAGAGTAGACAGAGAGGAGAGAGAGAGAGTAGACAGAGAGGAGAGAGAGAGAGTAGACAGAGAGGAGAGAGAGAGAGTAGACAGAGAGGAGAGAGAGAGAGTAGACAGAGAGGAGAGAGAGAGAGTAGACAGAGAGGAGAGAGAGAGAGAGTAGACAGAGAGGAGAGAGAGAGAGTAGACAGAGAGGAGAGAGAGAGAGTAGACAGAGAGGAGAGAGAGAGAGTAGACAGAGAGGAGAGAGAGAGAGTAGACAGAGAGGAGAGAGAGAGTAGACAGAGAGGAGAGAGAGAGTAGACAGAGAGGAGAGAGAGAGTAGACAGAGAGGAGAGAGAGAGTAGACAGAGAGGAGAGAGAGAGTAGACAGAGAGGAGAGAGAGAGTAGACAGAGAGGAGAGAGAGAGAGAGAGTAGACAGAGAGGAGAGAGTAGACAGAGAGGAGAGAGAGAGAGAGTAGACAGAGAGGAGAGAGAGATAGAGTAGACAGAGAGGAGAGAGAGATAGAGTAGACAGAGAGGAGAGAGAGAGAGTAGACAGAGAGGAGAGAGAGAGAGAGTAGACAGAGAGGAGAGAGAGAGTAGGCAGAGAGAGAGAGAGAGAGTAGACAGAGAGGAGAGAGAGAGAGTAGACAGAGAGGAGAGAGAGAGAGTAGACAGAGAGGAGAGAGAGAGAGAGTAGACAGAGAGGAGAGAGAGAGAGAGTAGACAGAGAGGAGAGAGAGAGAGAGAGTAGACAGAGAGGAGAGAGAGAGAGTAGACAGAGAGGAGAGAGAGAGAGAGTAGACAGAGAGGAGAGAGAGAGAGAGTAGACAGAGAGGAGAGAGAGAGAGAGTAGACAGAGAGGAGAGAGAGAGTAGACAGAGAGGAGAGAGAGAGAGTAGACAGAGAGGAGAGAGAGAGAGTAGACAGAGAGGAGAGAGAGAGAGGAGAGAGAGAGAGTAGACAGAGAGGAGAGAGAGAGAGAGTAGACAGAGAGGAGAGAGAGAGAGAGTAGACAGAGAGGAGAGAGAGAGAGAGTAGACAGAGAGGAGAGAGAGAGAGAGTAGACAGAGAGGAGAGAGAGAGAGAGTAGACAGAGAGGAGAGAGAGAGAGAGTAGACAGAGAGGAGAGAGAGTAGACAGAGAGGAGAGAGAGAGAGAGTAGACAGAGAGGAGAGAGAGAGTAGACAGAGAGGAGAGAGAGAGAGAGAGTAGACAGAGAGGAGAGAGAGAGAGAGTAGACAGAGAGAGAGAGAGAGAGAGAGTAGACAGAGAGGAGAGAGAGAGAGTAGACAGAGAGGAGAGAGAGAGAGAGTAGACAGAGAGGAGAGAGAGAGAGAGTAGACAGAGAGGAGAGAGAGAGAGAGAGTAGACAGAGAGGAGAGAGAGAGAGTAGGCAGAGAGGAGAGAGAGAGGAGTGAGAGAGTAAATGTTACTGTCTTTCTCTAATTATGATTACTCAAAAACATATCAATTATGATGAAATATTAAAATTGATTGGAAATGCAATTATTTTTTCAGTTGTATGATTAAAAAAATATTTAACTAGTATTAAAAAAGCTATTAATCACAAAGATACCAAGAAAAGAACTATATTTGTTTTACACATTATAATCATGTATCAATGTATACTATTGTTTCAGTCATGTGTCAATATAAAACATAAAAATATACTTGAAAATCTGTTTCAATTTTTGGAAAAGTTCAATAAAAATTGTCTTAAATCAGCTGTCATTTTGGAGTGACACATTTGATTACCCTCATTAAGTCTAGATGCGTGCGAACAATTATCAATCTGACATAATCTCAATAGATTGTTCTATTGATCAGGTTTGCATCACTGTTTTCAGTCCTTTGTGTCAACATGATGTTGGACATCAAAATTGTTAATGTGTTACATCAAATGTTACATCAAAAGAAAAACTGTTTTAATCTAAGGGTCAATCCTTAGGTAAACAAATGTTGATTGGGCACAGACAGACATTAAAGCAGAAACCCGTGTCATACTAGTTTGCAACAAAGTGCAACAACAATTCAATTCAATCTTGGAGATGGAAATTTGGTTCGTTAAAATTAATTTTAACGTTAAAACAAAATATTCCCTAAAATTATTGTACAAAAATTCCAAAGAACTTTATCCTCATTGGTCAAATCTCGTTCAATACTGAAAATATTGACTTATTCATGAACATAGGCAAAATCCTTATAACCATAAAAACAGTCTCAGGACACAAATGTAATATAATGACAGATAGATAAGGGCATTTATATGAGTTTGTGGGGGAATGATGCAATCAAAAGATACTCAATTATGTAAAAATTAATCCATCTATATATATAAAAGGCAAAAATCGGTGTGTATGTATGTATGTATGTATGTTTGTTTGTAACGCTAAAACTTTTGACAGACACAACCAAAGTTGACAAATTAGGTAGCATATTGCACCTTGATCACCCGGATGACAAATATCGAAATTTCACGTCAAACGGACAACTAGAAGGGGGTTAACTGATCATTTTTCTCTCCCAGGGGGGCCCCCCAAAAAACCTGTCATTTTAACATTATTCATTAGCTGTCACGTGACGTGACGTCAGCTCAGTAAAATGTCGGCTACGCTGAGCCTCTGACGTACATTAAAGCTGCCTGCGAGGAGTATCATTGATACTATAACACAGTTAAATATTAGTTTAAGAGTCGAACCGTTATTACCAACGGATTTATCGCACTTCAAAAAGAAGAATCCCAAAATTACATAAAAATTGACGTAGGGAAAATGTTTTTATTTTTGCTTGAAGTTTTTTACCGGCGAAGAAAGATGACTATGCTCTTTGCTATAGTTTACCATGTAAACAAGGCTTTAGCCATTTTGTTTTTACCTCCTAACTCTGTTAAACTGGAAGGGGGAGGGGTGGCTATCAGTATAAGGCCGCTTAAATACACGAAAATTACTTTTATACGAGTTTGTTTTCTTATGAATGGAACCGCGTTTATAGGGGGGAGGGGGGAGGAGGCAATGTGCACAGTCTCCCAAGCATTACCTACTATAAAAAAAGATGCACATTTACCCTCTTCTCTCACCCTCTTTCTCTCTCTCTCTCTCTCTTTCTCTTCTCTCTCTCACTCTCTTTCTCTATCACCCTCTTCTCTCTCTCTCTTTCTCTTCTCTCTCTCATCCTCTTTCTCTCTCTCTCACCCTCTTCTCTCTCTCTACCTTTTTCTCTTCTCTCTCGCACCCTCTTCTCTCTCTCTCACCCGCTTCTCTCTCTCTACCTCTTTCTCTTCTCTCTCGCACCCTCTTCTCTCTCTCACCCGCTTCTCTCTCTCTACCTCTTTCTCTTATCTCTCTCTCTCTCTCAACCTCTTCTCTCTCTCTCTCTTACCCTCTTCTCTCTCTCACTCTCTGTGTACACCTTTTTCTCTTCTCTCTCTCTCTGACCCTCTTTCTCTCTCTCTCACCCTCTTTTTCTGCTCTCTCTCACCCTTCTCTCTCTCTCTCTCTACCTCTTTCTCTTCTCTATCACCCTCTTTCCCTGCTCTCTCTCACCTTCATCTCTCTCTCTCTACCTATTTCTCTTCTCTCTCTCTCCCTCTGCTCTCTCTCACCCTCTTCTTTCTCCCTCACCCTCTTCTCTCTCTCTCTCTACCTCTTTCTCTTATCTCTCTCTCTCACTACCCCTCTCTCTCTCTGTCTTACCCTCTTCTCTCTCTCTCTACCTCTTTCTCTTATCTCTCTCTCTCACTACCTCTCTCTCTCTCACCCTCTTCTCTCTCTCACCCTCTTTCTCTCTTACCCTCTTCTCTCTCTACCTCTTTCACTTCTCTCACCCTCTTTCTCTCTCACCCTCTTTCTCTGCTCTCTCTCACCCTCTTCTCTGCTCTCTCTCACCCTCTTCTCTCTCTACCTCTTTCTCTTCTCTCTCTCTCACCCTCTTCTCTCTCTCTTACCTATTTTGTAATATATATATATAGATATATATATTGTACAAACTATTGTACAAACTATTACCACTTATCAAGGCCTATAGGCCACTCGAGGATGAAAGTTTAAAAGTGCACAGTAGTCAAATTCGGCAAAGATGACGGAACCGCTTTAAGAGGAGGATGAATTATTCAGTGACTCCAACCTATTTTGTTACATATATGTATGTATATATTTTTGTAAAAAATATATATTACTACTTATCAAGGCCCATAGGACACTCGAGGATTAGAGTTGAAAAGTGCACAGCAGTCAAATCTGGGAAAGAGGATGGAACCGCTTTAACGGGAGGATGAGTTATTCAGCGACTCCAACCTATTTTGGTATATATATATTTATATCTATATTTATTTTTAAATATATATTACCACTTATCAAGGCCCATAGGCCACACGAGGATGAGAGTTTAAAAGTGCACAGTAGTCAAATTCGGCAAAGATGATGGAACCGCTTTAAGAGGAGGATGAATTATTCAGTGACTCCAACCTATTTTGTTATATATATGTATGTATATATTTTTGTAAAAAATATATATTACTACTTATCAAGGCCCATAGGACACTCGAGGATTAGAGTTGAAAAGTGCACAGTAGTCAAATTCGGGAAAGAGGATGGAACCGCTTTCACGGGAGGATGAGTTATTCAGCGACTCCAACCTGTTTTTTTATATATATATTTATATCTATATTTATTAAAAAATATATATTACCACTTATCAAGGACAATAGGCCACTCGAGGATGAGAGTTGAATAGTGCACTGTATAAAAAATACGGTAAAGAGGATGGAACCGCTTTAACGGGAGGATGAGTTATTCAGCAACTCCAACCTATTTTTATATATATATATATATATATATATACTTTTATTAAAAAATATATATTACCACTTATCAAGGACAATAGGCCACTCGAGGATGAGAGTTGAAAAGTGCATAGTAGTAAAATTCGGGAAAGAGGATGGAACCGCTTTAACGGGAGGATGAGTTATTCAGCGACTCCAACCTATTTTTTATATATATATATATATATATATATATATATATATATATATTTATAACAAAAATATATTACCACTTATCAAGGCCCATAGGCTACTCGAGGATAAGAGTTGAAAAGTGCACATTAGTCAAATTCGGGAAAGAGGATGGAACCGCTTTAACGGGAGGATGAGTGATTCAGCGACTCCAACCTATTTTGTTATATATATATATATATATATATATATATATATATTTTGTACAAACTATATATTACCACTTATCAAGGCCCATAGGCCACACGAGGATGAGAGTTTAAAAGTGCACAGTAGTCAAATTTGGGAAAGAGGATTTAATCGCTTTAATAGAAGGATGAATTATTCAGCGACTCACACCTGTTTTGGTATATATATATATATATTTATAAAAAAATATGTATTACCACTTATCAAGGCCCATAGGCCACTCGAGGATGAGAGTTAAAAAGTCCACAGTAGTCAAATTTGGGAAAGAGGATGGAACCGCTTTAACAGGAGGATGAGTTATTCAGCAACTCCAACCTATTTTGTTATATATATATATATATATATATATATATTTTTCATAAAATATGTATTACCACTTATCAAGGCCCATAGTCCACTCGAGGACGAGAGTTGAAAAGTGCACAGTAGTCAAATTGGGGAAAGAGGATGGAACCGCTTTAACGGGAGGATGAGTTATTCAGCGACTCCAACCTTTTTTTTTATTTTGTAAAAAATATATATGACCACTTATCAAGGCCCAGAGGCCACTCGAGGATAAGAGTTGAAAAGTGCACAGTAGTCAAATTTGGGAAATTTGTTATATATCTATTTTTTTGTTACTTAGGCATTTCCACTTATCAAGGCCCAGATACATCTCGAGGATAAGAGTTAAATGTGCACAGTAGTCAATTGGACAATAAGGCCCAGAGGCCACCCGAGGATAAGGGTTGAAAATGGCAGTAGTTAATTGGACAACATAGTAATCGTTAGTAATGGAAAGTCGGGAAATTTGTTATATATATATTTATATTTTGTTTAGATAGGCATTACCACTTATCAAGGCCCAGAGGCCACTAGAGGATAAGTGTTGAAAAGTGCAGTAGTCAATTGGACAAAATATAGTAATTGTTAGTAATGGAAATTCAGTAAATTTGTTATATATATATTAATATTTTGTTAAATACGCATTACCACTTATCAAAGCCCACAGGCCACTCGAGGATAAGGATTGAAAAGTGCACCGTAGTAGTCGGTTGTAATGGAAATGCGGGATATTTGTAATATACCTATTTTTTGTTACTTAGGCACAACCACTTATTAAGGCCCAGAGGCCACTCGATGGTATTACCACTTATCAAGGCCCAGAGGCCACTCGAGGATAAGCGTTTAAAAGTGCAGTAGTCAATTGGACAATATAGTAATCGTTAGTAATGGAAATTCAGTAAATTTGTTATATATATGTATATTTTGTTACATACGCATTACCATTTATCAAGGCCCAGAGGCCACTCGAGGATAAGGATTGAAAAGTGCACAGTAGTCAATTGGACAATATAGTAATCGTTAGTAATGGAAATTCAGTAAATTTGTTATATACCTATTTTTTGTTACTTGGTCATTTCCACTTATCAAGGCCCAGAGGCCACTCGAGCATAAGAGTTAAAAAGTCCACAGTAGTCAATTGGACAATAAGGCCCAGAGGCCACCCGAGGATAAGGGTTAAAAAGTGCAGTAGTCCATTGGTCAATATAGTAATCGTTAGTAATTACTACTTCTCAAGGCCCAGAGGCCACTCGAGGATAAGGGTTGAAAAGCGCAGTAGTCAATTGGACAATACAGTAATCGTTAGTAATGGAAATTCAGTAAATTTGTTATATATATATATATTTATATTTTGCTAAATACGCATTACTACTTATCAAGGCCCAGACGCCACTCGAGGATAAGGGTTGAAAATATTCAACAAATTTTTTATCTACAGATTAGAAAATTTGTATATAGGGTATTCAGACATATGGAATATATCTAGCATAATCTATCTATTATATCTATAAAAGTCAGAATGTTTGTGTGTGTGGGTGTGTGTGAGGTAGAGAGAGAGAGAGAGAACAATTCTTAACCTATATATTCAACAAATTTTTTATCTACAGATTTTAAATTTGTTATAAAGGGTATTCATACATACGGAAATATATCTAGCATAATCTATCTATTATATCTACAAAAGTGAAAATGTGTGTGTCTGTGAGAGAGAGAGCAATTCTCAACCTATATAATCAACAAATTTTTTATCTACAGATTAGATAATTTGTATATAGGGTATTCAGACATATGGAAATATATCTAGCATAATCTATCTATTATATCTATAAAAGTGAGAATGTTTGCGTGTGTGTGTGAGGTAGCAAGAGAGAGAGAGACAGAGCGAGAGAACAATTCTCAACCTATATATTCAACAAATTTTTTATCTACAGATTTGAAAATTGGTATATAGGGTATTCAGACATATGGAAATATATCTAGCATAATCTATCTATTATGTCTATAAAAGTGAGAATATGTCTGTGTGTGAGAGAGAGAGAGTAAGAACAATTCTCACCCTTTATATTCAACAAATTTTTATCTACAGATTAGAAAATTTTTATATAGTGTATTCAGACATATGGAAATATATCTAGCATAATCTATCTATTATATCTATAAAAGTGAGCATGCGTGAGAGGAGAGAGAGAGAGAGAGAACAATTCTCAACCTATATACTCAACAAATTTTTTATCTACAGATTTGAAAATTTGTATATAGATTATTCAGACACATGGAAATATATCTAGCATAATTTATCTATTATATCTATAAAAGTGAGAATGTGTGGGTGTGTGAGAGAGAGAATGAGAGAGAACAATTCTCAGCTTATATATGCAACAAATTGTTTATCTACAGATCCGAAATATCACATTTGTATAGAAGTAGAAATCTGGATACCTATTCTGATACCTAATAAAAGAAAGGACACTCTTTGGGGCGGATTTTGATGATAACAAGTCACTAATAAGAAATTATAATAAACATTGAAATAATTTAAGAATTTTATCAAAATAAAATTGCATGGTAATCACCCAATTTCTGCCACAAAATTTTGATTGGCAAAACTCATAAACAGAAAATATATATTTTCTAATTTCATCTTTTTTTTTATATAATCTGATTTGATGTTTTCCTTAATATTCAAATCACTATATTTTGCTGCTTAATATCAAATACAGCAAATGAGTTATTTTTTATGCATCAAACAATTACATTTTCTCATTCATCCAAACTAATCACTGAACATCAATTTCATATTTTCTTCACTAAAATATTACTGTGCTTGATGTCATCAAGTGGAGCGGATCATTTTTTTTTCATTTGTTCACACATTTTTCCAATTTATATATATTTTGTCTAAGATTCTTAGCCTATGTCATTGCATACCAAGCTGTTTATTAAAAGTTACGGTTCACTGTAAACACATACGTTACACCAAAATAAAAACGCTTCAGATAATGTCTTGATATTCAATTAAGTTTCTCACATGACATCTTATGAAGTTAGTAGAAATGTTACAGACTTTTGAATCTCAAACACTTTCAATACTGTGCACTGATATTTTCTTTTTTGGAATATAAGCACATTCATGATTTTTTTTTACAAACGTCAACAAATTTCACAATGTGTAGCAATGTACTGAAACAATTATAAAAATATTTGTTTTTATTTTGGATGATGCAGGGCATCCGAAGAGAGATTTTTCTAACAAAATGAAAGTATAATTTTTAGCAATAGGTATCTAGGAAAAGGCCACTACATACGTTATAAATTCCAAATTTCCACAACCTGGCAAATACTGGTACACGCTAGCAAATTTAGATTTGCAATTACAGAATATGATTCTAATTTTTTCCTTTGCTCTTTATTCTAACACTACACTAAGTTTACTGTTTTATTTCGCTACAGTTGATATTGTGTAGAACAATAAGAAAATCATAGTGAACAATGCATTCAACAAAATTTCACACACATTTCTAGATACCTATATCTAATAAGTTCAAAAGAAAGGACACACTTAGGGAGGTATTTTGGTGGTCAAGTCACTAAATAGAGATTAGCTGGTTTCCCGGCATAGCCCAGGATGTAATAAAGATTGACTGAAATACATGTTCTAGCTGGTTTCTAGGCGTTGCCAGGGATGTAATATAGACACATTATGTTGTATATTACCTGTTCTCTTCTCCCTAAGGTAAAACAATTTCATATACATGCTGTAAATTACCTATGCTAGGGATAAAACATGAACAATACCAGTCCGGGGGTAGATAAAACAAATAATACATAGAGATGAAAGATTCGTCTCCCCTAAGAATAAAACATATGTTCAATATCTGCTTTTGTTTTTTCATTGTTTATACGGTCCCGAGCAACGCCGGGTAGCCCTGCTAGTATATATATATGTCTTAATATTTTTTTACCAAAAATTTTTTATATATTAAAATTCGGTAATGTTCATATACCAATAAAAATAAAGTCAATATTAATTGACTCAATTAAGCTTCATGATTATCGGTTTTCATAATCGAGCATATATTTTTGCAAAAATCAAGACAACAAAACATAAAATAAGAACATCATATGGTGTATTTCCTTTTGTGTTACACTTGTTTGGATAAATTAAAACATTTAAAAATATCCAAAAAATAGCTACTCTTCAGACACCAAAATACATTTGTCATATATATATATATATATATATATATATATCTGTTATATATATATATATATATATATATATATATATATATAATATAAAGCTGAACGTCTGTGTGTGTGTCTGGTCACGAATAGGCTCCTATATGGTTGACTATTTTAAAAAACTGATTACATATGATAGAAGATGTATCGAGGATCAGGAATGGGTATGTTTGATCTGGCAGAACGGTGGTTCATAAAAATTGTGGGGTCTGCGTTCGCGCCTAGCCCCCCAAAGTATGGAAATAAAAAAAAAAAAAAAAAAAAACGTTTACAAGGGGTTTTTGATATAGATATACATAAGAATACTTTGATAAGTATGTTTTAACTTAAATAGGGATGGTATAATAAAATTGTGGGGCTTGCATTCGCACCTGGCCTCCACAGAATGGAAACAGGCAAAAACTTTAATGAAGACTTTTCATATCTATCTGCGTAAGTATACTTTGATAATTATGTTTCAGCTTGAAGAAATATGGTATAATAAAATTATGGGGTGTTCGTTCGCGCCTGACTGCATAGAATAGAAATATGTCACAAAGTTTAACAAGGTTTTTTAATATAGATCCACAAAATATTGTGATAAGTGTTTCAATGTGAACAAGTATGGTATAATAAATTATGGGGGTTATCTATTTTATTTTTACTTTCATCATATTTTGCTTTGGTTTTGATACCCCCAAATTCAAAGCTATTTCTTTACAACCCTTCCTTTTCATAACCTATCATACTTTCATAAATCAGAGTCCATTTTCTGTAGGCTGTTTTTGAACCCAGTCAACGACGGATAATTTTGCTAGTATACACACATATATATATATATATTTATTTATATATGAATATATTAATAATCCCTATTTTAAGAGAACAGTTTGGATTCGCCTCGTTCATCCTCATTTTATTTATTTTTTCGATTCCTTTCGAATTAAGTATCACACTTTCATATTTCTTATTTTTAGACCATCCCTTACCCACAAAATTTTCTTTTCTCCATTCACCTCCATTTAGAGGGCATCCCCACCTAGAGACTGACCCGCAGAAGCAAGGTTCCTTTTACAAACCTAGTGGAATGGGCAGTCTATCAACTAGACGGGGTTGGGAGGGTCCTACTAATAACCTTTTGTTTTTTCTTCTCCCGCCCTCGACACAAATGAATTATTGTACCATTTTATTGTTATCTTTTGTTTTTACACGTCAATAAAAAATGTTTTAAAAACTGGGAGTTAAGTAGGACGTCCCCCAATATGAAAGGGTGAATGCGGTATTATGGTGAAAGAAGATACTAGCTGGGAAAAACTTTTGATTTTGTTTAGTTCTGGAGTGACAAGGATGACCAACGACCCCTACAATCCCCCCTTTTGAGTTGGCTATGTGCCTAAGTTTTTTGTTCATCGTTGATTTTGACTGTATTTTTAACATGAATAAAAGATTTAATATCTCAAAGTGTAGTATCTGTTCCGGCAACCCTTCATACCAATTGTCACTATCCAGCTCCCCTACTCCCCGGGGAGTTGGTCCCCATTTCCCCCTTCACTCCTCACATTAAAAATCGATCTTGTACCTAATTTGCTTGGTGGGGGAGCAAATAAATACCTTTTTTTGGCCTTTTCGCCAAGATCAAAGTGTAGTATCTGTTCTTACTACATGCTGTACTTATGTTTGTAACTGTGATATAAAGTGGGGGATCACTTTTCTGTATTAATTTAATGTAAAATGATCACCCACTTTACGTCAGTCTCAAAGCCATTCAAGTCACTCCCCAGATCATTCAAGTTGTTTTTGAAGGATTCCAGTTATTTTTTAAGCATTCAAGTTATTCTTAAGGTCATCCAATTCATCCTTAAGTTCATTAAAGTCATTCTAAGTCATTTACTTTTTATTTAAGTCATTTCAGCCCATTATTCGGTCATTTTAGTTTATCTTTAAGAATTTCATGTCAATCCTACATTCACGCATTCATTCATTACACGAGAGCATGCAACTAATGGCTACCGGCCTTGTTTAAGAAAAACTATAAATTAAAAGGTTTATCATAACCTCATACTGGTTATGTAACTTAAATCTATCTTTTTCAGTCTTATCTTAAGGTAAACATGATATTTTTGTTAATTTTTACTATTCCCATATCATTCAGTATATCGAAACAGTGTAAGGGACATAAATTGATTTTGCCAACATTTATCAGAATTCCTTTATATTTTTAGTTCACTATTTTGATTTCAGTCTTTATTACGTTTAGTTTTAAACTTTTAGTTCTCACATTCTCTTTATAGCAATCTAAGAATGTATGTTCTTATTTCATATTTTGTTGTCTTGATTTTTGCATATATATATATATATATATATATATATATATGGAAACTGCTTCAGACAAGGTATGAAGCCACTTGATATAAGGAGCTAGCACAAACAAAAGATGATTATCACTGAGATAGGAGATGCTTATTAATCATCATCTTGAAAAAAAACAAGCTATAGGTAGGAGGAAAACAGTCAGCAGAAAGAGAGTTCCATAAAATTGAAGTTCTTGGAAAGCTGTATTACAATGAGGTATCAGAACACCAAATTCTGAGTCAAATGAGCTGGAACAAAGGAAGCAGGGAATAAATTAGATAATTCTAAACAACACATGCCATAACAGTAATTATAAAAAAGACAGACTAACAACATCATGTCTATAAGAGAGGTTGCAGAGAAGGGTGGGGCCCAGTCAAATTACAGATATGTTTGTGCATTTTATCAAGAATCCTCAATTGGGACAGAGATTCAGCAATCCAAATATGACAACAGTACTCCATACATGTTTAAGATGAAATGGTATTAATCTCTTAATCTCTTACATGTAGAAACATGCTCTACCTGCGAGAGAAAAAAAAAACATGAAGATAGAATCAATTATAAATTACAAGGAAAGAGGTAAACAATGATAGCCCGACTCCATTAAATGAATATATAACAGTGATTCTTCATATAAATTTGTCTAACAAGAAAAATTCAGAGAAAAAAAAAAACATGGTTTACCAGCGAATAATACTTCCCCACAGCGAATGGGTTTGCGCGGACGTGTGCGAGGTCCTTGCATGAGTGGACGCTCCTGTGGCAAAAGTAAATAATTTTTGGCTTCATCCAAAAGGTCACGACATGATTCGTCACTTTTGATAAGGAGATCAGAGCCAACTGTTCCGACTAAGAATTTTGGACTCATCAGTGGCAAACGGACATGCTGTAAAACCTGTAAAGAAAAAGAAAAACTTTCAAGAATAAGAGATTTTGTATGCACAAATATTCAGGACATTCTACCTGTTAATGAGAGAGTGTGAAGGTGATAGAAAGCTATTTGCAAATGATAATTAGAACAATCAAAATGAAAGCCCCCACCCCCCCAAACACAACTCGATCTCAAAACTGAGGAATATTTTAGCATTTATTTTCTGTAATTAAAATATATAGAAAAAACCCTTAAGGAAACAAATGTCGATTAATTCAGCTTTATTATAATGGATAAGTAGGGTTCTTATCTGGGTTGGGCTTAGCAGCCCATCAACAATTGTAGGATCATTTCAGGGCCAAACACTATTTCTGATCATATTTTAGTCAAACATCATTTCTTGGTTAAGGTTTATTTCTCAGGCAGAGTTAATTTCAGGAGTAGGGCGTATTATGTATGCGTTATTTTCTTATTCTATAATTTGTTTTGGAAATGTTTCAGTGTTATATTGCTTATTGAAGTAGTTCTACACTTTTTTCAATAAATTCATTTCTTTATGTATTTAAAATTGATCCTTTAATGTTTTTACATTAAAGTATGCTTTATGTATAGATACTTTATGTATAGATGTAAAGTTGGTGCAATTTATCATGACGTGTATAGGGCATGAAAAACTATGCACAATGGAGGCTCTTTTACTTCAAGTAAGAATTACTCGTAATGGGTTATTTTTAGAGTGTCAAATATGGAGTCGATTCTTGGTATTCTGTCCGAAAATTGAATGCATAGCATCACAATATTCTTTAAGCTGACTTTACAACATATTTAAATGTAAGAAGTTAATGTAGTTTGCTTCAAGCATTGTTTAATGTGTATATAAAGGTAATTTATAGAAGGTAATACAATGCAGAGGTGTAATGGATCAACACAAACTGAAGCAAAAGACATAAAAGTGAAATGTGTTATGCAGATTCACCTTTTATTAATGTTTTTATATACTTTTAAAACATTGTATAAAGTATATATGAGAAAAACATGTATTGTATTAACAAAAAGGTGCATCTGCATAACTCAATTCGCTGATATATTTCCATCAGTTTGCGTCTATTCTCCGCATTGTATTGCCTATTATAAATAACTTTTATACATGTAAAATTGTTTTGGATATTATTGTGAATGATGCGTCACCTTTTGTGACTGCAAATATATAAAATTTTACTTTTTAAAAGAATAGAAAATTTAGATGAAACACACATATATATATATATATAAAATGCTATTTTGTAAATTATTCAATGTTATAAATAAAAACAAATAACAGTTTATGAAATTCTTAAATTTTAACATAACATGTATAGCAAGTCATAAGAATTTATGCATGTGTGTAAGAAACAGATAGCAAAGTAAAGATGCATATTGTAATTTCTGTCTGATAATGAAAGTATGTGTTTGCCAACTGCTGTTTGAAGACTCGCAGATGGCACCATGCCAGACCAAAATGGCAACAGACATCAAAGAGATGACATCATTGCAACACTTTTTATTTAATTCTTTTACACATTAGAAATTAACAAAGAATTAACAGAATCAATGGCTGTAAAAGAAAGAAGTTTGGGGATTTGTGTTTATGTCCGTTGTTTGATTACGGCAAATGTCACGCATGGCTTGTCAAGAAAAAAATAAACTGAATAACCTAACGTCAAATTATCTCATTATGAAACGGAAACATTTAAGAATTTTAAGGACTCTGACCAAAATCTGTGACAAATCTCACTTTTTTGTTTATTGTGTGCAAAAGAAAGAATAAGGTTTATAAAGACAGGATTTAGTAAGAAACAAAAGAATGGATTACAATAGATATAATTCGAGTCTTTTTTAAATTTAAACTTAAAGCTTTCTGCAAATTATTGAAGCATAAAAATGGTTGTAGGAGAAAGACGTAGTAATGAAGATTGGTTGACCATTTTGTTTGACAAATTTTTTAGAGTGACTTAAATCAAATCAAATTATTTTAGTAAAAAATTTTATGCTTCAAGTTCTTGCAGTCAGTATGCAAATTTCTACCTAATTCATTTCCGGCCTAATTTCCAAATATTTGCATAAACAGTATGTTGTGTCATCATATTTGGTTTAACATCCATTTTTCAAATTCACGTGTTTGACTACTTTAAGAAATGAACTTCCAAACTAAGTTATCTCTGGACAGGTTTTCATCCCGAAAGTTCATTTTACCACTTCTTCACATGTTTTCTTTGGCTTTCCCTGGGAACTGAACCTGTCATCTGAATTGTTCTACTTATCCAAAACCTCATCGATTCTGCCCTACTGTTCAGATTTAATCTTCCTCAGAGATCTGGACTTGTATTACACATTTGTTTCTCTTCATGCAGCATGTCTTCAACCCTCATCGGCCAGGTTTCATTTTGATGCATTACATGCCTGATAGACCGTTACCTTCATCAACAATGGTAATACTCTCCAACCAGTAATGGCATACGTGTAACTTGCTTAGATCACAAACATAATTCGTTTTTGGTAAAATAATTTTTAAAAATTTAAATAAACGTAAATCCAATTAATCTATTCACTTGTCGCAGGAGAATAAAAAAAAAAAAATTATGTTTCCCCAGTGTTTGCACCAATATTTATATAAAATTATAGAATTATGCCAATAATTTAATTTTTCATAAATTATCGTACCTGATGACCTAAAGATGAAAAAAAAAAACAAAAAAAAACTAATATTGACTTTTGATTTATTTGCTTTCTCACTTTCACCATTTGAAATGGTTTTGTTCAAGAACCACAAAAAAGCTTTTTTTCTACTCGCCAACGTTTGTGTGACTGGATGGATTTATCTACAAATAAATACACATTGGTCTTTATTATGAAGAGGCAGATTATTGCCTACCATAACTTAAAAACAAAGTCTGATTTTCATAAATAAATGCTTGTAGAATGTATAAATCCTGGAATCTGAAGAAGGCAAGAGAGTCCAACAGCAAAACAAGTGTTAATTGAAGTAGCAGATAAAAGTATATGGAAAGGTCATTTTACTTACTGTTGGAAGGTGTTGTCGCCTCTCCTGAATGTTGTAACGTACCCACGCCATTACAGCATTATACACCTGTTCTTCACTGCGTACGTTAAGTTCGTCGCTGGAGATGATGTCGACTAGTTGATTAACTGGAAGTAATAAAAATTCTTCACTTTCCATAACCTAGTGAAAATAGAAAAAATTTTAATTCATTAACAAAACATGTAATAAACAAAAACAACGTATTAATCTATTTCATAGTAGATAAAAAAAAAGCTACATTGCATTATACTTGATTTGCTCCATGGCATTTCTATATGACAGACATACTCATAGTAAAAAAATTGGATGCCTATTTCAAAAGATTCCTTTTTCATTTGAAAAATAATATTGACTGTATAAAATATTTCCATTTTTAAAGGCTTAAGAGTTCATAAAGAGAGGAGGAGGTGACTGCTCGCTCTTTCTCCTCCTTCCCACTTTCCTTTCCTCCACCTTTCTTTCTCACAATGTAAAATTTTAATTTCTTTTTGATATTTAAATAACTCCTTTCACTCAACATAAATTAATGCAACAAGAAACTTAGGAATCAAATTATTTTAAAATTTTGTTCCAAGTAATGAACATTGTGAAGTGATAGCTGTCAAAGCTAGTGTAAGATATGTTTAATAATGTCTTAGTTCAAGCACATAAATTATTGAAAGAAGAGTTGAAAGAACACACAGAATGCCAACTCGTGGAGTGTTGAATTATTTTCTTCCTGTCACCAACAACAGAGACGTTTGCTCTTGATATCACAAGCAATAGTAAATTTACTTTCTTCTGTTCACCGACAAAGATGATCACTCATTAACAGTAACACTTACTGCTCTTCACCAAAACACACACAAACAATGTGGTGTTCAAACAAAAAGTCAAAATCTCATTTCTTTTATTTAGCCATTTTGAATTGCCAACAACACTTATTTTGCATGATCACGACCCTTGCCTCAGATTCGCATCTGTGTGTGACCATTTCCTTGCAGTGGGTGCATGCTAGTCATGGATGCTTATTCTTTGGTCTTTCCGTACCATCATCACAACTAATTAGTACTATAAAGTTAATATCATAATTAAACAAATTTAATTGTACATTTTTAGATATGAGTTTTGGTTTTATTTGCGTAATAAGTTGGCCTATTATATAAGAACACTGACATTCCATCTATTAAAGGTTTGTAAATCCTAATTATGAACCTGTCATGCTCCACCTAGGAAAATGAGTTTCCTTACAATAATACCATTTCAACCTATTCACTTATTTAGAGATCAGAAGGCCGTCACTTACAACTGACTGTTAATCAATGCCTTTATCCATTGCACATCATGCGTATAATCAATATTGGAGATTATGCTATTTTATTACATTGAACTAATGTACTATCTTTCAATTTGAGGGTAATATAGCATTTGTTTTTATCATGCATTTCACATTTAAATTTTGCACTTTGAGCTCCACACAAAATCAATTTTTAATGTGAGGAAAATACTGGTAAAATTAGATATTCAAGATCTGCTTTGACTGCAGAGAGTCATACCTTCAGTTAATTGCCTTTTAAACAAAATGATTAGAGGCTGATTGGGTCACATTATGATGAGCAAGTTAACAATGAGAAAACAGATCAAGAAAACAAAATGATCATACATACCTCTTGAAAATTGTGCTGCGTAAATTTGTCGGCAATTCTCAGGAGGTCCCGACATGCATGAGTATCAGCAAAGGCACGGATTCCAAGACAATTCGAAGGATCCAATTGGCGTTTCAAAAACTCGCAACACACCTCCTGGATTTCAGCAAGTTGTAATAAACAAGCAGCAGGAAGCAGAGTCTGTACGTTACTCTCTTCCACAGTTATATTTGCTGTGTAACAAAAGTCTATCAAAAGTTCCATAGCATTTTCATCAATGTCTCTGATTGTCACTTCAGTTTGTCGACTCTCGGCGAGTTCCCCAGTGAACATGGCATGGAAATAGGGACTACATGCCGACAAAATCACACGGTGGGCAAAAATCTTACGCTGACCAACAATAAGCACCACATCACATAACTCCCGCAGCTTACGGAGAACATTGATAGCCTCCAACGTGTGTCTGGGGTGCTTGTCGGAAGTGTACGCCAGACGTGCTGGTGATGGAGGCCGTTCCATTGTCAGTCTTTTTTGTGGTGGAAGAGTCTTGTGTCAACAATCTGAAAAAAAAAAAAAAAAAAAATTGAATAAAATAAAGTTAGAATTAATGATTAAAAATCACAATGTTACTAAAGCCCTACTCCGTGTTTCTCACTAATGCTGCTTCTAGTCCCGAAATTCATTACCATTTTTATTTTTTAAATTTCTATATATTTCTGTTTTGTGAAGGTTACATTTTTCAACAAAACAATTAAAAGAAATAAAAATAAAAAAAAATAAAAATCAATCCTGCATTTTTCTAATCAAAATATTTATTCACATTCACAAACAAACTATTTACATCTGCAGTTTCTAGATCAAGAGAAGCAGGTATTGAATTACCTTTTTCTAGGTTTTGAGATAATGCATCATCAAGAAGAGTCACTCAAATAAGTTCTCTCATTTTATCAAACAAACATTAATTTGTCAGAGTTTTAGTCAAATATATTCAGTATTTAATAATTTTGGAGATGAGGTATTATTGTTATTTAC
This sequence comes from Euprymna scolopes, assembly GCF_053919585.1. Taxonomy (NCBI): domain Eukaryota; kingdom Metazoa; phylum Mollusca; class Cephalopoda; order Sepiida; family Sepiolidae; genus Euprymna; species Euprymna scolopes. The sequence continues at coordinate 119,581,494 of NC_136483.1, forward strand.
AGGTTTTGGACCATTGGTTATTGTCATGTTCACAATCTTGTATTCGCCAAGCTTTCAAGCATCATTTTTTGTGGTCATTTATTTAATCCACCAGGATAGATGTTATATTCACCATTTTATGCTTAGAAAAGAAAAAAAATGCAATCTATAAAAGTAAAATTGTCTGTGTGTGTACACATTTCCCTACCAAACTACTGTTTATTTTCAGTCTACAGACTTGAGATTTGACATAACGATTTAGGAAAATCTTTTTAATTGGTTTTCAGTCAGAACTTTGGCTGTCAAGAGGTCAAAGTTGAACGATTTGACCTTTGAAAATTCTACCAAACTCCTCTGCCAATTTTTGGATCTAACACTTGAAATTTTAAATGTAGGTTACTTGGACATGGATCAAATTTTAATTTGATTTGAGCCAAAACAATAACTGTTAAGGGGTCAAAATTGGGGTCACATTTAAAAAAAATATTGATCTCTGCGGTCTCTATGAAATTACTCAGACAATTTTTGGTCTAAACATTTTAAATTTTACATAAAGTATGTTCAAACATAGGACAAGCTTTTTAATCAGTTTTTGGCTGAAAATTTGGCTGCCAAGGGGTCAAAGTTCAAACGATTTGACCTTTGCAGTCTCTAGCAAACTATTCAGACAATTTTGGGTCTAAACATTTGAAATTTTACATAAAGGATATTCAGACATACAGCAAGCTTTTTAATCAGTTTTTGGGCAAAAATTTAGCTGCCAAGAGGTCAAAGTTGAAAGAGTTGACCTTTGCAAACTCTACAAAACTCCTCCGCCAATTTTGGGTCTAAACACTTGAAATTTTAGATGTAGGTTACCTGGGCAGGAGTCAAACTTTAATATATATATGTAAAGTTATGAACAGTACATAGGGCCTGCGCAAAGCTGGGCTGAACTGCTAATTTAGAATAAAAGTGACTCAGGTAGATAGAAGATTACACATTAATAATTAAGAAGTAAGAGGTAGTTCCCGATTTATGGTATTCAGTTTCTATGACATGTCCTAAGTTGATTTTTGACATACATTTTACTGTACATAAATTAATTACTGTATACAATATGAGTAGTTAGTAATTATGTATAGCAAAGGTAAGTTATTGCTTTGTGATTGAGTTTATAGGGTAATTTTATTAAAAATAGTTAAAAAATTATGATGGCTGCAGCTTTCAAACAAATAGATATGTTATGAAAGTTTTTTGAGTTGGAAATTTTGGGAAAAGTTAAACTTATAAGAATGCTAGAAATCAGGATCAATTTTTTTTAGCAAAGAATTGAAAATCTAAATTTTGGAAGACTTATGATAAGGAGTTGGAGTTCAAATATTTTTAATCTTAAGAGTCAAACCTCATATCTTAAGACACCACAACCCATCATCATAGACATGTACAACATAAACAAGATGAATGGTAGCTTTTGGGGGAAAAAAAAAAAAAAAATCATTTTATGTCTATTTTAAAGTAAATATAAACTACTGTCACATTGTTGCATTCAGCCTTTGTAGACAAGTTGGTGCATAGGAACAAGCAAGCATGACAAGATACAGACTAACAGTGTGAAAGAATACAACAAATGACTAACTATTCCCTTAAAAGGTGAGACTAACCAAGTTAGTTAAGACAAGAAATTGGTTAACTAGCAAACTTAATACCATATGTATATATAAAAATATGTGATAATATCAATTCCATACGTTAGCCTGACAAATCCTCACAAGGATGAAACACAAGAAATTCTATGTATTTATGTTAACAATTTAAATTCAGAGACATCAGAATTAGCATCACAGAATGAATGCTAGCAGGCAGGTTGAATCTGCTTCCTTTGAAGGAAAAAGTTTCATGGGAATATGAAATTTACAAATGGTCCCCAGTCGCTTGCATATCTTAATCAGGAGAGAGGGTGACATTAGGTTTTTGCAAGTAGGTGTCAACGCCTTTCTACATACAACACCCAAATGGTCATTCATCTGGTACTAACCAAGCTCAATGTTGCTTAACTTTGGTGATCTAACAAGAACCAGTGTGGCAACATGATTATGCCATACAATTATAATTAGTATCATGGATAAAATTATATTACGTTAAAGATTTTAAATTGTTACTGGTTTCATATGTTATTAATTTAGATTAATTAGATTTTAATAAAAGACATTTAAATTATTTTTTATTGATTTTAGGATGTATTATTTTGGTGTAATATTAACTAAAATTTGTTTTAAATCAGAAGGGCGGGTATGTAGATTTTTTTTGTAGATGCTGGTAAATTGAGCTAGTGTTTATGTAGTGTAAGGTGAGGCTGTACTATCACTTGCCAGAGTCGACAGCAGAGTGGCTGTCACATCTTAGTCATGACACTATTGTGATAGTATCGCTTGTCAGAGGTACAATAAGCACATCCACTTTAAATGGAGGGGTTTATTGGTTGCTTAATTTATGAGTCTTTGGTGAGGTTTTAGTAGGCACCACTAATTCTCTCCAGGGAATTACTTATCTAGGATGAGATCATCAGTTGAAATTGAAAATTTAACGCGTGTATAAAAAGGAACACATTTTTATATATGAAAAAAATTAAATAAAATTTGTTCATTTGGAAGGAACATAACTCGAAAATCAACAGAGTTGAGTTTCATACCACTAACCATTACACAAAAAATTTAAATTCCAACTTCTAATCTCTTATAGTGACAAAAATTAGAGAGAAACATGAATACATATCAAAAAGAAACAGAAAAACTATGTCACTGATGTTCTTAATTCACAAGTCCCAGGTGATAACTTCATTCAGTTCAGCACTTTTTTTATTTTCGGTATGACCTCTGTTGAGCCCTTGATTCCATAAACAACTGTCAAACTCAGGATTAAATCTAATAGACACTTCAATTGAAAGTTGCAATTAACTACAGGCTCCTTAAAATTTACGATGCCCAAACATTGAATTGTTTTAACAATGCATGTGCTTTTTTCATGTTTTATATGAAAATTATTTTATTAGATTTTTGAATCATCAAAAATAGAATATAAATTCCTCTATAAGAGAAACAACAAATAAAATAAACAAATAAATATAAACATATGCTAAATAATTTTTGTTAAAAATTTTAAAATAAAGTTGAAAATTAAAGCAAGAGATTAAAAATTATTAACACCTTTTTACAGCATCAATGAGTTATATTTTTAGCATTGTTGCAATCAATTATTTTTTATTGTATAAAAATTTTTTTACCACTTTTTAATGACATTTGAAACTTGTGAGCATAGTTGATTTACTTCAAAGTCTGAACCTTACATAATTGCTCTTATCTGAGTGTACCTGGATGTACTAAGGAGTGTGGTAATCCCCCTGGTGCAATCAAATGGCTGCTGGCAGACACTAAGTGTGGCAGTAGGACTCTGCACCAATCCACGAGTCTGAAATTTTACATGTGCAATGATTTATATCTCTACGGGTTATGTGGCAAATTACAGCTCTGCACTAATTGTGGTTTCTGTTTTACAGGTGTTTGAACTGAGTCAGGTGTGAAATGGAGCCTGTTGAATGTCGAGCAGTGATCCGGTTTTTGTATTTGAAAGGGTGCACACCACAGGAGACTTTTGATGAAATGAAAAAAACTTATGGTGATAATACCCCATCATATGACCTTGTAAAACGCTGGCATCGTGAATTCAAACATGGCTGGAAGTCTGTGGAAACAGCTCCCAGACCTGGTCGCCCCCCTTCTGCCATTGATGAGGCATAGTTAAGGCTGCCATTTTGGAAGATCGACGCATTACTATTTGCCAAATAGCCCAAGATGTCAAGATTAGTACAGGGTCTGTGGAAACTATCATTCATGATCATTTGCATATGCATAAGGTGTTTGCCAGATGGATTCCCAGGTTGCTCACACCATTCCAGAAGTGAGAACGCGTCGAGTGCTCGAGGATGAATTTGGAGCTATGCCAAGAAGATGAGCCAAAGTTTTTCAAAAGACTGATTACACAGGATGAAACCTGGGTCCATCACTATGATCCAGAGACCAAAGTCCAGTCAATGCAGTGGAAGCACTTGGACTCACCACCTCCAAAGAAGGCAAGGGTGCAGCCCTCCGCTGGCAAAGTCAGACTCACAGTCTTCTGGGACCAGGATGGAGTAGTGATGACAGATTTCCTGGCAAAGGGTACCATAATTACAGGAGCCTATTATGCTTCACTTTTGAGAAAATTAAGGGAAGCTATCAAAATCAAGAGGCGGGGCAAGATCAGCAAAGGTACCCTCCTCCTGCAGGACAACGCTTCGGTTCACAACTCGCATGTCGCCAATATCAGAAGCACGGGCGTGTGGTTATGAAATCCTCCACCCCATCCTCCCTACTCCCCTAACCTTGCACCCTCTAACTTTCACCTCTTCCCAGCCATGAAGTTGTTTTTGAAAGAAAAGCGTTTCCGAGATGATGCAGTCTTGATTTCTGAAGTCACGTCGTGGTTGGAGGACCAACCTGGGTTGTTCTACAAAAACCGTCTCCAGAGCTGCATCAAACGATGGGAGAAATGCATAACTCTGGGTGGTTCCTATGTGGAGGAAGACTAATAACTTTGCCAAGTTTCGTTGCTCTACTGCTATGGGAAGTGGGTCAGGGGCATTACTTATTGCACACCTCTCGTACATAACTGGGTCCCCATACGAAAAATCGAATAAAAATTGTAAAAAATAAATATAAAACTGTAGTATGATGCTATGAAATGAGGGAAGACATGTTGATTTAATCCTGAGCAACACCAGTTTTTCTTGCTACTACTTTAATTCATTGTAACATAATATTGCTGTCCGAATTTACATATCAAATGCAAACAGTGAAACTACAGTAGGCTTAATATTAACCATGTAGTTCTGTGTGTGTGTATGTATATATATATATACACACACACACACAATTCTCATTTTGTAATCAGACAAGAGAATAAATATTTGATCAATGCAACAGTCTTAAAATATCCGCAGATTAGTTTGAAGTTATCAGATCAATTAACCAAACCTGTATGATTGGTCTAGAAACTATCGATGAGGAGACTGCCCAAAATAAACATAGATTTAATGGTGTTATCATATTGTATATGTAATCGCCTGTTCAGTTCAACTTGAACAATATTCAGGGGAGGCAAAGGCAGTAGATTTATTAAACAATAAAAAAATTACGATCCATTTTAATGTTTGTTTTTTGTTTTGGCAAATTTCCATCTTTTTTCTTTGATAGAGATTTAATTAGAAAAAATATTTGACTTTGCAGAACCTTCACTCCTCACCCATCCTCTTTAAAATCCAAATATAAATGATAAACTAGCAAAATCCGGCGTTGCCCTATTAGTCATGAACTCATACTCCCAACTCTGAACCCCATTTTACTATTTTTATCTCATTTTTTTTTTTGCTTGTACATTTCTATTATAAAATAAAATGTTGCCTCTGCTGTTTATGGCTGTCTAACAAACGTAGTCACAATATTATTGTAAAAATTTAATATTAGATTAATACTATAACTGAATTGCTCATAAAATTTGAGCCTGTATAAAGTCCTCTGATCTTGATATAGGTTTACATTTTAAATTGAATCCCTGATAAGTGATGATTAGAATTGTTAATTGGTGATGCCAAATAGATTTGGAAAAGAAATTTGAATTAGGTCACAAAATTTCTTAAAAAAAAACCCAAACCTTTATTGAAACTAATTTGAAAGTTTTAATGACTAATATATCGATTTCTAAAACAATTAAGCAAACATTTTATCAATAGAAGGTAGTTTAATAGTAGTGGATTTGGTTGGTTGTTTTTGTTTTACGGCATATCAACCCTTTTCGGGTTATTTAATGCCGAGTAATAGTAGTGGAAGATGTAAAATTTCCAAGAATCGAAATCCAACATTTGATTTGCCATGAAAAATTGTCCAATCTATATATATAAAAGGCAAAATGTGTGTGACCATTTCGTGTATGTCTTCAAAAGGCTTTTCAAGCACACGCTCCCGGGTTCGTTACTATCGCTTACAACTTTTTATATGGGTCCTATATCATAATATGTACGATTTGGGAACGCGGGTCGTCTCTAGATTTATTTACGTCAACTTTTATGAGATTCGTGCTGTTTCGCTTTGTCCCTGGTTCGTCCTGCATTTGAGTATAAATACAGTGAAAAACGTTGTGTTCTCAGCTTTTGCTCTGCTTTCCCCCTTTCCCACCATCATCTGGGGTGAAGTGAAAACTAAAAATAACGATCGCGCGATGACCTCATTTAGCGTCGTCCTATCAATCAAACCTCTTTTAGCTTTATAAGCTTTAACTTAACACGTTAATCAATTACTCACACTCGTGGTCGAGACCGTTAAGTATTGGCATTGGTTTCCACCTCCGCGTCAAAGCTTCCGGGTTCAATCCCTCCTCCCGACCAAACGTTTTTTTTTTATTACTTCGCTTATTCTTTAGTTTACCCCCCCCCCATACACAGGTTTATTTATGCCATATAAAAGGCAAAATGTGTGTGATTATTTCGTGTATGTCTTCAAAAGGCTTCTTTCGCACGCGCTCCCGGGGTCGTTACTATCGCTTAAAACTGTGTATATAGGTCCTATATCATAATATCTAGGAATTAGGAAAGCGCGTAGCGTATAGATTTATTTACTTGATTTTTACAAAATTATTGTTATTTTGGCTTCTCGCGTGTTGTTTCGGCTTTTTAGTATAAATAAAATGAAACTAAACTCAAACGGACGTATTCGTGGCAATGCGCCGGGAACAGACGCTTACGCTGCGTGACTTGTATTTGACCTTCTTAATTAGGTCAAATGTAAGCAGCAAAGTTAACTTTATTACGCACGCCTGTTTTTATAGTTATAGTTACATAAATAAATTCAAACACATCTATGCTGTATGTCGCAGTGGCCTGATGGTAACATCGCACGTTTTTTGTTTTTTTTACACATTAATTTCCAACTCAAGGGTACAGGTTCGATTCTCATACTCACCTACCAAAACATTTTTTTATTATTATTTAAACCCCCCCCCCCCCCCCAGAGTTTTGATTTACCTCAAGATACCCGGGCATCGCCGGGTACCCCCCACTAGTTCTAAATAAAGAGTTAAATGCATGGTGAAGAATTCCTTAAATAAAAATATTGATTTACTTGTTTTGAATATTAAAAAAAAAGTTGAAGCTTGACTCAAAATTTTGAGTTGAATGTTTAAGCTATTAACTCCACAGCCTGCTTATAACATTCAAAGTAATTTTTTTTCTTTCTATGAAAATAGCTCCAGACAAGGCATGACACCACTTTATGTAAGGAGCATAAAAAAGTACTTCAAGGTAAAAAAAAAAAATAGACAATCATAAAGCGCTAGATGGATATATTCAGACTTAGAAAATGGCAATTCCTTCCCTTTTGTCAGAATCATTGCTCACAGAATGCAAGAACTCAAAGGAGAAAATAAGGTAAGCAAGAGTTTTAAGGTTGCAGAAAGTAAACTAAAGGTCCACTTTCTATTCTCTGATCAGCTTGATTTCTATGTTTAACAGCATATCAAACCTTTTTGGGTTATTCAATAGTAAAGTACTATTTTAATGGCCGCACAACTTGAAGCTAAATAAAACATTGAAGAAGAAAAAAAAAATGGATGTGAACAGTACAAAAATGCTGCTTTCTGTTTAAAACAAATCCTGGAAGCAGCATTTGACAAAGCAGTTGTATGGCCATCCAGCACACAACCTTTGTAGTTTGCTTCCAGGATTTGTTCAAGATGGCACATAGCATCCTTGTGTTGTTTCTTCAAGAATTTTGTTAGAGTTCAATAAGTGCAATTAGAAAGTATTTCAGCATTAGAATAATTCCAAAAGGGGTTGACATGCCGTTTGTCACGTTTGGAATATCATTTTCAGTGCTAAGCATGCAGTATGAACAGATGTTTACAATCAGCATCTACAAATGAGAGGCTTTGTCCGGCAAAAATAACATTTTTAAATATATCCAAGTTCTCTATAAGAGGCTCTGTCCATTTGTCAGTCACGCACTTGTGTTCAAAAAAACATTTTCATCAATAAACGTGGAGATTTAATCGATTCCTCTTAAGAATACCAGTTATTTTTTCTCTTTTCTATAAGTGGGTCATGAAAAGTAGACATTATGTAGGATTTAATTAGAGATCAAATTCATGGGATTAATCATCTAATCCAATAGATTTACTGAAAAGGATAAAAATACAAGTGATTTACGCACATACAAGAGATTAAAACAATCTGTTCATCTTAAGGGTTCCCCTATATTATATTTATATGAAGTTTTTACTGAATTATTACTTCTCCACCAGGAAAAAAAGGAAAGCATGGGTTATTTCTCCTAGAATCACTACTCCTTGAATAATGTATAAAAAAAAAAAAAAAAATCATTACTCATGACTTTCATTAGCATTTGGGAGAAAAATAATGAGTTCCCTTCTGCATTCAAGATTATATAACTTATGCAAAATTCATGTAAAAATTGAGAAAATTAGAAGATTACCAAACAAGTACTTTCCGATAAACATTGCCCCCTTCCTAAAAAAAAAAAGAAAAAAAGAAAAAAAAAGAAAAAGAAAAAAAAAAGTCATCAACCCTAAATTTTGTGTTTCAATGTATAAATAGTGCAAAGTATTTTTTTACATTTAATTTTGATACCTCATTATTTTTATAGATGCATCCAAGAATCTTTATAAGTTGTCTGCCAAGCTTCAGTTTGAAAAAGGATTTTTGATGGTTTGTCGCCTTTTTGCATGAAAATTTTGAATTCTTATTGCTGAATTATGTGGACCTTCCAGGATCTATGAAAGATCTTTTTTTTTTTTTTTTTCACTTCTCAATGGTTTACATCTAGCATAATACATTAAAGTTATTTTTACATTGAAATTTACTTTTACTTTTGATTAGCAAATCTACCCATCTAGAAAAGAAAATAGGTGTAAAAAACACTAATTTTACTTAAATAAAATTCTCTGCTAGAACAATTTTTAGAATAAGTAAAAAAAAAAACTAACAAACTTACACCAAAGGTTTATTTATATATGTGCATGTTGTTTCTAACAGACTGTCAGACATTCAGACAGGAAATCCGACTTTTTTATACAATAGAAAATTAGCAATTATTGTAAAATATTTTTAAACAAAAACATGTTTTTTTATAAATCTTATTTGCTTTGACATTTATTGGATTATTAGTTTAACAATCAACAATAACCAATTTTTCTGCATAAAAAAATTCAGTAAAATTATATAAACAATCTTCATAATCTCATTTATAAAACTCACTATATCTGTCTCCATTTTTTCAAATTGCATCTCCTCAGAAATGAAAGGTCACAGAGAGACGCTAGGCGGCTCAAATGCTTGCATTTTTCGTGGACCTCATATTTTTTTTTATGGTTTTTAGCCGGCTAAAAGGTTAAGGTGTTAAAATTGAAAGAAATCAGAACTTATTAATCGTAATTTAAATTGGTATTTTATGCATGCCCAAACTAAGATTTTTATGTAAACCCAAGTTTATTTTCATGTTTTTATTACCTGACTGACGGTGGTTCACTAGGTGTGTCAGAAATTTCCTGAAAAATATTGAATAATTCCACCCCGTCTTTCCAAGCTTATAACTCCTCGAAAAATGTAATTCAAGCCCTATTTTTTTTTAATTAAAGGAGCAAGGACCAAGGTTTCATTTAACCAAAAAGAAAAAAAAAAAAAAAAAAAAAAGAAAAAAAAAACCAAACAACGTGCTTAAAAAAAAAAAAAAAAAGGTTTTAAACTTCAGACTTTACAGGTAAATTTCTAAAAAAACACTACTTTTTTTGTTTTAAATTTGAATATATTATTTATTGATCTTTTATCTTCAATTTGTGATATATAAAACTTTGGTGAGTAAATTAATTATTTACTTCTTAATAAACTTGAAAATGGGGGAGGGGGTGTGAATTAAAAAAAAAAAAAACGTTTGTCTAAAATATTATATTCGGTTTATTGGAAAGAGCATAAAATTTCACATTGACCCTGAAAATATCATAAAAATTGAATCAATAGAAAAATTTTGATAGATTTTTAAAGTTTAAAAATTGAAAAATACTGAGTTCGTAAAATTCAAAGTATTTCATTACTGTTTAAAAAAAAAAAAAGAAAAAAAAAATTCTATTACTTTTAAAACAACTTTAATAGTTTATTTTGGAAATATAACCCATAAAGAAAATAACCCACTTTTAAAAGAGAAATTATGAGTTTTTTTAATATTTTATTCGCAGTTTCGTGTTAGGGGTGTCAAAAATTCCTACAAATTTTCTGATACACCTAGTGAGTGGTTCACCCAGAAATGTGTGTGTGAGAACGTTCAGGAGTTAAAATCAATTTTGTATTAGTAGTAACACGTGTAAAAACAATTTCTAAATTCGTAATTTCAATATATATTATCATTGAGATGAGTATTATTGATTAATTTATTTTATTGCAGACTATCATCATCTTTATTAGTTGTTTCATGGTGTTTCGGCCAACTATTCCTCTAGCCTTTGTCAGGTGGTAACCATAACGAGATAGGAACTCCGAATCTTAACTGCATCCTCAGCAATTACTGCCTTCTTCCATAGTTGTCGTCTTACCACGTTTGGCTAGTCTTTATTAATTAACAAAACGGCATCTACTGAATCAATGGAAAAAAAAAAAAAATCGAACACCTTAATAAAAAACAAAACTACTGGAGTGTTCTCTGTAAAATTTGATTACTGTTATTCTTTTATCACCATAACAAGTATTATTAAGAATCACAGAACATTATTTAGAGTAGCAGTCTTCTTTCATCACTTTCAACCAGAGTACAAGTTGAGAGGTGGCATGTTTATCTATTTTTTATTTTTGCTATTGTCAGAATCAGAGTATTTTTTTAACTTCAAATTCAGGACTAATTTTTATTGTTTTATTCTTCTTTTTAAGCTAACTTCTGAGCCAGGAATTTTAAATCTGATCAAAGGAATAAATTATTTAAAACAATAGCTGTCCTCGTATCTCTTATCATTTTTGGTGTTAAAAACTTATTCCATCTAATCTGAGATAAGGATAAGGATTAGATGTTGGGATTTTAGTTTAATTAAAACTAAAAAGCTTAAATATTTTATTTATTTCTAAAACATGTAATGGGCATTATTTAATCACATTCAGTGTTTCAATTGATTATCTCCCTTATCAAGTTTGATGCCTTCAGTTTATTAAGGTTTTGTTAATGACATCTTTTTTATAACTGTTCATTTATATTCTTAAATAAAATAAGCATGAATCCTAACTCTCAACACATCATTAATACTATATAGTAATAATTAATAGTCAAAAATCAAAAATAGGCAGAAAGACATTGTAGTTGAAACAAAAAATTAATAGTTATTAAAAACATGAAATTTACTAAACTCCTTCGTCTTAATATAAAGAAATATATGATTGATATCTACTCAGCAGTAAAACATTTAAGATAAAATTCAACCTTTTATAAGTTTCCACTTTTTAGAAATTGATTTTCAAACTTTCAAAATAAACTACAGCAAACTTAAAAATTAAGATAGAATTTGGAGTAAATATCACAATTTACTAACAATTTGAGATGATATATTGTTTTAGTAGTGTATACATTGTATGTAATCTTTAAGGATTGAATTAAGATAGTTAAATGCCTCAAAAACAGTTGACTGTTAAAATTTTATCCCTCCTTTTGTTGAAACTTAAAAATTTAAATTTCAACATTTTCATTGATTACATCTATATATATATAAAAGCGAAAATGTGTGTATGTATGTTCGCTTTTTGTGTATGTCCAAGAAAGGATTTTTTTCGGCGGCTTCCCGAGGTTGTTGCTGATTTTTGAAACTTTATATCACGTCGAAATCATAATATCTATGAGTTACGAACTGGGGTCGCGTGTGTATTTAATTTATCAGGTTTTCGAAAGCTAAATATTCAACATTTTCCGATCAGCGCATGTAGATTCGCCTTTTTCGTATAATAAAAGCGAAACTAATATGAAGGTTGTTACATCGTTCTCAGCGCGATTCGCCAGGAATGTTCAAAAGCAATCAGCTTTGATCAATGCAGTTTTTTTCCTTATATCAGACAATTGCTATTCAATTTAGACAATTCCCTTTCAATAGGGAGCTGGTTCCCCCCTCTCCCATCATCTTGGGGAGCCGAAACTGTCCTGCAGTAAATGAAAAAAAACGATCTCGCAGTGAAACAAAGTAAACAAACGCCAAAAAACTGCCCCGTCATCGTAACACTCCCGCAATGACCTCATTAAGCGATGACCTGTCAATCAAACCTCCTTGACTTGACTCACTTTAATCGCTCTTGCATTAACATTGTCGCCGTAGTGCAGGTGTTCAGGCTCAGTCTATAGACCTAAAGGCTCCGGGTTCTGCAACTCATTCTTGCTGGCCGAGCGGTTAACATGTCATGTTTTTTTCACATTTTATTTTCCAACTTCGCCTCAGGGCTTCGGGTTCAATTCTACCTAATTACCAAAACTTTTATCAGTTTAAAATTTTATTAAATTAACGACTTTTAAATAGTTTCTTCATGCTTTTAATAAACAATTTTAGGTAACAATAGGTTGTTCAGAAGCAATGAAACCAATTTCACTATACAGTAAAATCCTGGGATATGTCATTCAGTTCCGGGATTGGTGAAATCAACGTATGATGGGGCCTAAGCAAAATTTTATACAGTACATATTAAAAATTAGTAACAAAATAAAGTACAGTATATAATAAATAAAAAATAAAATATAATCAAATAACATAAATAACACCATAAGGTGAGGCAAATACTATAACCAGGGTCTGGAAAAATATTGTATTCCACATCATAACCTGGAAAAAAAAAAAAAAAAAAAAAAAAACATTCCGGGGCCACCATATACTGGGGTTCTACTGTATATAATAAGCTATCATAGGGAATTACTACAAACCCAACAAAAATTGAAAATTAAAAAATGGAGACTGATTTCATAAGCTGTTTTTTTTAAGACCTGAGGAAGATGAATTAAAATAACTAATTGAATTTTCTTTTCAGATATTTCTCTCCAATTAAAATTCAATGATTAAATGGAAAGTTCATATCATATACATTCGACAGAATCATAATTAATTTGGCAAAAAATTAAAGTATGCTTTAGGGAAAGGGTGGTAAAAAAAAAAAAAAAAATATGCTCTAGGGAAAGGGTGGTAAAAATTTACCCAGAAGAGGATGCAATAGCCGAGCATCTGTTCAAATTTTGCATTGAATTGCTATGTCATTGGCGCATTTTCTGGAAGTTCATTCCAAAATTCAGAGACCCTCATAATAGCAAAACTCCTTTGGTTCAATCAAAATCAGTGGTAAAAGTTTCTAGTAGCATCAGTGTAGATGTATTTTTGGTGCTAAGGTATATTGTAATGGCCATTGAGGAAATGTAAGTCAAATGATTGGTTGGTTGGTTGTTTTATGGCATATCAACCCATTTCAGGTTATTTTAATGCCAAATCCAATGATTTTGGAGAAAAATTTTGTAATAGAATATATTTGTATTTTCAAGTCGATTTCTATTTAAACCATAGTTGGAACCTTAACAGGTACTACCACTCTGGGTCAGAGTGGACCTGGAAACAATAGCAATTAAAGGATGGCTCCACACTCCCCAAAGCCTGCAAGCCGGTGCCTCACCATCGGATACAGTTTAAGGTCATATCCAGGACCGAGGTCAAATGAGATCACCCTGTGTTCATCAACACTCCAGCAAAGGTTGGGTTTTTTAGAGCAAATTCCATAGTTCCTATACCATTCAAGCAGCCAGTTTTCGAACTCTCTTCAAATGCTGGACGTAGACATGGAACAGAAGTCTGAATGTCATATTCTAAATGGTGTGATGTGGGAGATAAAATGGGAAAAATATTGAGCACCGAGTTGCTCTTTAACAACATTTCCAAAAACATTACCTAAGTATAAGTCGACCCCTAAAAAATAACCTTATAATCGTCCCCCAGAAATTCTATTTGAGTATATACAGTAATTGTTTTTTTTTGTGATTTGTTTTTTTACATACTTTTTAAAAATTTATTCAAACAAAATATTTGGGGGTTTTTCCTTCTTTTTTAATGATTCATCACTCTATTCAAGGAAATGCCAGTCAAGATCCCAGCTAATAATAAACCTGACACATTCATATTAGGGAAAGCAGAAATAAGTATGCAATACATATATAAAAAAAAAGTCTTCATAAGAACATTAGTGAATGGTGACATTACTGCTTGTTTTGGAGAGAGTGGATGCTGCCTGAGAAGCATAGGGTTGCAAGAGATAATACGTTTATTTAAACACACAGAAGAATGCTCTTTATTAATATAGATGGTAGATATTTTCTTAAAGCATAATTAGGTCAGGGGAAGTTTAACTTAAGGGTCCCTGGGGCAAAGAGTAGTCAGCATCATACTGTGCCAGAAAGGCTAGACTATTATTTTAATAAGAAAATCTGAATATTAGGAAAAACAAACAGACCATTTTGCACAAAACTCCATTGAATAAAAAAGATCAAAGATTTTTTTGGCTAAATTGGTACAAAAAGTATAGTGTTCATCGAAATACAATATATCAACACTAGTTTTATTTATTTTTTTTTTAATGAAAAAATGCTCCAGATAAGGCATGAATTCACTCGATTTAAGTGAATCTATAAAGAGAAACATTAAAAAAAAGTAGTGTTAGATATACAGATTCTGACACAGAAAATATCACTTCTCCCTTTGTCAGAAAAATTGCTTGCCCCAGTTTTTCTCTTGCTCCGATTGAAATCGGAACAGATACTACACTGACATTTATTTACTATAATAATGATACGATTACAACAAATTAGGCTCAAGGCCTTCAAAAGTGTGAGGAATGGTGAAACTTGTCCGTGATTACCCTTTATCCTAATCATAAGACACATTCTTATCGATTCATCCATTCTCTTACCAAACAATACCACATGTACTTTATCAACTACCTTACTTCAAAAATCTCCAATAGTTTCAACTGGAATTTGTTTCACTTGATCCTCATCTAAAAGTAGAGTAATGAAGATATGGATTTACTTGCATCCAACTCTAGTAAGATGTAGCACAAGACCAAAAGGTGAATGTGTGTATGGTGGTGGTGGGGGGACAGTTTCTGAGAGGGCAATCAAACCCATCAACATTTCTTGGGAGGAGCGCCATGACAATAATTTAACCCCCACTCCTGAAGGAGAAGGTAACGCTAGTGAAGTGTAGCTCCCAGGACAGAACTTTACTATACCTCATCCCAACAAAAACTGGTGATGCCGCAGCAGTCTCTAGGTTGTTGGAACAGATCCCCAGTTTGGTAATTTATATCACGGACTTTTAGTAGTAATACCCACACTTTCATTGGTTTTACTTAGAAAAAATGTATGGGTTTTTCAATAAAATTGAATATATATTATTCCATCCACATAATTGGCATGGAATTTTATTTTGAAAAGATTTGGATGCTATTTGAAATTGAAGTCGGTAAATTAAAACCCTCAGAAACCAAACAAAAAGTGATTTCCTGTAGAAACTAGAGTCTAATTGAATACGCATGTCAAAAACACACACACACAATGAGACATACATATATAATAAATGTATATGAACAATGTATGCAGATATTCATGTAATATGCATTCACACAAAACATGGACATTGATGCCCATATGCACACATTGATAAAAACATGCACACAAATGTGATAATTTCATAATACATTAAAAAGTTATGTCATAATTAAAAAGAAAGTTATTAACATATGTTAGATAGCTCCAACATCCCCATAATTATGCTTAAAATTAATAAAATCAGTTGCCATGCAAATGATATTGTGGTTAGATAGCCAGAGAATTGTTGATTGCCCAATGTTCACAATGCCATAATAGATTTTCCAGAAATCGCATTCCTAGTTTCTGCAACTGAATGTGTTTTCTGGTCATCTCAGTATACCTCCTCTTAGCTGCAGCTATAACAATCATGCTACAGATTTGTCTATTTTTTGTTGATTTATAGCGTTTGAATTGGCAAAATACTTGATATTTCTGAGTTACAGAAGCTGTACAGTTTCAGCTGAATCATTGGAGAGAGCAGAGCTTGCTACAGAATTTCGGTATGTAGACATGTGCTTCAAATACCTACTTTGACCCATTTGGTTTCCTCATTTACACACTGATTAGTAGCAAGGAAAAAAGTTTTACTTTCTTGGCCATCTCTGATGGATTCTTAATCAACCCTTTTGAATTTGAGTAACCGGTCATTTTGAGTAATGGCTGATCAGCTTTGGGATGAAACTTTAAAGTGGTATCAATCATTATGGTGAGGTGATCAGCATTCCCAGGTGGGTTATACGCATTTGTCACACAAGTTTCTGGTAGTGAACTCAAGAACAGGTCAAGAAGTGAGGCTCGCTAGTCCTTGTGATCTGGGAGACAGGTTAGAAAAGGACAATCTGTGAAAGGGAATGTATAAATGGAGAAACTATACAAGCAGTTAACTGTAATTCAAGAATCCAAGCCAATCGCTGTGGTGGACATTAAAATCCCTACTTACATGTATATCTCTGCTATAAGAGACAAAATTGAGCAGGATAGAGTCCTGTGCCAAAGCAAAATGGTATATGAAATATAAGTAACACCATGTTATAAGGTTAATTTAAAGCACATGTAGGGTTGATCATCTGATTCTAGACTATGTTCTCTTGTCAAGGAGAACAAGTTCCAAATATAAACTCCAAGTTTTTGCATATTTTTTCAGACTATTTATGGTAGATACTGAGATATCCAGTCATGTCAAAATGATTTGAGGAGATGGAGGAATGTAGGTAGGTTTCACTTAGTGCTAGGATATCCAAGGAGTTTACTAGAGGAAAAGACTATGCCGTCAATGTTGATTCTAAGTCTTAGGATATTTGTGAACGCAAGCTTCATGATTGATATTCCTCTTTTTCAAGTTTCTTGTTTGCATCTTTGAATCTTAGTTCGGGTCTACCTTGATTTCCTCTTCCATCACAGGATTGAGAAATAGCAGTTGTGTCGGTAGTTGTTCAGGTTCCATTCTCTTCTGGTGTCCTGCTCATCTCAGATTCTTCCGTTTTAATACATCTGCACGTTCTAGTATTTCCTAATTGGTGACCATGTCTACCATACAAGTCAGATCTCCAATTACACTGACATTGCTATGGTGTAAAACGAAAACTTGCATAACTGAATTTGGAAACAGAAGAGTGTCCATTATTTATATAGTTTTGAAAAGTACGCACACAATCGGATTAATTGCATTGTATATGATTCATTATCTTAAACATTATTTACTGCAGTAATTTATTTCTACAGAAAAACTTTTGAATTAAAAGAATCAGTTTCTTCTTTATATATATATATATATATATATATATATATATATATATATCATGACTAGAAATATTTTGTTAAAGTCTATATACATATATATGTATGACTTATATAAGCAAAAATCATATACACCATACACTTTCTTAGCTTTCATTTACCCATGCCAATCATTAGTAGCACTCTAAATAAACTAGGAATCCCAATGATACAAACATCACTAACTATTAAAAAAAAACAAAACAAAAAACATTCAAAACAAAACCTTTTCTTTAAAAAAAAAAAAATGTAATGCAGGTATATATACTGTCTCATGCAATAATTCATCAATGGTAAAAACTTAACAGGAAATAAAGAAAAGGCTTAGTGATTATAAGAGATAAAAAAATTTCCTGGATGTTGTTTGTTGTGTGGCATTCAACCGAGGCAAGTCGAACCGGCTTCCTGCAGAGGAGGAAGTGTCAAGGGAATATTAAATTCACAGACTGTCCCCAATCGCTTGTGTATACTATTCCATCATGATTATTTTTGTGACTAGATAAACTAAACTTATTAATTCACTTTAAGTAAATAAAGCTAAATTCATTAATTATTAAAATGATTTTAAATAATAAATAAAGCTAGACTCATTAAATTCATTTTGAATCAACTTCATTGTAAACAATGAAAACAATAGTTTCTGCAATTTATTTCCTTTAATCAGAAAACTTATACTAACAGAACAGAATTTTACTTTAGATCCAGGTTAACAATTTTACACCACAAAAAATAATATCCATAATAAAAATAAATGAAAGAATAAAAATCTCATTCTATTTCACAAGCAAACATCTTTAATAAGTATGGTTCACCCTCAAAAATTCTTTTTCTGTCAAAACAGTACTTTTGGAATTTTAAAGAGCGTCGTTTAAAAAAACTCACCCCATTAAGTATTTTAAATCATCATGGCAAGGTCTTGTTCAAAAAAAAGTAAAAACGTTTTCATATTACAAATGCAACAAATATTTTTAAACCAATCATCGAGACAAATTCTTGACATAAAAAAAAGATGAAAAGTTGAATATATAAATAATTTTGGTTGTTCTTTCTTACATCAGGTTCAAATATAATTTTCATTATATATATATATATATATAATATGAAAATTATATTTGAACCTGATGTAAGAAATATATATATAACGATTTGATCACTGTCTGTCTGACGTAATGAACATTTAAATTAAAATGTTTAAAATTCAACGCTATTTCACACGGTTAATAGTAGCCGAATGGATACGGCCTCCGCTAATCGAGCCAGAGATGTCTCGTGTCGCGGGGTTCGAGTCGTTCGACTGGTAGTAATCGTGACACCCTGCACTGAAGAATCCCGAAAGGATGAAACACTAGTGTCTGTAGGTATTTAATTATTATAGTAAAAAAAAAAAAAAAATAATATATATATATATCAGCTATTTTCAGTGTTCATTATAGCTTGATAATGAAGAAAAAAATGTCTATAACTGATAAAGGCCTCAATTAGACAAAATATTTGATTTATATTTTCATTTATTGGAAAAAAAAATTTCCAATAAATTTGGTTTCAAAAACGATTTCTTTATATACATATATTATACTAATGGTTTACTTAAAAGCCAAAGCATAAAATTTTAAAAAAATGGATGGACTAGCAAGGTTTCAGTGAGATAGGCTCTGAAACACAAAGCTAAAAAATATAAATTCCCAATTAAAGAAAAATAAGTAAAACAAATTATGATCATTCCCTAGCAAAACGATTTTTAGCAGAGTTTAACTTTCAAATGACTTTTAGTAAATATACAATTAAGTTAATTTTACATGTGTAAGAATATTTGGTTCGTAGTTTACAAACCAAATTGCATGTGTTGACTGATTTCATAATAACAATTGATTTTGTTTACATTTGTTTTACCTATGAAAGCATATTTGATTGGTTATTAATTTTACACGTGTTAGAAAATAAGATTTGTACTTTTACAACCATTAAAAAAATAAAATAAAAATAAAGATGCTTACCATGGTTCAACAAAGTTTAAATTTAAAAAATGTAGGTCAATATAAAATTGATTTAATTTAGAAAAATGTGACGTTTTTAAACTTTTTCAATTAGTTATATATGTCTACTTGCTAGTCTATAAAATAAAATTGCCAGACAACATAATTGTGGCAATTTTATGTTGAAATTTAACTTTTTTTTTTAAAAGTCTGGTATAATTTTAAGTAATCTTATCAAAATTGATGTAATGACCAAATAATATCGTAATTAAAATTCCCAAAAATACAATTTTAAAAGAAAAATTAATGGACAGGGATACAAATGCTTAAAATATCTAAATATACGTTTCATACTATTTCTACAAGGTGATTGGAAAATAACTCCCTATTATATTAACTGCTTGTAATAATATTTTAGTAATGAATTACAAGAAATAAATATAAGGAAGTGCATTGTATGAGATTTCATTTAGAATTCAATATGGGTGTCAATATTAGACACTAGCTTTTCAAGACGCGTGGCAACCGTATTAATTCATTTCATACAAACTTTTTTACTGACAAGTTAACACTTATCAGGACTAAAAACCCATTTGAAAATTAGGATTAACGAAATGGATAGATTGGCAGATGAATGGTGATGAATACAATGAGAGGATTTAAAATCTTCACATATCACCAACTCCAAGCAACAGACTTAATAAAAAGAACACCCCTACCCCATCGTCAAAAATATCACTTATGAATTTTTTTTTTTTTTTACAAGGTGGTCACCACTTATCAAGGCCTGGAAGCCACTCGGGGATAAGAGTTATTGTGTGTACAGTACGTTAGTGTTGAGATTTGATAATGAAATAAGAGGTGGGGGGGAGCTCACACTATTCATTTCTTAATTAAGAATTATATTTCAGTAATCTTCAGTAAGAATTATATTTCAGTAATAAATGTCAAGCATAGCGAGTTACTTTCCAATCACGGAAAAAATAAAATCTTGAAACTATATGGATTTAAATTTCTGAATTTTTTACAGACGTCTTATTTAATTTTTGTGTTTAGTGAAGAAAACGATGTCAAACTGAATACGGACTGACAGAACCTCCTCTCGAGATGCCTAGTCACAGCTAAAAATATTCATGCATAAAATGGTCGAAAGTTTAAAGTATTTTGTACTGTTACATGAACTACGCAGATTTTTTGCAGCAACTGAAGCAAAATATCCTACATTTTAAGAAAAGGTCAGAAAAAAAAAAAAAAAAACAAATCAAAAGTTAAAAATATAACACAAAAACGTGCTCTTTTCCCAACGTAACAGGACATTGGTAAACATTGTAACTCATTATCTCTATGGGGATGGAGTAACTGATGATGGGCTGTGAACACATAATGCATATTCTAAATACTAGTAAAAAAAATTTCAGTTCCCAGGATTGAATGAGAAACCCTATCTTTTAGTATTGAGGAATCTAGAAAAAACAGAATACAGAGGGAGAGGCAGACAGAGAGAGAGAAAGAGATAGAAAAGAGGGAGAGAAAGGAAACGAACAGTAATACTAAACAATTCTCTGCTATTACTCCACATTTACATTATACTTTGTATTCAAAATTCAACCATTAAACAAAAAACGCATGTATTAAAAATAAACTAATTCTGAAACTTATATGTCGATATACCTCTTACATTTCGAACTATTTTCTGTTAATTTTACTTGGTCGTAACTTTACAATTTTCTTATTATACTGGAGCTGGGAAATATTATCAGATGCTACCCACTATTTTAGAGACTCCAACCGAGAGATCTTTTTATGATTCTAACCACCGTTTTAATTGCAATTGTTTGGACTTCTCCTATATTTGGTTCATCAAATATATTCAGAGTTTTTGAAATTCTTTTTTCATGAACCTGGTAGCTCCTATGATTAGCAAAGTTCTTAAGACTTCAATTTCTTCTCATGTTGTACATAAGACTTTGGTATTTAGCTATCGCCTCCGTTTCATCTCTGTTTAAGACAGCATCATGAGAAACACCACTTCAACTAGGATTGATACTTTCTCCTTGTCCTATGTCAGATTTAATAGCTTGGTTTTCTAGCTTTTTTTTTTTTTTTTTAATTCAATTTTCACCCTAAACAAGGCGCAGTGCCACTTTGAAGCAGGGGGTTACTATCAGGGACATTATGAAGGGGAATGAGTAGAAAGATGTTTGTTCACATTACACTTGAACTTCTGCATATTAGTACATTTAGGAAAGCAGAATCTCGGAAGGGAGTTCCAAAGACCTGCAGTTCTGGGGAAAAAACTATTGGAGTAAAAGGCTTTCTTGCACCTAGGGATCTCTACTGTAAAGGGGTGAGACTTAGTGGCTTGACGGGTTTGTCGGGGGTAGTTACGTCGAGGAGGTACAAGTGTTTGCAGTTCGTCAGAGCATTCACCATTAAAATATTTGTAGAACAGACAGAGAGATGCAATATCTCGTCGATGGGACAGAGGCTGAAGCCTCGATGACAGTTCAGGACCTATCAGGTTGGCGACTCTCTTTTGAACCCTGTCCAGGAGTGAGAGATAAGCAGCAGATGCACCAGCCCAGATGTGACAACAGTACTCCATACATAGGCGAATGGTGGCCTTATAGAGGTACAGGATACTTTCAGGCGTAAGTAGTTTTCTAGCATGGTAGAGGGAGCCAACCTTCTTTGCAGCAGTCTTGGCAATGCTCTCAATGTATCTATTCCAGTTCATATTCCCTGTAAACGTTTAAAAGAGGTACTTTCAGGCAATGTGTTCTTGGCCATTGCTATTGGTGGAAAAGAATGTTTCTTGTAGTTATTGAAGGAAACAAGCTTAGTCTTAGCAGCATTGAATGTGACCATCCATTTTTGTCCCCATTCCACTACTGATTGGAGGTCATCCTCTAGTGTTTCTGCCATTTCCTTGGATATGTGTTCATTTGTTTTCCCCTCATATCTGTTATAGAGAATGGTGTCATCAGCAAATATACCCATCTCAGAAACAATTTTATCAGGGAGGTCATTTATGAATATCAGGAATAATAGAGGTCCAAGGATAGACCCCTGAGGTACTCCTGCATTTATGTCATATTGTTTAGATGTACGACCATCGAGGACAACTTGGATTTTTCTCTTAAGAAGGATTTAATTACATTATGTATTTTTCCAGTGATTCTATATGATCTAATTTTCCTTAGAAGACCATCGTGCCATACCCTGTCAAAAGCCTTAGATATATCGAGGGCTACCGCTCTACCCTGCCCTGTTTTGTCCAGTGAATGGTATATACGTTCAGAGACTACAGTTAAGATATCTGCTGTTGAACGGGCTTGCCTGAATCCATAGTTTGTCAGTCAGGAGTTTAGCAGCTGTTAGGTGCTGGATTAGGGCTTGATTAACTAAGGACTCAAATATTTTGGCGAAAGCGGGAGGAAGCTAATGGAGCGATAATTTAGTGGGTCAGTTCTTTCATCAGAATTCTTGAAAACTGGTACCACAGAAGCGGTTTTCCAGCAGTCAGGAAAGCAAGATTCGTTGAGGCATTTATTGTTAAGTTTGGAGAGAACTGGAGCAACCTCGGCAGAGCATTTTTTTAATAGCACAGCCGGGATGAGATCTGGTCCACATGCTTTTGAGGGGTCTAGGTTTTTTATAACTAACCTTCACTCCTTCATTCCCTCTAACCACTTTAATATGCCTGGTTATCTCCCACTCTGCCATAAGGACTCAGACAGACATATGCATGGGCTTGGAGTCTATATTCGTAACACCCTCTCCCTGACTACAGAAATAAAACTAGAATCAGACGACCAGGTCTTTATGTGCTCCAGACTAAATATGCAACATAATATAAGCTACTTGTATTTTCTCTACCGCTCTCCCTCAACCCAGGACTGTACCCTAATAAACAAAGTCTCTGACAGCATAGATATAGCACTCTCCCTTGATACTAGCGCACATGTATTTGGTGACTTCAATGTCCACCACAGTAACTGGCTAGGATTCTCTAATTACACAGACGTAGCTGGTAGCACAACACATAGCTTCTCTATATCTCATTCCCTATCTCAGACGGTTACGTTTCTTAGACCAGCAAGATCAACATGCCTCACTTCTAGATCTCTTTCTGACAACGGTTCCTGATGATTGTACAACAAATGCCCACAGCCCACTTGGGAATGCTGATCATGCTATGATAATGGTAGAAATCACCCTAAATTCTCGCCCTAAAACTGAAGACCCACTACTCAAAACAATGAGGTATTACAAAAAGGCTGACTGGGAAGCCATCAGGGATCTCATAGATGCCCCATGGCAAAATATCTTTTCTCTTCCAGCGGAACAGTGTGCAAATGAGACCACTGAATGGTTCAAAACTGCAATTGAAGCACATGTTCCTGCACAGAAATTCTATAGCAAGCCCCACTCTACCCAATGGTTTACTTCTGCTTGTGCAGCATGCGTTCCGTAGATTCAACCGACATAAGTCCAGCTCAAACAAACAAGTATATAGAAGCTAGAAATAATTGTAAGAGAGTGATAGCGACAGCTAAGATTACTCTGAAACCACCAGAAAACACATTGAAGCACAGAAATTAGGAACCTGTGATTTTTGGAAAATCTACAACAGCTTAGTAAATAATGGGCAGTCAATGATTCCCCACTAGCAAACAATCATGAGGTTGCTTGCACGGCAACTGACAAGGCTAATCTGCTTGCCAGTCAGTGTGCCTTAAACTCCACACTGGACTCGGCACACCACTCTCTCCCTGACTTTCCTTGTAGCTGTTGAAATTCCATAGTCATAGTGGATGATGTACAACTTATTTCCAACAGTTCTTTCTGGTACATGTTCCCATGATTTGCTGCGACACTGATTATTGATTTTTTTTTTTTTTTTTACAGATGCAACACAATGAAGATATTTACACACTTCATTGTGTTGCATTGTAAAGCAGAACATTATAATGGATGTCAAGTGATCATACTACTGTGCGGCAGAACCCGCACTTGTTCTTGCTGAGACCACTCATCTTAAAAGCATTGTCATCAAGCCTTGATCTTTGCAGCCATTATCCTCTCTTGAACAGGAAAAGAGTGGTTTGTAGAGTTCAAGGTGGAGTTAAATGCAAAGTGATTGAGCAAGTGATTGAGACTTATCTGTTGCTGTGCAAACGATATCAAGATGGTTAGATAGTAGAGGAATTATTGATTGCCGATCATTCAACACACCATTAAATTTTCCAGAAATCTCAAATTCCTAATTTCTGTGACTCAATGAGTTTTTTGGTCATCTCGATATACCTACTTTCGGCTGTATTTTAACAATGGTTTCTTGTTGTTTATTTGCAGCTGATATGACAGTTAAATTGGTAGAATGTTTTCTACCTATGCGCAATAGGAGCTGCATAGATCTAAATGAACTTTAAGAGAGAGTGAGGCTTACTATAGAATTTCCATGTAGGGTCATACTTCACTGCCGGATATGATCCAATCAGCTACCTAATCAACTCTTTAATATTATCTCATTGTTTTAAGTAACAACAGTTGAGTTTGGAAGTTTACAATATCAACCATTATTATAAGGTGAGCAGCGTTCTTGAGTGGGCAAATAAAAATCTTAATTCTTAAAATTCACCAAAAGTTGGACTCCAAATTGACAAAATCAGTACATGAATATCTAAAAGTACACTTATTAGTTTTCATATAAAATTAATCAAAACTTGTATTTGTTTGCATTATTCAAATAGTTATGATTGCAAATGAACCACACGCTTTGTTTATTATTGAAAATCCATATGAAATACTAAAACTCTGAGCACCTTGTATGATTGACACTCAAAATTTGTGGGAGTAATGGATTAGATGGAGTAGTAATAATAGAATCAGCACAAAAGTATAGCAAGATGATATAAATAAACAAAAGGAAATATATAAAACGCCACTAACTGAGAATTCACTTGAAGCATAGGTGAAAGATTCTCTTCACATGTTCCATGAACAGTAAATGAATGTACTTTTAAATATCTATTCACCTTCACAATTGTTTAAAAACAGTAATATACCAACATTGACACAATGGATCGGTAAGTTATTTTATGAAAGCAGACTTTGTTTCTCATCAATCATTCTGTGGTTCAGTAATTACAAAAAAATAAAAATAAATAAAAATTGTTCCACGGCATAGTTCATACAGTGGATCTTTAGTTAATGTAACGTTTTTATTTATGTAAGGTCATGCAACAAAGACTTTGCAAAAGAAAAACAAATATTACCGATATATTTTTTCTGAATTATTTCAATTGAATAATTAAAAGTACAACTTATAACAAATAATATTTGTAGGTCATTAAAATCGCATAAAAATGTTAAGTAATGATATATGCATTGTATTTTAATATCTATGTGTATTCCTTTGCTTTGGAAGATTAAGAGAGAGAATCCTATGTACAGTCAACTAAATACAAAGCAGTTGGCTGAATTATTAGTATTGCTTGTAAACAAGACTAATTTTGTTGTATTTAATCATAACAGTTTAATGTTCATGAGTGACCTCTTTTCTTTAAGATAGAATTGTTTTAATATACATAATGTGCACTATATTGTGTCCAAGTCAAAAACATCAAAAAAAAAAAAAAAAAAAAAAAAAAAGTGAATCGCCCGCAGTTTGAAGTAGTAACTTTTTTTGTAATTCACCTTACACAAGACACATTACTACCGAGATGTAAAGGGCTATGGTGAATTAAGGGACATATTTATAGGAGCATTCCAAGTGAGGAGTTATACAGTAAGATGTTTGTTCACATTATATTTTAATTTCTGTATCTTGATACAATCAGGGAAATAGAAAGCAGGGAGGAAATTCCAAACGCTAGCAGTTTGAGCAAGAAACTATCAACATAGAAAGACTTTTACAGTGAAGATGTGAGATATAACCGATTTTGGAGTTTATTGGGGAGGGGAGGTATTTACATAGCACAAGTGCAGCAAGTTCATTGGAGCACATTCCTTGCAAAACAATTACAAGGACACAACATTGTGGCGATGGAACAAGGGCTGGAATTAAAAGCTCTTTTTTAGAATTTGTCTAAAACAGAGACTAGTAGTTTATGCACCAGGCCAGATATAACAATACTTTATACATAAGCAGATAATGGCAGGTGGAAGAAGTTTTCTAGCATATAGGAGGGAGCCCACCTTTCTTACACCAACTTCAACATGTTCTATGTATTAATTCCAACTCGTATTACATGTGAATGTAAGGCCAAGGAGTTTGAATTTTAGATTCTTAGGTAGGGTACTAAGAGACCAGAGATCATTTACCAAGATTTCAACCATTGCGTTCGTTTTGCCCACGTCGAAAAGAGAGCATGATGTCATAAGCAAATATATCCATCTTGGACACTATTGAATCAGGAAGGTCGTTTATGAAAATCAGAAATAATAAAAGTTCAAAGATCAACCCCTGGGGCACACCTGCATTAATGCCATGTTTAGATGTACAGCCATCAAAGACAACCTGAATTTTTCTTTTAGCCAAGAAGGAGCAATTACATTCAAAATTTCTCCAATAATATTGCACAAATTTTCTTAAAACTATGACAGGCCTTTTGTTTGTTTGTTTGTTTAACCACTTATCAGCCATTTTATGATCATTTAAAGTCATGCAGATTTTGTGGGAAGTTGTTTGGTATGTTATAGAGTTCTAACATCTTTAGTTTGTTGAGTGAATTGGTTGTCTTAATGCTCTATCTGTTGGTGGGTAGTATACTATTTGTTGTGGTTTATTCGATTTAGTGTCAGTCATTATGTTCTTGGTTTGGTTGTTCTGGTTCTATATTATGGTTTTGTTGTTCTATTGTGTGCACTGAGTTTAGGAGGTTGGTTTATATTTTGATGGATAAGTATATTTCTTTTAGAAAGTCTATTTTAAATGGTTCTATTTTGTTAAAGTGATCTTTAAGATTAGACTCATGATAGTTATATATGCTTGCATACTGGGAGTTTGGTGCCTTCCAGTAAATACAAGCATGTTCTATGTGAGTGGCTTATGTGTAAATGATTCAGTATGACTTCTTTTCTGTTGAGGTTTTTATTCTGCCATTCTCCAATGATTGGTTGAATATTTTGTAGTTTGTTGTTTATACATAGATTCCATTTCTCTTGTCATTTGTTGGTGATCATTTGAAGCTTGTGATCTGTATATGATATTTGGTTGGAGACTTTTTTTCTTTTCTGCTCCTTTTGCTTCTTGGTCAGCTGTCATTTCCATTTAGTTCAATATGAATGTATCCAATAAAATTATCTCTTTATTATTTGAGAACTGATGCATTTTGTTTAGGGCTTAAATGGTTAGGAGTTTTATTTTTTTGTATTTTTCTTTAGTGCTTTTCAGGTAGTTAAAGAGGCTGTGAATATGATGTTTTTTGTTTAATTTTATTGATTAGGTCAAGAGCCAAAACAATAACAGTAATTTTGGAACTATATATTCATGCTACTTTTACTAATCTTTTGCTTAGTTTTTCTTCACGGTCAGCAGGTGGCTGCATTGAGAGACTTATTCTTTATGATAGGGGGGGGGGAGGTTCTAATGCTTTACCGACAGGACCATGATAGGCCTTGTCAAAAGCTTTGAATACATCATTACTGCCCTAGCTTCACTTGCTTGTTTAATGTATGATATATACTTTCAAAGATGATTAAGATATTATCATTAGTACATGCCTAAATCCATACTCTTGATCAGAAGTCACATTAACGAAGTGATGGACTAGATTCATTCATGATAGAGATGTTAGCAAACAGCAGGAGGAGGCTGATGGGAGAATTTTGCGGGTTAGTTCTTTCACTAGGATTCTTGAATTTAACTTGAAAAAGCTGGGGAAAAAACTAATTGACACAAGAAAACGAATTGTACATTTATAAAGAGAAATGATAAAATTGTTTACATCCAATTTTTATCAAAGTAACCAAAAAAAATAAATGATTTATCAGAAATTGAAGGGAATTTGTCTATATTTACCCATTTTCACCCACTAAACTTGCTTGTCTAATTTTTTTTTTTTAAACCCAGAATAGGAAGTCCGATTAAAAAAAAAATTGTTTCAGCTGATTCGCCACTATAGATCTTTGAATAAAAATGGCCCAAATGAGTTTGATATGCTGTATGTAAAGCCAACAGAAAATATTAATTTCTAGACTGTTTTCTTTAAAAACTTATTAACGAACATAAAAAACGTTAGTAGATGGGAAATTCATTCAACTTGCACAAAACCAAAGTTTGTAGAAGAAACAGGAGTTTGGTTCTGTGCAAGTAGATTAAATTCTTTAAACATTTGTCATTTGTACTGGCAAAATATGGTGATGTGGTTGCATGTAGTGTTCAAATGCAGAAGGAGCTCCGTGTTTCACATCAACTTAATGTAAACAGAACCACATTATTCATTCAAATTTACATTTTTAGGGGCTTTTAAATGAAAAAATGACAGTTATTTTAACTGTGATAAGGCAACACTCACCTCCACCAACTTCCATTTTAAATGCTAAAAATCCTATTTATGACAATTGAGAAAATTATACATTTCTAACATTGCCAAACTTAATGCTAGATTGAAAACACTTTGGATGATTTTTCTCAAATTTAAATATTTTTTAATAATATGTTTACCAACATTCTAAATTCGTTATGATTTAAGTTTCCCTTTTTACTTCCAAATTAATTGATAAAAATATTTAAAACTACCAGTCTGCTTGGCGTTGCCTGGTCGTAAAATATGCATAAATATATTTTAATTCATGTAGAATTATTATTATAAACAGAAATATTGTATTAAATGTAATGTTAAATTCCTTAAAAAAACCCAAAAACAAATGAAGTAAAAATCGGAAAGAAACTGAAACATGTGCATACAAGTATTATGCTTTTGCTAAACAGTTCACTTAGTTTAAAAAAATACTCGAACTGAGATTAAAACTAAAACCTAAAGACAGTGAGTCAAGTATGATAACCATTAGACTAACTTAACATGATCTTAAAGTGTTTTCAAACAAAACATGCACAGTCATAAAACAGTTGGAAACGAATAAAAATCGAATCACCCCCGCCCCACGTACCAGTTTTTCAATTTTGACCCCTTTTTTTCCAAATGAAAACTGGTTAAAGTTTTCCACATGTCTGAATATCCTATATACCAAATTTCAAGTCTGTAGATCAAAAATTCCTAAAGTGCATAGGTTGAGAAGTATCCTCACATACACATTCTCATTTTTATAGATATACTAGCATGGGTGCCCGGCGTTGTTTGGAGGTGTGTATTGAGCAAAAAAAAAGTGGAAGGCAGGCTCGAACCCGTATCGCGAAAGAGGAAAAGAATGTGAAAACGTGATATCTTTGCTGTTATGACCACCACCAAAACCGGAAGTGACGTTTTAAATTAAGGTTAGACAATCGAAAAGAGGGAATGACTTTCGAAAATATCGGCAAAAAAAAGCGATCCCTCCCTGTAGAAAAGTGCCCAGTTGAGGGTGAAGAAAATGTTTTTAGCCAATTTTTCAGTATTTGTCGTCTGAAGGGTCGAACTTCAAAACGATACTGATCTTGTGAAAATCCATCGCCTCTGTCGAAAGTTTTAGGCAAACATGAAAACATGCAAACATAGATTTATATATTTGTAGCTCAAATTTTCGACCCAAACCAATTAAAATGTTTGCTCTATCTCTGAATACTCTCTATGTAAAATTTCAAATGTTTACACCAGAAATTGTCTGAGTAATTTGGTAGAGACAGCAGAGGTCAAATGTTTTAAAATTTTGACCCCTATTATGACCCCATAACATTTGTTTCGGGCTCAAATCAAATTATCGTACGTGTCGGCTATGATCAACATAATGACAACTAGACAAAGCTGATTAAATGGTTCACAATATTTTCATTTTATTCATCTTTATTATAAAACTATTATCTTTGTTGATTTGCTCTGTTTTGACTTGTTTACTTGTTAAATTGATGACTCTGGTCGGTCATGTGTGGGAGCATCTTTTATATGGATGGTGATTGATTGAAAAAAAATGTAGAAATGTAAATATTTAAGCACATGTGTATGTGTGTTCCCCCCCCCCTCAAACCTCTGGCCTTGATGGAGGGGAGACTAAAACATGTTGCTATGGTTTCAAATGATCTGAAATAGCAGAAAGGGGAGACTTGATTCCAAATATTTCTCATATGTTATATCTCCCTTCTTTTGGAAATAGGGTACGATTATGAATATCTTCAGTATCAAATAATCCTTACACACTGAAATGTATGAAACCCAAAGAGAGGAGATTAACATATGGGAAATATTTGGAATCATGTCTCCCCTTTGCTGTTATTTCATTTGAAACCGTAGCAGCAAGTTTTAGTCTTCCCTTCTTTCAAGGCCAGAGGTTTTGGGAAAATAGATATTTTTTTTAATTCATAGGCAAAACTAGGAAAACAAATGACAATGTTTGAAACATTTTATCGCTGTAAAAAAGTGCAAAAAATAGGTTCTGGATAATGAGTGATCCTCTTAATGTGTGACCTGAATGGCGAATGTCACATACCCCACTACACAATTTAGGTCATTACCTTTCCAATGAGCCATCATTTGTTAAATTCTGATCAAGTTGCTGAGATTTGCAACTTGTAAAATTGCCAAAAAGGGTGATATATTTGCTCGGGCCCTATGTACTGTTCATAAAGTTATGTGCATATGTATATATTAAAAAGTGTGTATATGTATGGTAATGCCTTCTATATAATAGGCTTCCTTAACTACCATAAAGAAAAGTTGGTAAGGACCGCAGAAGTCAAATTTTAAAAAATTCTGACTCCTTAACATTTATTTTTTGGGGCTCAAATCAAATTAAAATGTTTGACCCATGTCCAAGTAACCTACATCTAAAATTTCAAGTGTTTAGATCCAAAATTGGTGGAGGAGTTTAGTAGAATCGATCGCCAAAAAACTGATTAAAAAGCTTGTTGCATGTCTGAATACCCTTTATAATTTCAAATGTTTAGACTCAAAATTGACTTAATAGTTTACTAAAGACCGTGAATATAAAATCTTTTGAACTTTGACCCCTTGGCAGTCAAATTTTCAGCCAAAAAATATTTAGTCTAAATATTTATAATTTTACATAAAGTATATTCATTATATTTTTAATTAAACCTTGCCCTATGTCTGAATATACTTTATGTAAAATTATAAATATTTAGACTAAAAATTGGCTGAGTAATTTGGTAGAGACCGCAAAGGTCATTTTTTTTTTTTTTTTTAAACTTTGATCCCAATTTTGACCCCTTAACATTTGTTTTGGGCTCAAATAAAATTATAAAGTTTGATCCATGTCCAAAGAACCTATATCTAAATTTTCAAGTGTTTAGACCCAAAATTGGCTGACGAGTTTGGTAGAGTTCTCAAAGGTCAAATCGTTGAACTTTGACGCCTTAACAGCCAAATCTCTGACCGAAAACTGATAAAAAAGATTTTCCCAAATCTCAGTACTCGGTATGTCAAATTTCGAGTCTGTAGACCGAAAATTGACAGTAGTTTAGTAGGGAAATGTACACAGACAGACAGACATTTTCACTTTTATAGATATATATCACTCGTGGCCAAATTGAATATTGAAATCTATGGTTCTATGGGACAAAATTATATGAAAATTTGCAGGCTTTTTGAAGATTATACTCTTCTATAGTTAAAAGTTTATGACAATTGATTTTTATATTATTATAAAAAACAGTAAAGGAAACTATATTTTACAACCAATAAAATATGCCCAAATTTGCTTACATTTGTATATATAGTGTCCTAGCAGGTATCTTCAGTTTTGCTGCTTCGGTTGTCTCTCCTGTGACCTTACTAGGCCACTAATATAGAACCCCGGAATACGGCATTAAAAATTAGTAACAAAATACAGTACAATATATTATACACATGTATATAATCAAGTACCATTAAGTATTCCAAACTAGCCAAGTTTAGGATGCGAAAGCTGGTAAATAAAGTTAAATTTCCCTTAACTTCAACTTGCAACATCTCATTTTTTGGGTTATTTTGATAAAGTTTTGATTTAAATAAAATTTAATCTTTTTGCTTTATAGATATAATTCTTTTTTTTTGTGTCTTTAATAATTTTTTTCCAGGTAACTTCAAGTTATGTGACTAATTTTGGTGAACGCCACTTTATTATTTATTTATTTATTTTTTTTTTTTTACACACAAAAAAAAAGTTGGTGTTTTTCAAATTTGGTGGGTGTTAAAGTGATTCTCTAAATTTAAAAAAATAATACCATTTTAAATAAAAAGGTCGCTTATCAATATGGTGAGCTTAAAAAAGGGTTTGAAGTTGTTTTGCACAAAAAAAGCCAACTTGAAAACTTCAGTTCAAGAAATATGAAAGAAATTCAATTGAAAAAAATTTGTAGAGAAATATCTCCTCTTTAACAATTTGTTGGTGTCATGCTCATAAATCAAGGACCGCCACTAATAAAAGTGACTGTACCTACATATCGAGATTTACAACTTAATCCCAAGTGACCAGAAGTAAAGTATCATCACAAGACCAAACGTAAACAAACAACTTGTTTCACTATGGATATATCAAAGTTCTTAAGTGAGTTTGTTTTTGTTTATTAAAAAGTTATTAAAAGTTATTGTTTAAAATAATATTTTTAGTGCTCAATAAAAGAAATGAAAATTTACAATTTAAAAATAATGTCAGTTGTTTATTTTCTATATCTTCTTTCAAACTTTTGTATGTTCTTTGCTTTATCCTCTTTCGGTTGGATAAACTTCAGCGTTTTAAAAATTAAACTGAGTACATTTTAAACCAAAAAACATTTTTAGTTGCATGTGACTGAAAATTTTTTTTTTCATTTTAAAAAATGTGCCTCATTTTTTTGTTTACTTATTTCTCTTATGTTCTGTCAGGCGTTTTTGATATATCTAACATTTTGTTAAATCATTTTTTTATTAGACTGTACAGTTATATTACTTTAAAAAAAAAAAAATTATACAAAATATAGCTTAAGTTTTAAGTTACGTGCAAAAAGTTGTGTAAATAAAAAAAATTAATTTCACATAAAAATGTGCATTTTTTTTTTTTTTGTTTATGTTCTATTGGGTGTCTTTGATAAATTTGAAGATTTTGTTAAATTATTTTTTTAATTACACTGTACATTTAAAAAATAATAACTGAAAATATAAGTTATGCGCATGTGGCGCGTAAATGAAAAAATTAATTTCACTGTAAAAATCATTTTTGTTTTGTTCGTTTAATAATTCCCGAGACGGTACTTCTACTAATTTTTTTGTTATTTATTTTATGCTTCGGTCATAGTTTAAAATACTGATTTCTCCCTCGGATTTTAATGACAGGTGCACAAAAAAATATGGCGTCTCCATTTTCGGCAATAAATTGTAGAAGTATCTCCCAGACCTATATGTTCTATCGGGTGTTTTTGATAAACGAACTGAGATATCTCAAGGTTGTGTTAGGTGTCAAAATCAACATCAGTGGAAAGAAAGTTCAACTGGAAGCTCCTCTCTCTGACTACTTAAGAAATTCAGTTAATTCATTTCCACCTCCAAAGCAACAACAACAACAAAAAAAAACAAGTCCCTTAGTGAATCTGCTGAACATTGAGATAACTCCTGCAGTTGTGATGAAGAACCATCTCAGGATATCTTCAGGACAATGGGTTGCTGTCTACTATGACACCAACTTTTACATTGGCAAAGTCATTGATGTCATATCTGCATCCAGCGCTGTAATAAAATTTTTATCACAAACCAAAAGGTAGAAAAATTTTTTTCAATGGCCTTTGTCAGATGACATTGCACAGGTTCTACCTGTGCAATGTCATCTGACAAAGCCCATTCAGCATTTGTTTACAGATGGGGTTTTGAGGTAATGTGAGTTTCAAGTGATAGGATTTGGAGTGTTCTTGATATATCTACCATAGCAAAAGCTTATGGAAGAATTCTGAGAGAAAATCAATAAGCAATTGTAGTAAGACCTCTGCCTATAAAATCTTACTTTTTTACTTGCTTTTTAAGTTGAAAGTTTTTCAATGCTTGAAAAAAAAAAAAAAAAAAAATGACTTGTGACTTTTTGTATAACAAATTTCTAAATCTTATTGTTGTCGGTCCTTTTTTGGCAAGTTTAAATTCCCCCAAAGTAAAAATATTTCTGTGGCAAAAAGTTTTGTTATTAGAAACAAGGCAAACATTTTTTTGAATTCCTCACCCAAAATTAGTAAAGTTGCAAAGTTTTAAGCTTCTACCTCCAATGGTTACATTTTTACAGCAATTTCAGTAACGTATAATTTTTACTCATTTTTTTTTTAAACCCTTTTTACTAATTGTCTGTTCAACTGCTTTTACATGGTCCACAATTGAGTGGTTTTATCAATTTATAATTAAAAGAAAAAATTATCTTGATATCTAATGTGTTATGAATCATACTAAAAAGATTCAATACATTAGCTATTGAAATGAAATTGATATGAACAGTCAAAGTTGCATTTCCATGTCATATTTGCACCCCCTCCCCCCCGTTAGTAGTGAGATTTTGCCTAGTGTTTAGGTTGGTTTCATCTAATAATTATTGCTTTCATTAGTATTAATTTTTATTTACCATAAGATGACATTACATTTATAAGGATTTTTCACTTGTTAGTAGCTTACCTTTTTAGTTATATACTCTGAAATTTGGCTTCTGGACCATGATAGCAAATTGTCAACTTTCCGACAAACTGAACAATCATAACTTGATGACTAATTGAGCTACCAAAATAAATTTGGTACTTTTGTTTATGGTTTACAAAAATCTATATGACCACACTAATTTTTTTTTTTTAGATATAATGAAAATAAAATTTTGGCTTGGGATACCTAATAACATTATAAATAACACCATAAGGTGGGGCAAATACTGTAACCAGGGGCCGGAAAAACATTGTATTCCACATCATAACCCGAAAAAAAAAACAAAAAAACTGTATCCTAGGGCTATTGTATCCCAGGGTGTGTGCGTGTGTGTATATATATATATATATATATATATATATATTAGTGATGAGAGAATTCCAATATTTTTCCTGATTCCGGTACAATTACAGATTCTGTTCTATTCCCAATTCTGATTCTTTTAAAATCTCTTAATATGGGTAGGTTTTACTGTCTACAGTCCTAAAAAGTGGTAAAAAAAATCAAATACATAACAAATAAATGTTATCAAAAGACAAGATAAGTTATTCTTCTACCTATCTGGACAATTTTTTTAGTGTTTTTACTCATTTAACCGGTTTGAAAAACAAAGTAACATTACAGCATAGTTAGAAAAATGGTTGTGCACTTGGCTCGTAAAATTCCAAATTTTGAAAATAATTTAAAACTAAAAAAAATTATATGAAACCCACCCAATCTATGTTACCGTGATATATATTGGGTGGGTTTCGTTGTAGAGTTGTTTTGAGTTTTTATTATCTTTTCAGATTACCAGTAAAAACCCACGTATTATATGCATATATTTGTTGCAAATGTAAAACATGCATTCTTGGAGTGATCTATACAATTTTGCTGGCAGTTTAAAATCAAATATTGATCATTTTATCTTTAGAGCTAGCAAAATTAAGTTTCAAACAAAATAAAAAATTGAAGGAATCGTTTGGAATTGAAAACTAGGCACTCATTTTTCTGATTCAGATACCCTAACAGGTTTTCCAATTTATCACCCCCAATGCGCACACACACACACACACATATATATATATATATATATATATATATATATATATATATATATATAGATGGGAGGATAAAATACATGATATATCATAAAATGAAATGTTTTGAAGATAGCATGTATAAGACAAAAGAAAAAAAAACAGTAAGAAATAAAAATCAAATAGAAGTTTGACTGTTTTTGTTCAAATCAACAGACATCTTTAGAAAAAGTGAAGATTTTAAATTTATTGAAAAATCAATGAAAAAGAAATTAAAAATTAAAAAAAAAACATTGGAAACGCGCAAAATGCGATGATTTTATCACATGCGTAACTATTTGAAAAATATATGTGAAAAAAAAAAAAAACTTGAAAGAATCGCATAAAGAAAAGTTTAATTTAACCACAAGTTCTCTCCTTAGTAAAGTCCTTACCTGTCTTTTACTGTCTTGGCAGTACTTCGCAAACAAAGATTCTATGAAGGGGGTTTTCTATGTCAACTGCAGGCATGCTTGTGGCTGATGAGCCTGATGCGGGACAAGCAGGTTCGCCCACAGTGGCTGCAGTCAAAAGTCTTTTACTGTAATTTATTAGGAAACGAATACTTATTTTTTAATTTTTTTTTTTGCTCACCTTTACCCCCAAGCAAGATATATTGTCACTTGGATGCAAGGGGCTACTAATTGGAACTATACCTAAGAAAAATTAAGATGTTGGTTTACGTTGGATTTGAACTTCTGCATACCAGTGCAGTTTGGGAAGCAGGCAGCAGGAAGAGAATTCCTAAGTCTACCTGTTCTAGGAAAGAAGTTATTTAAGTAGAAAACTTTCCGACATTTAAGGAACTCACCAGTGAAGAGGTGTGATTTTGTTGCTAAGTGGGTTTGTAGGGGATATGTACATCAAGGGGGCACAAGTGCAATGAGTTCATCAGAGCACATTCGATTAAAATACTTGTAAAACATGCATAGGGATGCAACACTGCGGTGATAGGACAGGGGTTGGAGCCTAGTTGGCAAAGTGGCGCTCTATTAGATTGTAAACCATTTTTTGGACCCTATCCAAGAGGGAGAGATTAGTGGTAGGTGCACCAGCCCAGATGTAGCAACAATACTCCATACATGGGCGAATGATGGCCTTATAGAGGTACAGAATACTCTCAGGTGAGAGCTATTTACTAGCGCGATAGAGAGTCCACCTTCCTTGCAGCAGCCTTCGCAATGTCCTCAATATATTTACTCTATCTATCCTACCCAGAAAAACTCTGGCTACTTTATCTATGACCATCACATCGGTCATACTGACATTGTTGACAAAATAAAACTACATCAAGAACACATACAAAACTTTCAAATATTCTCATCTTTTTCACCTGCAATACTGAATGCAAAACTTTTAATATATTGTAAATATAAAAACAGACTAACACTACAAAAATACTTTCAGAAAACTTAATATTCACTAATAAAACTATATTTAAGCCATCCAATCAAAACCTTTATTATGACTGCAACTATCGACATATTTTCTCTTGTACTTATTTAAAATTTATTTCACTTGACTTGACCTCCCATGAGTTTTCTTCCTCTTTTTATTCTTATGTTGCTACTATGACTAGTCCATTCTTTGTGCCACATGAATCAGTATATCAGACAATCATACAAGATCCTCAGAGTTATACCTACTTCGTGTTGCCAGCAGTCTTTTTGTTTGCTTTTAATCAATTTTTAAAAAATAAGATTATGAAGTTAACTATAATTATTGCGATATTGTTTGGTCATCTATATAATAATCTTGATTTTTCTCCCTCTTCACTCGGACATCATAGGACTATAAACACAAATGGCATGCATCATTTCAATATAGTCTACTAGTCTACCTGCTAAAATTTGATGCATGTTTCTGGAAATTATCAACTAGTTTCATAATGACCTACATTAATTCTAACCAAGCCAACTGCCAAAAAACTGTCCCCCAAAAAAAAAACTGTCCCCCCCAAAAAAACAAGCCATGCTTAGTAGAGGTGAGAGTAGATTTCATTGCAAAAATAAAATCTACCAGTCTCCCATTGTTCACGAGAGATTCTCCTTCCTTAAAGCCATTTCCAGAAGAGACAATCATTGTTTCATTTTGCGATATTATCATTCACCTATTACAACCTCCTTTGATAAATATGCACCACTACCTTATGCAGCCATTTATACTTTTCGGACAACTTGATTTAAAAACCTTTACAAGAATATAGGAATATAATTGTCAAATACAAAAATTATCTGCAAAAAACAAAAACATGGTGCCTGCTGATACTCCATTAAATAACACAACCACAAAAAACACATTTTCTAAACTAGAACCAGTTCATATTTACATGTAACTATGCACAAATCCTACTAATAGTGACATATACTTATGATCCACTTTGTAAAGCATCACGCTATATGTACCATGTTCTGCATCAATAACATTCTGCTATTCTAAGTTACATTCTCATAAAACACCATTCTACACTGTTAAAAATGTAATCTTTCCTTCATACCATCCCCTTTACTGCAACCTCCTACTACCATACTAACCAGCTTACTGGCCAATATTGTAGTAGAGGTCTCTTTCCTTCCATCAACCAACAAGCGGTCTGAATAAAATCCATGAAGTATACACAAGTGTTTGATTCCATTCTTACTGTTAACTGTCTTTAAACATAAGATATGCAGATTTATTCAATGTGAACAAAAATAAAACACTAAAATTATTATTTTCATGTTAAAAAACATGTTCAGTTTAATCTTAAAATTTTGTTTTGTTGATTTCTTTTTCTTCGACTTATTATACACTAGCCTGGCTGTCCGAGTGCTGAGAGGTGTGTGTTGAGCAAAAAAAAAAGTGGGAGTAGGCAGGCAGGCTTGAACCTGTACCGTGAAGGAGGAAAAGAATGTGAAAAAAAAAAAAAAAAAAAGTGACGTCTTTGCTGTTGCGTCCATTGCCAAACTGGAAGTGGCGAAGGTTTAAATTAAGGCTAGTCAATTGAAAAGACGGGATGACTTTTGAAAATATCTGTGAAAAAAGTTACCCCCTCCTTGCCCAGTTAAGGATGAAGGAATTAATGTTTTTAGCCAATTTTTCAATATTTGCCGTCCGAAGGGTCGAGCTTCAAAATGATAGTGATCTCGTAAAAATCTGTCGTCTCTGTTGAAAGTTTTAGGCAGACATACATACATACATTTAAACAAACAGGTGAGATTTAGAAAGATTTAAAATTGGGGATTTCATTCTGCTTTTAACTTTTTCTTCTGGTCTTCTTGGTCGGTGTGTCAATACCATCTTTTCTCAGAAGCTTCTGGTTCAATCTAGCTGAAATTTTGTAAGGATCTTGTCATGTTTGCCATAAAAATAACGATAGAAATCCCATGTTAAGGTTTGTTTTTTGCTTATATATTTTATCCTTTCAAAGAAAAAAAAAAGAAAAACACTTAAAATTAGACCCCTACCCCACCTAAAAAAAAAAAAAGAAAAAAAAGAAAAGGATATTTAGTCAATAATTACAGAAATCAGAAACAAAAGCCTTCTGTTTAGATAAATTAATCTATCTGTCTGCATAGGAAAGTCCAGGAAAGGGTGGTTAGCAGGGTTCAGTGTGGAGTTGGAGACAAACCGACTAGCAAGCATGTTAGCCTTCTCAGTTGCTGAGCAAACAACCTCATGATTGTTGGATAGTGGGGGAATTGTTGATTTCCCATTATTTACTACCCTGTTGTAGATTTTCCAGAAGTCACGGGTTCCTAATTTCTGTGCTTCGATGCGTTTTTTCGTGGTTTCAGTAAATTCTCTCTTAGCTGTTGCTCTTTCTTACAGGTACTTCTGACTTCTATATACTTCTGTCAGTTTGAACTGGATTTATGTTGGTTAAATCTGCGGTATGCGTGCTGCCTTTGCGCGATGGCAGCTGCATATGTGGAAGTAAACCATTGGGGAGAGTAGGGTTTGCTATAAAATTTCTGCATGGGAATGTGCTTCAATTGTTGTTTTGAACCATTCAGTGGTCTCATTGGCGCACTGTTCAGCAGGAAGTGAAAAGATATTTCTCCATGGGGCGTCTCTGATGAGATCCCTGATAGATTCCCAGTTAGCCTTTTTATAATAACTCATTGTTTTGAGCAATGGCTCTTACATTTTGGCTCTAGAATTTAGGGCGATTTCAACTATTATCACTACATGATCAGCATTCCCAAGTGGGCTATGGGCGTTCGTAACACAATCATCAGGAACTGTGGTCAGAAACAGATCTAAAAGTGATGCATGTTGTTCTTGCTGGTCAGGGAAACGGGTTGAAAACGCAACCATCTGTGATAGGGAATGAGTTATAGAGAAGCTATGTGTTGTGCTAATAGCTGCGTCGGTGTAAGATTCAAAGTTCCTATCCGTCGTGGTTACCACCTGACGAAGGCCTGAGGAATAGTTGGCTGAAACATGGTGAAACAACTAATGAAGATAAGAATAATAGTCCGCAATAAATAAATTAATATAAATAATACTCATCTCAATAATGAATTCCAATTAAAATAATATATATTTCTCAGTCTGTTTTTCAGAAATAATCAGACTGTTCATGTTTTTTGTTAATTTCATTTTGCTTTTACAAACATTAGCTTTCCTAAGGATCTCTCCTACATACTGTAATAATACAAAATACATGTTAAAATATAACTTAGTTCTGAGATGGCATTATATTTGAAGAAGGTTTTAATTATTCTAATTAGTTATAGTTTAGAATTAACTGAACAAGTCATTCATATCTCTCTCAGCTATATTTTTCCTCACCCTTTAGCGCCCAGCATTTAGAATGATTCTCTTTTCTCAGTGCAGCAATCTAATTTACATATGTGCCTAAACACACCACAGACGCCTAAGTAAATAAAATGGTAAAACAAATCTTTTTCTATGATTAAAATAAAGAATAATACTTCTAAATAATAATGTACAAGTAAAGAGACTTGCTTCTAGATAAAAGAAAGTCTAAAAAGAGGTCACAGTTTATGAATTTTTGAATGAAAAAAAAGAAAAAAAGAAAAAAAAGTACAGTGGCTGTGACCCCACGGGTTATGGGTATGCTTAAAATGTTAGATATAACATTGTAGTCTATTGCAATATATTCACTTAAAAAAATCTATTTCCATCATCTTTAGAGATGATAAATAAAATAACTGCATCTGCTGTACATTCTCATTCTATAAAAGTTATGCATATATTGTGCTTGCATAGACAAATTTCTAGCACAGTATAGAAAATGCATTTGAAAAGGCTGTAAGGTTAACACTGATTTGTTGATATAGCTAAGCTAAATAATTATTTATTTTCATTAATAATTTTAGTATTGAGCATTAAAAGAACTAAATTTATTATAGGGCGACCTAAAAAGTTTTCTTGCTATCCAACTAGTGATACAAATAAACTTGGATTTATGCTTGACTTGTCCACAAAGTTTAAATCAGATGAAAAAATATGGGGAAGGGAGGGATAAGGTCCGGTAAGTGTGAATTTTGTTAAGGATCCTTTTTCCTACTGATAAATCAAAATATCTTCACATATTAAGTAGGGATGAAGACTGTTGGACAATCATAACAGAAACTTGGTGGACAAGTCAGGCATAGAGGGAAGTATATTTGTACCAAATATGGTTGAATTACAAAAAGGATTGTAAAGTTTATTAACTATTTCATAGACAGACCAAGAGAATGTGCAATTTAATGTCAATCTTGAAAGGGAGATAATTAGAATTTAAGCATTTAAAAATTTTCAAACCTTTGTGTTTATTCATCCATATTTATGAAAATCATATTTATTTTATAAAAAATAAAATTTAGAAATCACAAAATCAGGTCAAATTCAGTCACCGTTTTCTTTTGATTTCACTTATTCAGACAATATTGACGCATTTCACGCATGTTTTTTTCAAGTTTATATGCATAAGATTAAGTGGATTTTAAATCAAAATGATTCCTGAAAACAAGAGAGTCAATAATGGCAGCAAAAATAGAAAAGCTTTTTGTTTAGCTATTTTAAAAATTTTTTCATTACCTTGCCTAATATTACAGACTTAAAAGAAAACATTTAATACCTTTTATACTAAGATGACACTTAAAAAATCAAGTTAAGGCAAAAGTGGTGCATGCATTTTTGTATGTCTGCGAAAGGCTTTTTTTTGGGGGGGGAGTTCTCGATCACGTTACTATTTTTTTAGAACTTTCCTTATATATTTCCTTATACTTCCTTTTTTTTTTCTAGAACTTTCCTTATACTTCCTAGATTTGCAAATGGACGTAGTCTCTACATTTATTTTGATCGACTTTTAAAAAATTCCCTCTATTTCGTCCTCTCATATGTTTGTCTTTTTCGTATAAATAAAACGAAACTAAATCGAAGCAAAGGAAACTGCTTTCCAGCCTTCATGGCCAGGACGTCTAGAAGGCAATTTGCTTGGATCAATGTTGAGAGAACCCTTCATATCAGGTAATTGCTATTCATTTGGACACTGCCAGAGATCCCACTTTTTGGGAGGAGCCCCCTCCCACATTATAAACGACCTTGTGGGGAAACAAATAAATACCACGATAGAAAGCGGAAAGCTTAACTGGCCCCAGGCCAGGTTTAAAGGCCATTTTCATTTCTGCGCAGACTCTTATGATTCTTAATTTAATTTCCAACTCAATAAATTCACTGTCCTCTTAGGTGTAACGGTCAGCGAGAATGACTAATTACCATATGTTTTCAAATTCGATCCCACCTCTTCCTCTCTATCTTTAAAAATTTTTTTTTTGTCTTTGTGCCCTTGTATCCTCCACCCGGGTAAAAGTTAATTACCAACTCTTTATCGCATTCTTTTTCCTGCTTTGCAGTATGGGTTTGAGCCTGCTTGCCTACTACCACTTTTTTTTTTTTTTTTTTGCTCAACATACGCCTCCATACACCCGGGCAATGACAGGCACCCCTCTAGTCTATAATACAAATCTCACCTGTCCATTTAAATGTATATATACATGTATGTTTGTAAGTCTTACAAAAACTTTCGACAGAGGCGAAAGATTTTTACGAAATCAGTATCATTTTGAAGCTCGACCCTTCAGACGACAAATACCGAAAAATTGGCTAAAAACATTAATTCCTTCACCCTCAACTGGGCACTTTTCTACAGGAAGGGGTAGCAAAAAATCGTTTCTTCATGACAATTTAGCCAAACATGCATGCGCAAAAAACGTTCTTTCTTGAATTAGTTTAAATATTAGAAAAACGACCTAATTTCGCTCATGCAGTCGTTATAGTAGCAGCGTCGTCATCTTAAGATTGCACATTCGAGCTGAGATATCAGATACATTTTTTTTCAATTTTTAAAGTTTTAATATTGAAACAGGGTTATTTATGTTATTTTTTCATTCGTTTTTTTTTTCCCATTATGTTCGCTGTTTTTTTTGTTTTTGTTTCTCGAATTTTTTAAAAGTTTTAAGATTGTTCGCTTATTCTTTATTTTGCATCACATTCACTGATTTTTTTATATTTAAACAGGTTATCACGTTCGCTTACGCTTTATTTTCCATTTTGCTTTGATTTACAACACCACCACCCCACCCCACCACGCCCAGGCAACGCCGGGTAAGGCAAAGAGTGTGTGTCTCACAAAAACTTTCCACACACGTGACGGATCCTCATAAGATTGGTGTTGTTTTCAAGCTCAATTCTTCGAACGACATATCGAAAAATTGGCCAAAAACATTCCTTCCTTCACCCTAAACTGGGCAGTTTTGTACAAGGAGGAATCGCTTTTTCGCAGATGTTTTAGCAAGTCATCACTGGATTGACTACACAATTTCAACGCTCTTGACTTCTGGTTAAGACATTGGAGACACTGGTTAAGACGCTACTTTTTTTTTTTTTCCTCCTTCACGTTATGGGTTCAAGCCTGTGTGCCTACTTTTATTTACACCCGCCTCCTTTCGGCTGCTACGACTTTTTTTTATCTCTCCCCCCCCCCACCACACTGGGTTCCTTACTCCATCTCCACACACCCGGGCAACGCCGGCTACCCCCCCCCCCCCAGTTAAAAATAAATTTTAGTTTTACTACCTTGAATTAAATGTAATAGAATAATTCTTTTCAGCTCTTGTACATCAGCATGTGAATTACTTCATTTCAACCCCTTCAGTTGTGCTGAATGTCAAGCATGACAATATTTCTTGTTGACTTACTACAAATAAGAACACACATACAGAGAAATACGAAATTGAATGTTTCTTTATTGTTAGCAGTAAGTGCTGTTACTGGGGATGGTGTTTCTTAAGTGTTTTTTGTTAGGAATAGAGGGCGGCAGTACTAGGGGTCTATCTTCAAAAACCATTTGCACCTAGCTTAATCTCTTCATTAGGATGATAATAGATAGAGAAAAAAAGAATTTTTG
Source organism: Euprymna scolopes (assembly GCF_053919585.1). NCBI lineage: Eukaryota > Metazoa > Mollusca > Cephalopoda > Sepiida > Sepiolidae > Euprymna > Euprymna scolopes. The sequence continues at coordinate 119,626,146 of NC_136483.1, forward strand.
AAAAAAAGTCATTTTTGGCATGTGGGGGCTTTTTTTACGATAGTGCCCCCCCCCCCCCGGGGGGGCCCAAAATCACCATTTGCAGCAAAAAATTTACATTATGCAAAATTGCATGCACCTAAACGTCCTAAATGGATACAAATTGGTATAGATAGTTGAGACTGATGATTTCTAGCCATTTTTGAGGCATTTTTGGGTTTATAGGATGAAAAGAAGGGCCAAAATGAGCCGAAATTTGCCCAAAATTACCCGAAACTTAAAAAATCGGCTATTTGGCTACTATGTTACTCCTAAAACATTCCAAATGACTATGAGTGGACTTAGTTGGCTAAAACTTACATTACCCCATAATTTCTAGCCATTTTTGGGTTCCTAGGATAAAAAGAAGGGCCAAAATGAGCCGAAATTTGCCCAAAATTACCCGAAACTTAAAAAAAACGGCTATTTGGCTACTATGTTACTCCTAAAACATTCCAAATGACTATGAGTGGACTTAGTTGGCTAAAACTAAAACTTACATTACCCCATAATTTCTACCCATAAGTCGATTGGCATTCCTGCAGATGGACATGTGTCACCATTGATAGGCATCGAGTTTTAGAAAAATTGTGAGGTGGTAATAAAAGAGTAATAGTTAACAATTGGAATAGAACAATAAATCATCTCAACAATTAATTGAAATACGTTATGAATGATTCAAATTCTTTATTGATCTCATCTTTGTTCTTCAGTGTGAATTTGTTTTTTCTTTCATAGTTCCAACTTCCCTTCACCTCGAGCAACTTCCCATTCTTATAGCGCAGAACCTGGTCACTGGTTACCTCCTCCAGAATGGAGGACGATGGATGAACCCACATCAGATCTGCACCTTTCTCAACCCGGACCAGCTGCTCCACAACAAATGTTTGATCATCCTTAATCGAAGTGAAGAAACCAATGTACCAGGTTGTCTGTTCACCCTCATACCATACACTCACACACATCTTGTTAGGCTGGTAGATTTGGTGCTCTCGTTCTTTTGGATCGTCTGACAGCACTTTCAAGGCATCGTCGTTGGTTGGCAATATCATTTCTGCGATGCTGCTTTGGCTTGCACTGTTGTCTTCGTTGGACAAGAGAACGGACAGATTTTCGAGCTGAGTGGACATGTCTATGTTGATCAGCCTAAATAACTCAGGTCGATGCAGTCGATCTGCTTTGTGAGTGTGAATGTAGAAGGAACGCTCAGTTTTGACAATTTTCTTGCCAATGTCGCCATTCTTTCTCAATATCTCTTTCAGCTCGTCAACAGAACAACACGGACCACCCCATTGCTTGCAGGTTTTAGCCAGGTTGAGAACATAATCAACATTCTTCTGTTTCTTGGACAATTTCTTCTCCATTACTTGATTCTGCAGTTCCTTCTTGGATGAGTACCAAGAAACATTCATTGCTACCAACTCATTACGAATTTTGGAGGCTTTGCTACTCAAATCTTTCCTCTCCGCACTGTGCAACACCATGTTATCTCTCAGTAACTCTCCTGTGTGTCGGTTGTTCTTGCAAATGACTATTCGTGATCGCCTGCTGAACACGGACAACTTACGCTCTGCCTTCAAGTTGTGCGTTGGAGCAAACACCAACTCTTCATCGGATATTTTGGTGAGATCAGCTGCTCGCAATTCTTCTTTTGTGTCTTTTTATCCTAGGAACCCAAAAATGCCTCAAAAATGGCTAGACATTATGGAGTAATGTAAGTTTTAACCAACTAAGTCCACTCATAGTCATTTGGAATGTTTTAGGAGTAACATAGTAGCCAAATAGCCGATTTTTTAAGTTTCTGGTAATTTTGGGCAAATTTCGGCTCATTTTGGCCCTTCTTTTTATCCTAGGAACCCAAAAATGCCTCAAAAATGGCTAGAAATTATGGGGTAATGTAAGTTTTAGCCAACTAAGTCCATTCATAGTCATTTCGGACGTTTTAGGAGTAACATAGTAGCCAAATAGCTGATTTTTTTAAGATTTTGGGTAATTTTGAGCAAATTTCGGCTCATTTTGGCCCTTCTTTTCATCCTATAAACCCAAAAATGCCTCAAAAATGGCTAGAAATCATCAGTCTCAACTATCTATACCAATTTGTATCCATTTAGGACGTTTAGGTGCATGCAATTTTGCATAATGTAAATTTTTGCTGCAAATGGTGATTTTGGGCCCCCCCGGGGGGGGGGGGCAATATCGTAAAAAAAGCCCCCCACATGCCAAAAATGACTGTTTTTCAAAAATTCTTTTTTTCTCTATCGATTATCATCCTAATGAAGAGATTAAGCTAGGTGCAAATGGTTTTTGAAGATAGACCCCTAGTACTGCCGCCCTCTATTAGGAAGGGGGCTTGCATTAGATTATTAATATTGAATACATATAGTTTCTTTCTTTCCTTGTATAAATGGCAAGTTTATTTGTTACATATATATATTACACACTAAATGAAAATTCATCAATAGTTCCCTAAAAATTTCTCCTATATACTGCAATAATATAAAATACATGTTAAAATATAACTTAGTTCTGGGATGGCATTATGTGTGAGGAATGCTTTAATTATTCTAATTAGTTCTAGTTTAGAATAAACTAAACAAGTCATTCATATCTCTCTCAGCTATATTTTTCTCACCCTTCAGCACCCAGCATTTAGATTGTCCCTTTTCTCAGCATGGTTATCTAATTTACATATATGTGCCTATACACACCACTAACCCCTAAGCAAATAAAATGATAAAACAAATCTTTTTAGTTCTGTATTAATATAAAGAATAATACAAGGGGTGTGCAATAAATAATGCCCCTGACCCAACTCCAGTTGTCTGATCTAGCTGAAAACTTGCATGTGCAATGATCTATATGTCTACAGGTTATGTGGCAAATTACAGCTCTGAACTAATTGTGGTTTCTGTTTTACAGGCGTTTGAACTGAGTCAGGTGTGAAATGGAGCCTGTTGAATGTCGAGCAGTGATCCGGTTTTTGTATTTGAAAGGACACACACCACAGGAGACTTTTGATGAAATGAAAGAAACATGGTGATAATGCCCCATCATATGACCTTGTAAAACGCTGGCATCGTGAATTCAAACATGGCTGGAAGTCTGTGGAAACAGCTCCCACACCTGGTCGCCCCCCCCCCCCCCTTCTGCCATTGATGAGGCATCTGTCCGTCAAGTTGAAGCTGCCATTTTGGAAGATCAGCGCATTACTATTCGCCAAATAGCCCAAGATGTCAAGATTAGTACAGGGTCTGCGGAAAATATCATTCATGACCATTTGCATAAGGTGTCTGCCAGATGGATTCCCAGATTGCTCACACCATTCCAGAAGCGAGAACACATCGAGTGCTCGAGGATGAATTTGGAGATATGCCAAGAAGATGAGCCAAAGTTTTTCAAAAGACTGATTACACAGGATGAAACCTGGGTCCATCACTATGATCCAGAGACCAAAGCCCAGTCAATGCAGTGGAAGCACTTGGACTCACCACCTCCAAAGAAGGCAAGGGTGCAGCCCTCCGCTGGCAAAGTCATACTCACAGTCTTCTGGGACCAGGACGGAGTAGTGATGACAGATTTCCTGGCAAAGGGTACAACAAGTACAGGAGCCTATTGTGCTTCACTTTTGAGAAAATTAAGGGAAGCTATCAAAATCAAGAGGTGGGGCAAGATCAGCAAAGGTGCCCTCCTCCTGCAGGACAATGCTCCGGTCCACAACTCACATGTCGCCAGATCAGAAGCACATGTGTGTGGTTATGAAATCCTCCTCCATCCTCTCTACTCTCCTGACCTTGCACCCTCTGACTTTCACCTCTTCCCAGCCATGAAGTTGTTTTTGAAAGGAAAGCGTTTCCCAGATGATGCAACCTTGATTTCTGAAGTCACGTTGTGGTTGGAGGACCAACCTGGGGTGTTCTACAAAAGCAGTCTTCAGAACTGCATCAAACGATGGGAGAAATGTATAACTCTGGGTGGTTCCTATGTATAGAAAGACTAATAACTGTGCCAAGTTTCATTGCTCTACTGCTATGAGAAGTGGGTCAGGGGCATTACTTATTGCACGCCCTCGTACTTTTAAATAATAATGTACAAGTAAAGAGTCTAGCTTCTAGTTATGCAAGAAGAATGTCTTAAAAAATGTCACAGTCTATGAATTTTTTAATGAAATCAAAGTAGAGGTAAACGAATTTAATACAAGATCATTTACATATGTTCCAATAAAAAAATTTGTGTACGACAGTTTGAGACAATATCAAGTTAATTCATATATAATCTCTTTCTTACCCCTCCACTACACTTCATTGTGCTGCTGGAAAGATTATATATGAAGAAACTTGATATCATCTCTGAAACGATTGTACACAATTCTAAATTATCATTTTGAATCCTTGGAACATGCATAAATGATTTTGTATTTTGTTTACCCCAAATTTCTCTCTCACACACACACACACACACACACACTATTATTGTGTTCTTTTAACTGTGTATATGTAAATGCTTTTTTGAACCTGGTCTACTTTGTAAAGCTTCAAGATGGATTGGCTGTAACATTTTAAATGATTACTTAACACTCTTCTTGGTTCGATTGTAATCAAAATTTATATACCTTTCTCTAGACACATTTTAACAAGTTATTCAAAATTCTTTACTAGTATCCTTTCACCGAAAAGTCGAAAATCTGTCGAGTTAATATGAAACTTTGCCCTAGTTGACAGCCTAGACAACCAAACATTTCAAAACTCTACATTTTACAGAAAAACTTAAATACTTTGACCGTTCAAACATGTATGAAATGTTAGTAAGTACTGATAGTCAGTTATCACAAACCACTGTCCCCTTTTGTTTTTAAGTTTTTATCTTAAAACATGTTTTAGGATCCAACCAAAACAAGTAAATTGGTGGTCTCCTGTCAGAGGACACAATGGATACCCTCTGAAAAGCTGCCTCCATGAGGAACAGCTGATAGCGAATCAATGATAGCACAATATCCAACCGCACTTCCTATGATATCAAAAACAGAACGCTAATATTGTACAGCTATTTTCTTTTAGACTAATTGCCCTATCAGAGTTTGATAGTCTATTTCATCTGAAGCTTAGCTAGAAGGAGGAGGAGAGACAGATTTATATCTTTGGCAACGATAGTAAAGAAGTGACTTCAGTCATTTCCAAACTTCTGGCATCTGATTTGCTGTATTCCAACTTAGTATAAAGACTTAGGAGAATAAACAAATTCTTTGTTTTAAGAGGTTTTGCTTCAACACCCAAAGCAGTGAACTTGCTCAGACTCTTAAATTTACTGTAACACAAGGCCATCAACTCCCCATATTTCCTCCTATAACACAGAACACGCTAGGTAACATACAAATATCCGTGCATGAGGTCGCCAAGCTAATCAAGAACCTTGATTCCAGTAAAGCAACTGGCCCTGACGGCATCCCAATTATAGTGTTAAAAAAGCTTCAACCAGAACTTGCTCCCATACTTACGAAACTGTTTAAGCGCTGCCTTAAGGAGAAGTGCTTTCCGACTCCCTGGAAGACCTCATCAGTTTGCCCTATATTTAAGAATTCAGGTGATAAGTCATCTCCCTCTCAGTACAGACCTATAAGTCTCCTGTGTGTTATGAGTAAGTTGCTGGAATCCATATTAAATAGAGAAATAGTCAACCACCTCAGCAGAAACAACCTTCTTAGTGACACACAATATGGTTTCCACTCTGCAAGATCTACCGCAGATGTGCTGACGGTTATATCCCACAGGATTAGTGAATCTCTTGACAAAGGCTTCCTTTCTAGGGCAATTGCTTTTGACATATCAAAAGCCTTCGACAAGGTATGGCATAAGGGTCTACTTCACAAGATTTCCAACTACGGTATAACTGGAAATGTTTTCTCAATCATTAAATCATTTCTCTCTGATAGGCTCATAAGAGTAGTGGTCGATGGACAAAAATCAGAGGCCTGCAGTATTAATGCTGGAGTCCCTCAGGGGTCAATCCTGGGCCCAACTCTCTTTCTGATCTACATCAATGACTTCCCTAAACACATACTTAAATCATTCGTTGACATCTATGCTGATGACACGACCATCTACGGCAACACATCAAAGGCTGTAAATGACAAAGTTCTCTCTGATTCTCTCTCCTCTGATCTCGAGCGCGTGGTTCAGTGGGGGAAGACGTGGCTGATTACCTTTAATGCATCTAAAACCAAACTCCTATCCTTACATAATCAACGCTCTGATCCCCATCTGGCATCAATTGGGATGGATGGCTCTCGTCTGAGAGAGGCCCCGTGTTTTGACAAGCTTCTGGGTTTGACCTTTACTCCTGATCTGAAATGGAACACGTACATCAAGTCTGTTGCCAAGGTCGCTGGAAAGATGGTGGGATCCTTCTACCGCTTCAGAAGATATCTCACTACTGATGCAATTCTCTATCTATATAAAAGCCAAGTACGTCCAAGGATGGAATACTGCTGCCATATCTGGGCAGGAGCTGCTAAAAACAGCCTATCCTGCCTTGACAGAGTACAAAATAGACTTCGTGGCTTAGTGGGGGATGCCCTTTTCTCTACCCTGCAACCTCTCCCACAGAAGAGACGTTGCGAGCCTATCCTTGTTTTATCGTTATTTCCATGGCAGGTGCTCGTCTGAACTCCAATCTCTGGTCCCCCCTCGCCAATCTTTCACGAAAAACACCCGTCTAGCCGAATCCACTGTGAAAAATTTCCCCCACTCTTTATCTGTGCCTAAATCAAAACGTGGATTCCATGAAAAAAGCTTCTTTCTTAGAACTGCACGCCTGTGGAACTCTGTTCCGTCTGCCTGCTTCCTACCTGACTACAACTTTGATGTGTTCAAGTCCAACGTTAACAAATTCCTAATGAACCGCCCCCTTAAGTAAACACTTCATCAAATCTCCACACTAACGTAATGTACTTGCAATAACCCTCATGTCAGAATACTCAAGTTTTTTGTGATGGAGATCGCTGACATAATCGTTTAACCTTTTTTTTTTTTTTTTTACAAGGGAGTCGCCACCCGAGGGTAAGGGTTAATGAATGTAAGGTGGTAGTGTAGTAATCGTTAATGGTGTAAATGTGGTAGAATTTGGATTATTTGAGGGGATGGATCAACAAAAACTTGTTTACATTGGACTTGAAGGGTATCATTTTAATTAGCCGGGAAGCAGGCCAGTTCCACAACCAGGCAGTTCTAGAAAAGAAGCTTTGTTCATGGTATCTGCATTTAGATTTAGGCGCAGATAGAAAACGAGGGAAATTGTTGATAGTGGTTATAGGTAGTTTGAGCGTATTTTGTGAAAGTTTAGCAAGGGAGGACCGTAGATTGAAGCTCAGACAAGCACTTGTCATGAAAATAATGATAGAGCAGAGACAGGTTCGCAACGTGCAGGAAAGAGAAAAAGGCATCACCTACTAGGTTTTGAAGCCGATTTTAAACTATCATAGCAAGATAGGGCGCGCCAAGCAGCTCCTGCCCAGATATGGCAACAGTACTCCATCCTAAGATATGTCTGGCTCTTATACAGAGAGGACTTCATCGGCAGTGAGATACCTACTGAAGCAGTAGAATGATCCATTTTTCCAGCGATATTGGCAACAGATTTGATGTGTTCTATTTCAGATCAGGAGTCAAGGTCAGACCTAGAAGCTTGTCAATACATGGAATTTCCCCAAGATGAGAGCCATTCATTTCAATTGAGGCATGATTGGGGGGGGGGGGCAGAGCAATTATGATGAAAGGAAAGAAGCTTAGTTTTTGATGCATTAAAATTAACCAACCACCTTTTTCTCCATTGCATCACATTCTCAAGATCAGAAGAGAAAGAATCAGAAAGATCTTGGTCACTGATGACTAGGACTAGGACAACAGCATATTCTTTTCATTGTTTTGACTCGTGTGTATCCGTTGATATGTTTTTAGATAGAATGATGTGGTTCTCAGTTGATTAACTGTGCCAGATATATACTAGAGAGTCAAAATAATGAAAAGAATATTCTGTTATCATAGCCTTACTGATGACCTTTGAAGTTTTACCATAGATTGTGGTGTTGTCTGCATAAATGTCTATGAATGATCTAATAATGATTTAGGAGATCATTGATGAAGATCTATAGGTTTTGTTATTCAATTCTTTTACAAAATATTTGGATAAATTACTCACATATTTAGCAAGGGATTTCTGTTATTCAACTTGATTTTTTAACCATTTGAAATAGGTTTAGCAAAAAAAAAAAAAAAAAAGAAAAAAAAAGGCTCCTAAAATAAATGTTTATTAAAAGACATTGTGGCGAAAATGTAAAAATAGACAGGTCATCTAAAATGGGCAATAACCTGGGACGGTTTATCTATTTTAGTTTTATGACATCATTAATAGACTATTTGCAGTTTACCCTTAAATTAAAAATGGAGAATGAAAACGAACGATTACAAAAATGAAATTATTTTCCATAAAAATATGGCATTTTTCCAATATGAAGGAAGAAGCAATTACATTGCTTGATGAGGATAAAATATATCACCCATTAACATGAAGTTCAGTATTTTAATGGAATGTGCTTCGATGAACTCATAGCACTTCTGCCTTTTCAATGTACATATTTCCAACTAGCCAAGCACCAAAATCCCACCCCTTCACTATTGTGGTCCCTAGATACTGGAAACCCTTCTACTCTAACAGTTTCTTTCCATAGGTTGCTAGACTTTAGAATTTTGCCTGTTTCCTGCTTCCTTCATTGTACTAACCTGCATAAGTTTAAATGTAATATAAACATATCTTCCTGTTCAATTCCCCACAGTCCTCCATTAGACAGGATCCCAAATAGTAGCCCCTTGCTCGAGTGGAAAAGAGTTAAAGCAAAAAAAGAAAACTCCTGGGATCAAAGTAGAAATCCTAAATTAGACTTTACCTTACAATTAAGAGGTGACAATTGTAATCACATTCGATTTCACCTCAAAAACAGGTGATGGTGATGTGATCATTACTCTTATTTATTAAAGGCATCTTATTAAATTACTCTCATGACTTTTTTTTTACTCTTATTTTCATAAATTAGCTATTTGCCCCCACATGATACAAATGTGTTTATGTTAAAAAACAAAATACAAATCTATCTAAAATTTAGGTTTCAAAAATTTAAATTTCTTTTTGAAAGTAAAAAGTATATACTTCGTTCTTTATATTTTTTTCGCAACTCATTAAAACCTGCAGAATGTCATGTAAATCACATTTTGATTCAGCGAATAAGTCTCGTTAAATGATAGTAATAAATATTGTTGCATACAGCAGACTTGATTTTGAAAAATAGGAACAGAATGAGCAAGAAACAATTATAAAATAATAAAACTTTTTTTTTAATTCTCACTCCGACACCAGAATCCAGCACCCCAGAGGGGCACTGACCTGCAAAATGTGCAGATAAGGGCGCCTCAGGCGATTAGCAATAAACTAACCTCTTAAAGAGAGAAGGCAATACCTGGGAGGATGGACCTCCTAGAACCCCGCAGAAGTAAACTCCCATCACACAATGAACAAGGATCGGATCATTACAGCAATGGTTTAAATCTGTTGATTTGGGGACCCAAGGATAAAAAACATTTGTGTACCTCTACTCTGCTCTGTTAATAGTGTAATTGTAGTTTTTAGAATACTGATTAAAGTTTTATATTAGATATGTACATTTTTAATAATTAAAAATTATATCTCATTTTAAATATTTTGGATTTCAAACTAGCTCAAATTATTTGGTGGGGGACTTTAGTATTAAAATTTAATCTGAACAAAACCCATTGTGAAATGTGGTGGGAATGAGTCCACAGTCAACTTGTTTGAAGTCGGTTGACTTCTGGTCTCAGCCACAAAGTGTTGTCAAATGTTAACAGACCTCAGAATCATAAAAGTTGAAACATTTGACGTTCATGGAAATTAGAAAGGAATTTCCCAAGGAGACTTGATCAGCGCTATTGTTCATTTTATATCTAACATTTGCAATTGAAGCACTACACCAAACCACATTGGTTTGCTCTGGACTGATGATAGAATTAACACATTCTCCATCAATGCAAAATGCACAGATGGCTTTTCTTTCCCAAGAACTGACGAGTCAAAAAATAAATCTAATCGTTAGTTTGATACCAAACCTTATACAAGAAGGATTATTGATGAACGAAGAAGATAGAAGAATCACAGAAGTAGAGATGATGCAGGGGGGAGGGGTTAAATACCTTGGTTGAAGGTTCATTACAGAGGAAAGAATAAAATTATGAAAAGGGCTTGACTGGATGCTTACAAAATCTATGAATCTGTCTTCCACAGGAAGCATGTTAGTAAAAAATTGAAACTGAGAGAATTGTCAACATTCATCCAAAGCATTTTCATGTACAATTCAGAACATTAGAATACCACATTGATGCATATTTTATTTTGTTTTTTTTTTAACCTAAACACGTTTGTATCATGTAGGGGCGAAGACCTAAATTTCTGAAAATAAAAGAGCAAAAGAAAAAAAAAAAAGTCATGAGTAATTTAATAAACCTTCTTCAGTAAATATTAAAACAATATCAAATTAATCATTTGACAAAATAACTTATAAATTTGATGAATAGAAACTAGCCTGGGTACCTGGCATTGCCTGAGTGTTTGGAGGTGTGTGTGTTTTTTTTTGGGAGGGGGGGGGGGAGTAGGCAGGCAGACTTGAAACCGCGATGCGAAAGTGGAAAAGAAAGTGAAAGAAAACCTGACACTTACCGCTACACCATGACGCGAGCGCAAGTGTAAAGCGTTCAAATTTAGAGATGTCAACTATTACGCCATAGCAGATAGTGAAATGAAATCACACTTAAGTTTGGCTGTAGGCCAGTTAAGCTTTCAGCTTTCTGTCGTATTTGTTTCCCCACAATGTTGGGAAAAACTAGTTCCCCCAAAAAAAGGGGGAACTCTGGCAGTGTCCAAATTGTGTGATATGAAGGGTTTCCCCTTCATTGATCAAAACTAATTGGCTTCAAGATGTCCTGGCATTTGTGTTTTTGCTTAGTTTTGCTTTTATATGAAAAAGACAAACAAGCACTCGAGATGGGGAAATTTTTAAAAAGTCGATCAAAATAAAGATAGAGACGATGTCCGTCTGCAAATTGAAGATATTACAATCTAGGAAGTATAAGGAAACTTCTCCATAAATGTAACCTTGTCGATAAGGCCGGCGAAAAAAGCCTTTCGGACATACACGAACGTGCACATCCATTTTGCCTTTTATATATTAGACTAGCCTGGGTGCCTGGCATTGCCCAGGTGTTTTGAGGTGGGTGTTGAGCAAAAAAAAAAAAAAAAAAAAAAAAAAATGGCGTCTTTGCTGTTCCGCCCACTGCCAAACCAGAAGTGACAAAGGTTAAATTAAGGCTAGTCAATCGAAAAGGGATGACTTTTGAAAGAAAAAAAAAAAAAAAAATCGACCCCTCCATATAGAAAAATGCCCAGTTGAGGGTGAAGGAATTAATGTTTTTAGCCAATTTTTCGATATTTGTTGTCTGAAGGGTTGAGCTTCAAAATGATACCAATCTTGTGAAAATCCATCGCCTCTGTCAAAAGTTTTAGGCAGACATACATACATTTAAACAGACAAGTGAGATTTATATTATAGACTAGCCTGGTTGCCCGTATGTTTGCAGGTGTGTGTTAAGCAAAAAAAAAAAAAAAAATGTTGTAGTATATAGATTTAAACAGACAGGTGAGATTTATATTATAGATGGTAGTGATTATGAACTGTGCCAGAGACTTAGGCTCAAATTAGTTTTTAAAGAAAGAGGAGATTGTAAAAATGCAACATATTTAAAGTTATATTATTCAAATAAGATTTTTGGGTTTGTATTACTATACACAGAAGTATAAAAAAAGTTGTCAAAATAAATAAATAAAAATGAATAAAAAATAAACTAGCAGGACCTGTTAACCGGCGTTGCCCAGTGGAAGCATGACAGATCCAGAACAGAATCGTTAAAGGACCTCCCTCGAAAACAAATTAAACTACGGTTGTTGCTGGTGTCACTGCCATCCATGGAAAATAGCACACACTAGCAGCCATGGCCCAAATGAAATAATCTGGCTTTTATTGTCGGGCATTGTTTTCCAGAGGCAGCTAATGGAAGCAGCTGTCTGTGATTGTTAGCACTGTTGGTTACTGGCGATTAGTATTAGTTTGGTGTGATAACCTGCAGGTACTGGCTGATTCTAAAGAAAGCATTTATCAACTCTTTAGATTGAGTGAAAACAGAGGTAGATAACTGTCTTCTACCAATAGCAGTATCTTTCAAGTCGGTCATCATTTTTCTTCTCAGTATACTGCACGCATTTTTTTCTAAAAGTAATCTTCTAAATAATAAAATACTCCACAGAAAGCAAAAGTGGTAAAAAAAAAAAGAAAAAAATGTTTCCATAGCCAATAAAATTTACGTCGAAACCTACCTGCATAATATTTGTGTTTTAACTTATTTGAAAGCATTTAATCAGTTCTAAAAAGAAAGTGTCAACATAAGTTACAGCTTTGAAGCTTTTTTAATCGGTTAAGAATATAAAATTAAATTTAATCGTCAACAGGAATAAAAATGAAAAAAAAAAAAAAAACCCACAAATATCGCATCATTAAAGTTTTGATAATCACGCAAAAATCGAAAATTAAATATTGGTACCCATAAAAGAAATGTTTTTTAGCGCCATTTTGGGGTGGGTGGGTAGTGGCGTGTCAGTATTTTATGCATATTTACATTCCCAAACCAATACTGTTTACATTTTGAGAGTGTTCCGTCAGAGCAAGGAAAGAGCAATATGTGTTTGATTAGATTTTATGTTAGTTCCATGTGTGGAAGGAAAGAGTTAGCAATGTGTGTTAAAATGCCAATAATTTTAAAACCTTATGTTAGAGGTCACTGTAGCAAAATTTTAAGAGTATTTAATTTTAATAATTTTGAGCGATTATCAAAATTTCAAAGAGGCTGCGTTTTTATATATTTCTGCAATTATCGAGTGTTAAAGACGTTATGTATATATTTTTTTTTTACTTATGCATGCATGTTAACATGCTGAATTGTTCAAAATAAGTTGCCAGTATTTCTGAAACATTAGGATAATTTTAAGGTTACCAATAGTTAAATTTGTTTGCATTTGTTTTTTAGCACTATTACGTTGAAGCGTTTTTTTTGTTTTTTTTATTTACAGCAGTTGTTATTAATTTGTTAGGTGAAAGTATGCAAGAGTTTCAAAACACTATCTCCTCATCATGTTTGTAATATGTTTTTAAATCACGATTATTTCAGTGAGCTTTAGTAAATGCATAAGTCTAAAAAGAATATGAATTTTCAAAGAGGAAAAGTATGAATATATAAAAAAAATAAGTGAATATTATTCATCAAACCGCAGCATATGTTTTGTGCATACATCGTCTTCCGCTTATAAATGATCAGAATAAATGTTTTATCCTAATAAGTTACTAATAATGGGTACTTCTGCAGTTTAAATCCTTTTTTTCTATGAGTCTTAATTGGCAAACCCCAGCAAACAAAGAAAAACGTCAGATTATATCAAGTGAGTAAAAAGAGAAACGAGCGAGCAGACGGCAAAAAATTGGAAGGCGGAAAAAAAGAGTATTTTTTTACAACCTAACCCAGCATAGTATAAAGACCCCCAACCTTCCCATATTAAGAACGGCTTACGGAATAAACAACTCCAACCTCGAAAGCTGTTCTTTACACGGGGGAGGTGGTAGATGTTTATTCTGAAAGCCGTTCTTCACATGGGGAGGTTAGGGGTGTTTATACTATGCTGGATTAGGCAAAAAAAAAAAATTAAAAAATAAATAAATAATTTTTTTTAGGGGTTAAACGATGCTGAGTTATGCTGTAAAAAAATCCCCAAATAACTTTCTATACACAAAACAAAAATATATTTGTTCATTAACTCAAAGAAACAAAACTATTATTACAAACAAAAAAAAAAAAAAAACAGTAAAATTTATGAATTTATTACGGTAAGTTGCTTTTTTTTTGTTTGTTTTTTATTAACTTCTGTTTGCTCTGTATAATCCGGCTTTTGTTGTTTGCCGGGTTATTGCCAAGCCCAACTCCCAGAAAAACGGGATTTAAACTGCAAAAGTACCAGTTAATGAGTATAATAAGATGTGTAAAAGGAGGCAAAATAAACAAACATTATTCATTAAACTCCGGCTGATATAATATCGGTCAACAACTACTAGTTTGACGGCGATGAACAGAGAAAGAATGTAGAAGATACATTTACTACTAGATACTATAGATATGTTTGTATGTTTTAGTCTTAGCAGAGAAGCTAAACAGTCATTAGTTACGTAAAAGGGGTTGAAGATTCATTTGCTGTTGTTATAGGTTGGAAATTAAGTGTTTATTAACTGAAATTGATACCGTGCGAATCAATATTTGTCCTAGCGACGCCATATCATAATGTTCTGAAGTGTTCGTTTAGAATGATCTTATTCTGGAATAAGAGAATTAGCGGGCAACCAATCAGAGGGAGACTATTATTAATTTTTGATTATGCTATGGGAAAGTTAATGGTATATCTGTATGTATGAGCCAGTTACGGGTGGTGTAAGTGTAGAATGTGTAGACTTCCTACCGGTGTTGACTGGTGGCAGTGGCAGGACTAAATATTTAGAGGGAAAATAGATACCCCTTTCTCTAACGATGTTGTGATTGTGATGGTGTTGCTCCTAGCAACATAATTTAGTATTTTATTATAACAATTGAATGTGTCTTCAAAAGTTTTCGAAAATTATAATATAGTGGCTATTAGCCTAGCTGGATTGAATTTGTATGTGGCATCTGTTGTTGAAAACCTTTGGTCCAGAGAAGAATAGAGATATGGAGATAAATGTTACCAAAGGCAAGATAAGTTACTTTTTTACCTAACTGGATAAGCTTTTATTAATGTAAAATTCTGTTTGAAAAACGAATAATGTTGAACACTGCCAGAGAACAAGATGGCCACAATGTCTTTGAAGACTCGATAATCATTTCAAAATAAGAAATAAAACAAAATGATAGTAGAAACTCACTCAATAAATGTCACAGTAACATTTATTGGGTGTGTAAAAAAAAAAAATGCAAGTAAAAATTTAGCAAATGGACTTAAAACAATGAAAGTTAAAATTTTTAAAGAGTAATCGACATTGAATAAAATTCTTGAATGGACAAAACGGTTAATTCCTATTTCAATCATGTAAAATATTTATTTTTGCTTCAACCATGTTTGAGAACAAGCACATTAAAAAAAAAAAGTAATGGCAAGTTTCATCGTACACGTGAAAGGCTGAAATGAAAACTCGTCGGAAAAAATAATCGACATCTGTAATCAACCCTCCCCCCCAATGCGGACAGATGTGACACAAGATGGAAATGATGGGATTGGCAAATCCAGCGCAAAAAGGTGTGGGCACTCTGACCGTCAAAAAAAGTACAGGCAACCACGTTGGCATTCCTCAGCAGGAGCGTCTTAGATTAGCAATATACCAACCACTTTTTGAAAAGACATGATAAATCTGGTGTGAAAAAAGGTTTAGGAAGAAAGATAAGTTCATAATTTTATAATTAGAAAGATAGGGGGAAGACTTTTTAAGAATTACCGACCATTGCTACTCTTGGCCAAGATCAAAGGGTAGTTTTGCTGCAGTAGTGCTGCTGCACTTCCATTTCTTGTTCTCTTTCAGTGGAGGAGCAATACTTCACGACTGAGACAATTTTTGTACCTTTTCTCCACGTTAAAGAAACGACGTGGGGAGGCATTGTAAATAGGTAATCTTTATTTTTGGCAACATTTATTTTGATTTAAAATAAAACTAATAAAACCAGCAAATTACTTGTGCAAAAGAGCGGAGATTACCTCCCCTTAGCCCCCTCTCTTCTGACTTAATAGTAAAGTATACACTCTTTAGCACAAATACCAAAATTAGGGAAATGTTAAGAATGACGGCCTAAACAGAATACTATAAAAAAAAAAATGTGTCTCTTATCAGGAAAACATCTATCCTTTTTTTTTTTTTTTTTCTTCTTCAGATTAAAATATTTTCTTGCTCTAACTTAAGATTTGACACAATGTTTTAAGTAAACAAACGTTTTAAACTAAGACACAAAACTTATCCAGATAGGGTACTTACTAACTGATCTTACCTTTTTTTCGTTTTGTTGTCACTTGTCTATACTTAAAATGCCCGAAATATTTTAATATAGATTAAAATTGCAAAATCAAAAATACACTTTACATCATTAACATGCCATTAGGTGCCAACCGAAAAGACATTCAGGTGCTAGTGCAGAGAGTGAGCCGCGCTATTTTTTAAAATCGTATTTCCAAGTTTAATTAAAGTTTTGTTTCTGCACGAGTACCGACATTCAAATTTAATTTTATTTAGGGAGAAAACCTGACAAATAATTAAAGAATCAGATACTTTTATTTGGTATTTTTTTACGACCTGCCCCTACACCCTCAGCCTTCCCAGGTTAAGAACGGCTTTTGGAATAATCCCCCCCCCCCCTCAACCTCCTAGTGTTAAGAACGGCTTTCGAGTTTGGGGCTGTTTATTCCAAAAGACGTTCTTAACATGGAGGTGGTTGGAGGTGTTTATACAACGCTGGCGCAGGTAAAAATTTACCAAAGTCGCACTTTGTATTTAATTTTTGGTATTTAATTAAATACAAAGTGCGACTTCAGTTAGATTCTGAGGGTAACAAGAGTAACAACTATTTTAAAATAAACAATTAAACTTTCAGAAAATGTCAGATTTATTTTTAGATTTAGAAATAAGTGTATTACATTCGTGTTGGACTAGACTTTAACAAAAAACAAAATTTAAGTGATTATTTTTGTTTCATTTATTTTAAGTTGCTAGTACCCCAACAACCAAAGTTGAATCAAGTTCAAATTCCCACAATGTAAAGATTAAAAAACGTTTTGAACGGAGATGAACTGATCGCAAGGTTTTTTTGTTTAATCAAATAAAGTTGTAAGGGTGGGTGTGCCACTTCCCCCTCCACGAAAAAAAGGGAAACATTAATGATAGTCTTAACTACAAAATGGTGTGATTACTTTTCGAGTCTGTTTTTGTGAAGGTGTTTCATCTTTGTATAACATACATTTGTTAACTGTGAAGCAAAAACACGTCATTTTAAACACTATTTTAAAAACACATAAAAAGAAAAAATACGTAAAAATTCTACACTACGCACTTTGGGTTCTTTATACACAAAAGTCATTTTAATCTTGTTAATTAGTTGAAAACAAAAAGAATGAAATAGTCCGTGATCTTTCAAAATTTGAAAGGAATTTGGAAGCTTATAAACTGTCGAATAGCAAATCAGTTGACTTAAAAATTCGGTATTTATGCAAAATACGCTAAAATAAAAGTTATGTAGAAACCCATTTTTAACGGGAGGCGGGGTAGCTATTTTGTACTTTCACCTAACAATTCAATAAACAAAAGATAACGTAATATACTATGGTTCGTATGCCGCAGGAGTACCAAATTTGTTTTTTTAGCAAATTCATGTATTAGAAGAGTGAAAGTTTTAGAAGCCATTTACAGCCAATAAATTATAAGGAGATTAAAAACACCTAGTTTAATAACAATAAAGACCAAACGATACCGTAATAATTAAATTTAACTGTCGAAATACATCTTCTAAACAAAACAAATAAGTGAAAGATGAAAGTAAAATGTTCACGGAATGTCAGGTAGGTGCAGTTAGTAAATAAATACAAACGGCTGTTTATTTAAATCAGATGGATTTTAAAGGATATGAAACAAAACAACCTCATAAGAAAACATGGGTAGTGTAGCTAGCTATTAAATTATTTTAATTTTCTTAAAGAAGTTCAGACCATAAAAAAACTTCTCATAATTTAAACAAATAAGTCATTAACACATATTTTATACAAATTTTAGTTTAGGAATAATCTAAAGAAAAAAAAAGATGCCCAATTATTTAAGTTTTGACAGTCGGATTTATTTAAAATTATAAAACATTTGAAAAAAACTTTTTCTTTAAACAGCTGAAAATATGAAAGATTCCTTTGTTGTTCATCAAGATTGTTGGAAACATACAGATTGTTTATTAAAAAAAAAAAAAAAAAAAAATAGCAATAAATCTAAAAATAAATTAAACTTACCTTATTTAAAAAAAAAAAGAACTTTTAAATATTTACAGTTTTAGTTACAGGATATTTTATCATTTTTTTGTAACCTGAATAAAAGGTCCAGTGTTTTTTGTAAATCATTCCTTTGCTAACGAAATGGGTAGTGCATGTTTTTTTTTTAATGTTTTTTCACATTTTCACGTTAAAAACTTAACATAATGCTCTAAAAAGTCCACCACAAAATGATCGGAGTGAAAAAGTGTGTTTCTCTTTTTTTCTTACTTATAAAATTTAGACGTAAAGAGAAAATCCTGGTAGGAGAGGAAAACCGAAGGCGGCGATAAAAGAGAATTTGTCATTGGTTGCTCGTCAGATAATCACCGCCACTCGACGGTGTCAACCTAGAAGATGTCCCTTGTAAGTAAAATGTGCTACATTCCAGACATTGGTAGCGGGAATAACAAGATAAAACAGTTTAAAACAGTGTGTAACATAGTAATTGTCTGTATTTTTGAGATGAGGTGTTTTCATTGATTGAGATTGTCGGACTGACTTCCTCATCTTAGTTGTTATCGTCACATACAAAACACCTGATGAAGGCCGGAGGGCAAAACGGCCGAAACGTTGTGACGATAACAACCAAGATGAGGAAGTCAGTCCGACAATCTCAATCAGTAACATATTTTTATTCCAAACTATCTTTCTCAACACATATCTTCAATTAATTTTTCAACACACCTCTCCTTCTGACCCACTTCCCCATCTCTTTTTTGCAACTGGTTCAGTAAATAGAAATATTTTAAATTTATAACTATTTATAGCCAGAAAGAAAAATTAACCTGCCTGACTATTAGACTTCATTTCAATGTTGTTGTTTTTTTTTTTAATAATGAACAAGAATAATTTAAAAGCTCCCCCCCCCCGCACTTATTTCATCCCTGATGACTCCCAGTGAATGTATATTACAATTTAGATTTGTTTTGTTCTTTTAAGGTTATGAGATGGTGACTTTGGAAGAATGTCAGTATAAAAACAGCCGTTTGGTCGAGTCGACTGTGTCTGGACAAATCTGATTGAAATTGAATATAAAATAAGAAAAAAGATCACTAACTTCCAAGAACAACGTCAATATCTCCACTTAAATATGAATCAACTTTATTCAAAGAGACCACTAGAATATAAAAAGAGTTGTTTTGCAGACTGGCTTTGTCAAAAACAGAATGTGGTATCCTGGAGCTCGATCTGATATTGCTGCTTCTGATAAAGGACAAGAACAGATTATAATGACTTGTTGTCACAACATCTTTCGACCTAAATTCTTTGAGCGCCAATTTTTGCAGGTAAGTCTGCACAGAAGCGTTCTCTTGCCTATGCAGTTTGTTGCGGACCAGAATATAATAATCCTAACCCGCTATAAAAGAAAATAATGAAATGAATGGAAAGAAGGAAACAAAACTCAATTGCTGAATAAAATAAACATGTCGTTTATTTTCCTTCGAAAATAAAGGGTTTTAGGTGGAACACGTGTTCATTCAGTCATTGACGACTATGCACGTGGAAAAAAAGGAATGAAGTAGAGGAATGAGAAATGGCAGTCCAGCATGTAGAAAAAGAAAGAGAGAGGGGGTTGACTTCAGTAAAGCCGCACGTCCATGGTAGTAGTCGTCCATGTGGAAAAGTCTTCAAGCCAAAGGCTGTGGACGCAAACTTGTCTGGTTGATGAACCAAAGCAAAAGAGGAGAAAGAGGATGTTGAATGGTGTTGTTGACTTTTATACCGGGGTCAGTGTTCTGACTGAGCTTGTCTGGATTTCCTTTCAGGGGAAGTGACGTTTCCCATGTGTGCGTACATGTGCGCGTATGTTAGCGTGTGTGTTTATGCGCATGAATGTGAGTGTATATACGTGAACATGAATATATGTACGTGTCGGTGCGTATGTGCGTGCATACATGTGGGTGTGTGTATGTGAGGAAAAAACATGTTCGAACAAGTTACATAAATCTAGGGGTCATTGCACATGTTCCAATCTGAACTATGACATAATGCAAGATGTTGTATGTACATACAAACATAATAGATATGTCATAAAACTGCGGCATTACCTGTTTCTCAAGCTTCTAGCCAATAAAAAAAGGCTTTATTGGTTCTAGCAGAACATGAGAATACATTTAAATTAAATGTCAATTGCAATAGGAGAGTAAGTAACTGTTTCTTTTGTTTGTTTTTTTACATAGGCATCACCACTTATCAAGGCCAAGAGGCCACTCGAGGATAAGGGTTAAAGAGTGTACAGTAGAAATTGGACAATATAGTAATTGTTAGTAAATGGAAATTCGGTAAATTTGTTAACAAGTGGAATGGCTAATCAGGAACTTTTTTACGTTAGACTTGAAGACAGCCATATTGTAGTCAGCTGGAAAACAAGAAAACGGAAGACAATTCCACCGGCTTGCAGTTCTAAGAAAGAAGCTTTGTTCATGGAATCTACATTTAGGTTTAGGCACAGATAAAGAGTGGGGGGAATTATTGATAGTGTTTTCAGCTAAACAAGTGTTTCTTATGAAAGTTTGGTGAGGGGGGACCATAGACTAAAGCTCAGTCAAACACTTTTCATGAAAATCAGAGACAAACTCGCAACATCTCTTCTGTGAGATAGAGGTTGCAGGGAAGAGATAAGGACATTTCCTATGCAGCTACAAAGTCTATTTTGAACTCTATCAAGGCAGGACAAGTCCTTTCTAGCAGCTCCTGCCCAGATGTGGCAACAGTATTCCATCCTTGGATATACCTGGCTCTTATATAGATAGAGAATTGCATCAGCAGTGAGATATCTACTGGATCAATAGAAGGATCCGACCATTTTTCCAGTGGCCTTGGCAACAGATTTGATGTATGTGTTCCATTTAAGGTCAGGAGTAATGGTCAAGCCCAGAAACTTGTCAAAACTTGAAGCCTCCTCAAGACGAGAGCCATTCATTTCAATTGATGCCAGATGGGGATCAGAACGTTGATGATGTAAAGATAGAAGCTTGGTTTTAGATGCATTAAAAGTAACCAGCCACTTCTTTCTCCATTGTACCACGTGCTCAAGATCAGAGGAGAGACAATCGGAGAGTACTTGGTCGTTTACTGTCTTAGATGTGCTACCATAAATGGTAGTGTCATCAGCATAAATGTCTACAAATGATGTAAGGATGTGATTTGGGAGATCATTAATGTAAATCAGGAAAAGAGTTGGGCCCAGGATGGACCCCTGAGGGACTCCAGCATTAATACTGTGAGCTTCTGATTTTTGCCCATCAACTACTACTCTTATGAACCTATCAGAAAGAAATGATTTAATAATTGAGAAGACATTTCCAGCTATACCATAGCTAGAGATCTTGTGAAGTAAACCTTTATGCCATACCCTATCAAAGGCTTTAGATATGTCAAGAGTAATTGCCCTAGAAAGGTTGTCTCTGTCGAGAGATTCGCTAATCCTATGAGATATAACTGTAAGCACATCTGCTGTAGATCTAGCAGAACGGAAACCATATTGTGTGTCACTATGAAGGTTATTTTTGCTGAGATGGTTGATTACTTCTCTATTTAACACAGATTCCAGCAACTTACTCATGACACACAGGAGACTTATTGGCCTATACTGAGAGGGGGATGAGCGATCACCTGAATTCTTAAATACAGGTCATACTGATGAGATTTTCCAGGGTGATGGAAAGCAATTCTCCTTAAGACAACGTTTAAACAGTTTTGTAAGTATGGGTGCTCGTTCTGGTTAAAGTTTTTTAAGTGCTATAATTGGAATACTGTCAGGGCCAGTTGCTTTACTGGAATCAAGGTTTTTGATTAGCTATGCAACATCACGTACATATATTTGCATATCACATTATCACATAGCATGTTTTCTGATACAGGAGGAAATATTTGAGGTTGGCGGCCTTGGTCACAAAGGGTAGAATTAGCTGCAAATTTCTTGGCAAAGAGTTTGGCTTTGTCTGATGCTGACGAGGTTACCTCAGGTCCATTGATGATAGTTGAGATAGAACGCACACTTCTGTTCAGGATTCTGTTTGCTATTTGCCAAAACTCGTGAGAACCAAGCTGCTGCTCAGCTACTTTGGACGACGGACTGAGCATACAACTCTCTTGCATTCTTTATTACTTTCTTACAATGGTTGCTGGCAGTCCTGAAAGCGGCTTTAGTTTCCATACATCTATTCGGTTGAAAGCAGTGGAAAAAGTGATTTCTGTGTGCAATGGTAGCAGCACATTCTGAAGAGAACCATAGCTGGCTGTTAAGTTTTTGCTGGAACTTTTTCGAGGGTATGAAACGGTCTATACCTACAATTAACCATTCCGTCAGGTCTGATACTATAGAGGACACATCCTTTTTAAACATGGAACGCAGAGGTAGATCCAATATAAATGTACGGAAGCTATCCCAGTCAGCATTAGTGTATCGATATCCTGTACGATGGAGAAGTACGTCTGGGGACTTATTACATTTCATTTTTATCTTAATTGATACAACAGAGTGGTCGGAAGATCCAAGAGGAGACAGAACAGAAACTGAAGATAGTTCAGGGCAAGTTGTGAGAAAAAGGTCTAGTAGACTTGCATACTGGCCGTCATTGTTGGGCACATGGGTGGGTTCGTGAACAATCTGAGTGAGGTCATAGGCAATGGAGAAATCATGACAGAACCTCCCCTCATCATCGGTCTTGTTTGAGTGGGTCAACCATTTCACGTTGTGACCATTGAAGTCTCCACATACGTGAATGTTAGCTGAAGGATAAGCAGATAGGACTTGGTCAATTTTCTCAGATATGCTTTGAAAGATAGTAACTCCACTGTTGTGGGGGTGATAGAGAGTAAATATAAATGCAGTAGTGTGAGCTACTGCAACCCGGAAGCACATATAGGGTAAGTTAGGATCTTCTATGGAGATGCCTCTACCACATGGAAAGCCATCTTTTATATAGGCACATATTCCATGCCCATGGCGCTTTTGGGGGTCAGATTTAGAAGTTAAGTTAGGGTATTCTTTAATTGTAAACTCATCTAGGGAAATAGCCTGTCCAATGCCAGTTTCACTTAAAAATAAAAGGTCTGGTTTAGTCTCCTGTAATTGGGTTTCAACCTCTGGAAGGTTAAAACGTAGACCCCTCATGTTGGAGAAGGAGACATGATAGTGGGGGTCTACGTTGGAAGTTGGAGATCCAGGTTTAATCGTGTATTTTTTTCTTGAAACTTGTCATGATGGAATTTTGGAATTTGTGGACTAGGTCGTCAGATTTGCTTAGAGCAGGACAGAGAGGGGAAACTAAGAGAGAAAAAGAAACGAAGAAATTTTTTTTTTTTTTGTAGAACATGATAAGGTAAAGCCGTAACAATTACCCACTAATATGGCATCGAGAGGCCCTACCAGAAGCTACTGCATGGTCCAGAATCCATTCACCAAATGGCAATACAGCAGCCCCAGTACTTTGCACCTGCTGATAGAACAGCCTCCTTAGTGGTTTATCCAAGCTTCGGGTCCCTGACTATCAGGTGGATAACGTCAGCCCAGAATAAAACGTTTACCTCCAGATCCCTTACTAGTGACATGGCTACAAGGATAGACATAGAAACAAAAAATTTCCGCCATCTCTGCTGACTGTTTGTGCAAAATACTGCCAACCTAGAATACAGCTTTTTCTTCTCCCTTTGTCAGAAAAATCACTCATTTAAAAAATGAGGACTGAGGGACAAATAAAGAGAAGCGAGAGTAACGGGAGCTGCCGATAATGCATCCACAATGCGTTTTCTACTCTCCATTAAAAAAAAAAAAATTATTAAGAATTGCACTTAATAAAAGTCCAACTGGCGTGTTTAAGGGAAAGTATGGTGTTAAGTGTAATCAAAAATGTTACTTTGTTGAAAAGTGAAATGGTGTTATTTTGTTGAAAAGTAAAATAGTGTTGTTTTGTTGAAAAGTGAAATGATGTTATTTTGTTGAAAAGTGAATTGGTGTTATTTTGTTGAAAAGTGAAATGATGTTATTTTGCTGAAAAGTGAAATGGTGTTATTTTGTTGAAAACTGAAATGATGATGGTGAAATTTTGTTGAAAAGTGAAATGGTGTTATTTTGATGAAAAGTGAAATGTTATTTTGATAAAAAGTGAAAAAATATTATTCTGTTGAAAAGTGAAATGATATAATTTTGTTGAAAAGTGAAATGATATAATTTTGTTTAAAAGGCAAATGATGTTATTTTAATGAAAAGCGAAACGATGTTATTTTAATAAAAAGCGAAATGATGTTATTTTAATGAAAAGTGAAATTATGTTATTTTAATGAAAAGCAAAATGATGTTATTTTAATGAAAAGCAAAATTATGTTATTTTAATGAAAAGTGAAATTATGTTATTTTAATGAAAAGCGAAATGATGTTATTTTGCTGAAAAGTGAAATGGTGTTATTTTAATGAAAAGTGAAATGATGCTATTTTGCTTAAAAGTGAAATGGTGTTATTTTGCTGAAAAGTGAAATGATAGTATTTTGCTGAATTTATATGGGTCATATGTATCTGTTTTTAATGTCTGAATTCAAATCTGATACCCGAATCTAACTTGAAAAAAATAAATAAAATATAAATAATTTTGTTAAAAGAGCTTACTCTCCCTCTGCCGTACTTCAAGCATTGACACCAGGATAAAAGCAAGCTGATTCATTCACCCATATATCTCACTGTTGAATACATTTTGGTGAACACAAAATGTAACAAAATGTGTAAGGAAAGTCCTTAAAAAAAAAAAGAATTACTGCGCCCTCTGTAGATGACCGAAAATGTATTTTCGGTCGGTCATGCCGAGCTGATCTCGAGGTAAGTCTTTTCCCCTGGTCCGTCTCTCCCACGTACCCACACAACACGCAAACACACGGGCGCTTATCTCCTGGATGCACGTTACACTCCCCCCTGATCTGATGATCACATAGAGAGCACTGGGGGGGGGGGGCCTTTTAGTGCGTGTGCTTCTGCGAAGAGGTACATTCACTGTTTCAGATTCGGGCTCTGGATCTGGTTCCGCCTCATCAGATGAAGTATCGCTATCAGTCTCTGGAGGGGGCTCACTGAATCCGTGCATCGGCAGCTCATCACTAGACGCTTCACTGCTTTCTTCTGTAGTTGTGTGACGCACCTCGGTAGCTGGGCGAAGATCTCGCACATGTCGTGGGGTTCCATCGACCAAAACAGACTGCTGGCTAATCACTCCAGATATTTGTCCTCGCTTAAACTTGTCGGTGCACTGATTTCCTGGGGGCCGCACCCACACTGGATCTCCCACTTCATATCTGTTATATGTTCCCTTGTCGGCTGGCTGCGTAGTGTTGATTCCCTTCACTCCGACTCAGTACGTGTAAATAGCATTCGCAGGTGCGGTTGAAGGGGACGTCCCGTCCTTTGGCGTAATGTTGTACCAATATGTGGCTTCCATAATAGTACATTGCTTCCTGGCAGCAATTCTCTTGATGCTGCAATGGCTTCTTTCAGCAATGCCATTTCCTGACGGCACATGTGCACATCACAACCGTAGTCGGACGCCCCACTCCTCTAACAACTGCCGGACTTGCTGGCTACAAAACGTTGCATCATTGTCAGTCAGGAGCTTTTCCGGCGCACCTCGCTCAAAAAAAATGGATGATAGGTGGCGAACAACATTTTCTGAATCCTGTCTGGTCATCTGCCGCCACACCGCAAATCTCGTAGGCCCGCAATCAATGAGAGTTAGAAAGGGCTTGCCACTGTAATGGGTAATATCCATGGCCAGCCCCTGCCACACACTCTCAACTTTCAAGCGACCCTTCTGCCATCGCTCTGGTGCAGGATCAATAGACTGGCAAGCCTCACAATTTCTGACGATCTGTCTGACATCCATCTTGGTCACTACTGGGTATACGCGCCTCACAAAATAAAGGGTCCTCTTGATACCCGGATGTCCGCTCTGTGCATGAATTTTTTGTATTTGACATGGGTCGATTGCAACTGCACAAGATCAAGCAGTAATCTCCATTCCCATCTTCGCGGCTTCATACCATTTGTGAGGTACTAGGGTCAGTTGGTCAGCACAATTACAATGTGATGGCACCAGAGTGACGCTCAGTGATAGCCCATACTCAGATACCAGGTTTTTTAGCGTATCTAGCCTTCTCCATATTAACATTTCGCTTTCTGCCTTGGTACGGATTCATGTCCGTCCTGAAAGTGTGTCAGACACCCAGTGGTAGACACAGAGAGAATCTGTGTACAAGGTCAACTTCTTAGACTGCCACTGCAGGGCCAGATTTACCCCCTTTACAACAGCGTCCAGCTCTGCCAGGTTGATATGCTGAGAATCTGTTACGGGCCGCAGCCAACATGCATCCTCGAACACGTTTCCTCCTTGCTCCAACGATACCCCCAACGCCAAAGAACTGGCATCAACCCACACACCTATGTTGTCTCCGTTAACACACCACCGCCCACAGGCAGGGTCCTCCTTGTTCACTCTCTCCAGTGTCTCTTTAATCATCAGAATTAGTAGGACATCATCGGATATGTCATCCCAACCCCTGGTTGTTAAATTTGCTCTGCGTTTAATTACACCAACAGCTGCGCGGAGCCAGCCACAGACCGGTAAGTGACCAACAAGTTTTCCACACCAAGAAAAAACGGTCCGCCTTGTAACGAGGTTGGGGATGCTTGGAATTTCACTGCCACGCCTCCATTGTAGGGTGCCATCTTCTTCATAAACATCCAATCCCAATACACGTGCTCCTTCCCTTAAACGTTCGGGATTCTTGCTTCCAGACCAAACTGAGCCAACTTTTCCTTGACACACGACGCAGACTGTACATCTTCATTGACGTATACGTCATCAATGTAAGCTGACGTTGAGTCCCTCATGGGCTTTTCTTGGGACAATACTGTGTTGACAATAGTCTTCATGATCTGTGGTGCCACATTTAGGCCAAAGCCGAGGCGTGTAAGGCAGTACCTCTGCCCCTGGAACCAAACAGTCTGGAACGGCCACAACGTCTCATCAACTCGCACCTGCAAATAGGCTTTTCGCAAATCCAATATCGAGACATTAGTGCCTTTCTGACGCCATTCCCTCAACTTGCTGGCGCATACGTCAGCATCGGCAGTGTAGGCTTCAATATGCTTGTTAAGTTCCCTATAGTCCAGCACGGGCCGTACTTTCGACTTGTTATGCTGGACTACTGCCATCAAGGGTATTAGACCCTTGGGAGGCCCAAGCTTGTCCTCAGGCTAGGGGATTAACCAGCCATCTTGGATCCACGCCTTTAGTTCCCTTTCGTATTCTGCTCAGGCCTCACTGGGTATAGGGTACTCTGCAACCCCATTCTTGAGTTTAGTCGGTGCCATTCCCTTGGTCCACTTCCAAGATGCAATCCAGGCCCTCTTGCGAGAGTCGTAGTCCACTGTAAAATCTGGCCAATCGATGTGGAGCGCTGCACACACTGGGGCCTTCAAGAATCACACCTTTCCATCCCGATGAATTGCGACGCCCCCCCAGTGCCTTGATGGCATCGTATCCGAGCAACAGGTCAAACCCCAGGAGATTTCCTTGAGTCACGAGCACATTGATCTTAGTGGCTGCACCGGTGTCCGTGTAGATCTCGACAGTTCCAGCTCCACAGCATGTCTGGGTCTCGCCTCCTATCGTGGTGACTTTGATCTTTCTCTTAGTCCAACTTGGACACAGCCTGGCGCTCACTATAGTATGCGAACAGCCTGAGTCGAGAAGTGCTGAGCAGGGTATCCTGTTTACGTAGACGGTCATCACTGGTTGCGCCTTGTTCAAATTTTGCTCGGGGAGCAGGGCGGCGCTGACGTCCTCTCCCCTGATACGTTTCCTGCACAGTTTTGGGCTAGATGCCCCAAACCGCCACAATTAAAACAGTGCACACGCCCCCTGTTGGTGCAATTCCTTGCAAAATGTCCGCGTCGGCCGCAGCGAAAACATTTCCCGTTGCTTGCAGGGTTCTGATTCGGAATCTCCCGAGCACCAATCTGGCCTGTCTGTGTCGCCATCACAACTGGTTCCCCTAGGTCCTCCTCATCTTTGATGATGGCTCGAGCATGTTCCATCAAGTGTTCTATGGTCGTTGTTGAAACGCTGGTTGAGGCTCTCAGTAGCTGCTTCACCCGAGTGGGAAGGCCCGCCACAAACGCGTACGCGAGCGTCCGCTCCGACACCCCTCCACGAACAAGACTGCGAGTTTCTTTAACTCCGTGAAGAAAACGTCCACGCTTTCCTCTGGTAGAAGTTTTCGGGAAGCAAATTTTTCATAGGCCGTACAAGGATCCATGGCAAATGCCTTGTACAGCGCAGCTTTAATTGCGGTGACATCTCCCTTTTCGGCAGCACTGAATTGCTGATATACACTCAAGGCACCACCAGCCAATCTCAGGGGAATCACAGTGTGTACCCTTTTCACCTCACAAAGGTCGCACGTCAGCTCGACCCTTTCAACCCAGTCGACGATGGACGTGGACTCGTCAAACTCGGGTATGAGCTTTAAGTCGAATTTCGACTCGGTCATAGTCCTAGAGGCCAAATTGCCGAAAAAGCTTGTAACAAAATGTGTAAGGAAAGTCCTTTAAAAAAAAAGAATTACTGCGCCCTCTGTAGATGTATAAGGAAAAATTCAAGATGGCGCCCGACTCTCTCTTTAACACGGTAAGTCCAGGAAAAGATGTTATAAATGTTGCAGCAATTCAATAACCATTATACACCGGTCCTGCACGGAATCCAACTAGCAAGGTGCCTAGACGGACGTGAACGGTTACTCAGACCGGACCCAACAGTGGTAAAATATCCTCACACGGCACGAGAAGCAACAGCAACACGATTCCCCGATCAACTCAATCGTCGCTCTCACCATGTCTTTCATGTCTTTTATCGTTGTTGTAAGCCGGCTAAATTTGCATATTGCGAGAATTCGTGTGACTTTGCGAGACATCGTACTTTACAAAAGACGGCGGCCGCCATCTTGGTCTTTCTTTTGTATTTTTGGTCGGTTACGCCGAGCTGGTCTCGAGATAAGTCTTTTCCCCTTGTCCGTCTCTCCACACAACATGCAAACACGCGGGGGCTTATCTCCTGGATGCACGTTACACAAAATGGATGCGGAATATTCACAAATTTAAAGATAAGACTCTTATTTTTCTGAATTCCTTACTTATTTACTAAGCATCATAAAGTTGTGTTTATTGTACCTAATTTTAAATACCTGTCTTCTTAATTTCTCAATAACATTGTAGTTTTTATTCATTTTGAAGTTTTAAAGTATCACTTTTTTCTTTGACAAAATTTGTTCTAAAATACAACAAGACCTATACAGACCATGTGTATATGATGTTTTTGATGTTTGAAATAAATAACCCTCATCAAAAATAATGGGAAAAATTCTTTTTTAGATGTAAAGTTAAAAAGGTTAGTTATTTTGACTCGAAGACTGCTACCTATATCTGTTTTGCATGATAGACAATATTATAAATCGTTATAACCCCTTAATCCTACTCTAAATCCCTATTTATACCTTAGTATATATTAATACTGTATCTTTTCTTCTAGTCCAAATGAATAAAAGCCAATTAGTCTGCTCCCCATGCTATATAATTACATGCCTTATACTATTTACTTATATCGGGGGGCTTATCTTCTATGTATTTTCAGCTTTGGAAGGTAGAAAAACTTTATTAAGTAGATACTTAATATCTATATTTTATACTAGCATTTCAGCCCGGCGTTGCCTGGGTGTTTGGAGGTGTGTTTTGAGCAAAAAAAATAAATAAATAAAGTGGTAGTAGGAAGGCAGGCTCGAACCCGTACCGTAAAGGAGGAAAAGAACAGGGGAAAAAACGTGATGCCTTTGCTGTTATGACAACTGCCAAACCGGAAGTGACGTAAGTCTTAATTAAGGCTAGACAATCAAAAGGAGAGGATGACATTCGAAAATAGTCGGCAAAAAAAGCGACCCCTCCCTGTTTAAAAGTGCCCAGTTGAGGGTGAAGCTATTAATGTTTTTAGCAAATTTTTCGGTATTTGTCGTCTGAAGGGTCGAGCTTCCAAACAATACTGATCTTGTGGAAATCCCTCGCCTCTGTCGAAAGTTTTAGGCAGACATGCAAACATACATACATACATTTATATATTGGTAGCTCAAATTTTCGACCCAAACCGATTAAAAAGCTTATCCTATCTCTGAATACCCTTTATGTAAAATTTCAAATGCTTAGACCAGAAATTGTCTGAGTAATTTGGTAGAGACCGCAGAGGTCAATTTTTTTTTTAACTTTTAGGACCCCTTAACATTTATTGTTTTGGGCTCAAATCAAGTTATTAAGTTAGATCCATGTCCAAGGAACCTATATCTAAAATTTCAAGTGTTTAGACCCAAAATTGTCAGAGGAGTTTGGTAGAGTTCTCAAAGGTCAAACTTTGACCCCTTAACAGAAAAATTTCTGGCTGAAAACTGATTACAAAGATTTTCCCAAATCTCACTACCCTGTATATCAAATTTCGAGTCTGTACACTGAAAATTGACAGAGTTATTGCGTAGGGAAATGTACACAGACAGATAGACAGACACTTTCACTTTTATAGATATATAGATTGATAAAGATTGATATTCGTATCTATGTTGAGTAGATACTTAATATATATAGTTGATATTTATATTTATGTCTATATTAATAGATACTTATTATCTATAGTTTATACCTATATTACATCTTTATTGATTAGATACTTATTAATCATAGTTTATATCTATACTTAAAATCATATCTGTATTAAGTAGATACTTTTTATTTGTTTGTTTCTCTTATGTGGGCTAAAGCATGCAGCAGTGTTGTTTGTTTTGCATGAAAACTAAAATTAAAATCGTAATATAATTTTGAATCATACTTTAACTCTTTATCCTATTCTTATTTTACTAATGTATTTATTAACAATCTTTTAACCATATTTTATTCCTACTTTAAATCTCATAGATACTAATCCAATGTTTACACTCCATGCTTTATACTTATCCCCCTCTTTTCCACTTATAATGAGAGGGGAACCATATCCTTCAGTTTTATTTTAATTTTTTTGTGGAGGAGTGTAACTTTTCAATTAATACTTATCCTTAGTACTATGTCAGTTAATCTTAACTACCCATGTAGTGGCGCAGAAATATCTGGTTTAGAACCCAGGCTGCTCTATCATCAGTTGTATAATATTAGGATGTTTGTAGTGCCATGTTGCATATGGAAAGGGAGCCTGCACTCCTCTCCAATGGGCTTTCCTGGGATCACAATCCTGTGGATGAAGTCGGCTAATGGTCTACTTGTGTTATATGTTTGATATTATGCACATCCACTTTGTTCAACACTTCTCACCCTATATATATATATATATTTTTTTTTTACATGGGGGTCGCCACTTATCAAGGCCCGAAGGCCACTCAGGGATAAAGGTTATTGCGTGTACAGTAATCAATCAGATAGTATTGTAGTAATCATTAGTATTGGGAGTTTTGATAGAGTGTCTTACTTAAGGGGCGGTTTGTCAGGAGTTTGTTTATGTTGGACTTGAAGACGTCCAAGTTGTAGTCAGGTGGGAAACAGGCAAGTGGCAGAGAGTTCCACTGGCGTGCAGTTCTAAGAAAGAAGCTTTGCTCATGGAATCTACGTTTGGAATTAGGCACAGATAAAGAGTGGGGAAAATTATTGACAGTAGTTTCAGCCAGATGGGTGTTTCTCGTGAAAGATTGGCGAGGGGGGACGAGGGACTGAAGCTCAGATGAGCACCTGCCATGGAAATAGCGATAAAACAAAGACAGGCTTGCAACGTCTCTTCTGTGGGAGAGAGGTTGCAGGGAAGAGAAAAGGGCATCCCCCACTAAACCACGAAGTCTACTTTGTACTCTGTCAAGGCAGGATAGGCTGTTTTTAGCAGCTCCTGCCCAGATATGGCAGCAGTATTCCATCCTTGGACGTACTTGGCTTTTATATAGATAGAGAATTGCATCAGTAGTGAGATATCTTCTGGAGCGGTAGAAGGATCCCACCATTTTCCCAGTGTCCCTGGCAACAGATTTGGTGTACATGTTCCATTTTAGATCAGGAGTAAAGGTCAAACCCAGAAGCTTATCAAAACATGGAGCCTCTCCAAGACAAGAGCCATCCATTTCAATTGATGCCAGATGGGGATCAGAGCGTTGGATTTGGATGCATTAAAAGTAACCAGCCACCTCTTCCCCCATTCTACCACGTGCTCAAGATCAGAGGAGAGAGAATCAGAGAGAACTTTGTCATTTACGGCCTTTGATGTGTTGCCATAGATGGTCGTGTCATCAGCATAGATGTCAACGAATGATTTAAGTATGTGTTTAGGGAGATCATTGATGTAGATCAGGAAGA
This sequence comes from Euprymna scolopes, assembly GCF_053919585.1. NCBI lineage: Eukaryota > Metazoa > Mollusca > Cephalopoda > Sepiida > Sepiolidae > Euprymna > Euprymna scolopes. The sequence continues at coordinate 119,658,802 of NC_136483.1, forward strand.
GAATTGGACCCAGGATGGACCCCTGAGGGACTCCAGCATTAATACTGTGGCCCTCTGATTTCTGCCCATCAACCACTACTCTTATGAGCCTATCAGAGAGAAATGTTTTAATGAGTAAGAAAGCATTTCCAGTAATACCGTAACTGGAAATCTTGTGAAGTAGGCCCTTATGCCATACCTTATCGAAGGCCTTCGATATGTCAAGAGCAATTGCCCTAGAAAGGAAATCTTTGTCAAGAGATTCACTAATCCTGTGTGATATAACCGTTAGCACATCTGTGGTAGATCTTGCAGAGCGGAAACCATATTGCGTGTCACTAAGAAGGTTGTTTCTGTGGAGGTGGTTGACTACTTCTTTATTTAATATGGATTCCAACAACTTACTCATGACGCACAGGAGACTTATTGGTCTGTACTGAGAGGAAGGTGACTTTTCACCTTAATTCTTAAATACAGGGCATACTGATGAGGTTTTCCAGGGTGTTGGAAAGCACTTCTCTAAGGCAGCGCTTAAACAGTTTTGTAAGTATGGGGCAAGTTCTGGTTGGAGCTTTTTCAGCACTATAACTGGAATGCCATCAGGGCCCCTTGCTTTACTAGAATCAAGGTTCTTGATTAGCTTGGCGACCTCACGCACAGATATTTGTATGTTGCATAGCGTGTTGTCTGTTATAGGAGGAAATACAGGGAGTTGATGGTCATTGTCGCATAGGGTAGAATTAGCTGCAAAGTTCTTGGCAAATAGTTTGGCTTTGTCTGATGCTGACGAAATGACCTCAGGTCCATTGATAATAGTTGGTATAGAATGCACGCTTCTGTTCAGGATCCTGTTTGCTATTTGCCAAAACTGGTGGGAACCAAGCTGCTACTCAGCTACTTTGGATACCAGCAGCACATTCAGGGGAGAACCATGGCTGGATTTTAGGTTTTTGTTGGAACTTTTTAGATGGTATGAATCGGTCTATGGCTATAATTAACCATTCGGTCAGGTCTGATACTATAGAGGACACATCCTTTTTAAACATGGAATGCAGAGGTAGGTCAGATATGAATGTACGGAAGCTATTCCAGTCAGCATTAGTGTATCGATATACTGTACAATGGAGAGGTACGTCTGGGGACTTATTACATTTCATTTTTATCTTAATTGATACAACAGAGTCGTTGGAAGATCCAAGAGGAGAAAAAACAGAAACTGAAGATAGTTCAGGGCAAGTTGTGAGAAAAAGGTCTAGTAGACTTGCATACTGGCCGTCATTGTCGGGCACATGGGTGGGTTCGTGAACAATCTGAGTGAGGTCATAGGCAATGGCAAAATCATAACAAAACCTCCCCTCATCATCGGTTTTATTTGAGTGGGTCAACCATTCCACATTATGGACATTGAAGTCACTGCAAATGTGAATGTTAGCCGAAGGATGAACAGACAGGATGTGGTCAATTTTCTCAGATATGCTCTTAAAGATAGTAACTCCACTGTTGTGGGGGCGATAGCGGGTAAATATAAATGCAGTGGTGTAAGCTAGTGCAACCCAAAAGCACATATAAGGTAAATTAGGGTCTTCTCTGGAGATATCCCTACCACATGGAAAGCCATCTTTGATGTAGGCACATATTCCATGCCCATGGCGATCTTGGGGGTCAGATTTAGATGTTAAGTTGGAGTAACCTTTAATTATGAATTCGTCTAGAAATTATGAATTCACTTAGAAAGAATATGTCTAGTTTCGTCTCCTGTAATTGGGTTTCAACCTCTGGAAGGTTGGAATGTAAACCCCTTATGTTGGAGAAGGAGACCTGGTAGTAGGGGTCTACGTTGGTGGATGGGGTTCTAGGTTTATTCGTGTTTCTTTTTTGGAGATTTGTCATGATTGAGCTTTTGGGGTTTGTGGAGTGGATCGGTAGACTTGGTTGGAGCAGGACAGAGGGAAAATAAGAGAGAAAAAGACAAGAATTTTTTTTTTTTTTTTTTTTGTGGCACATGATAAGGTAAAGCCGTAACTAGTATGGCATCGAGAGGCCCCACCAGAAACTACTGTATGGTCCAGAATCCATTCACCAAATGTCAATACAGCAGCCCCGGTACTTTGCACCTGCTGATAGGACAGCCTCCTTAGTGGTTAATCCAAGGTTCGGGTCCCTGACTATCAAGCGGGTAACGTCAGCCCAGATGAAACGTTTACCTTCAGCACCCATACTAGTGACATGACCACAAGATAGACATAGAAATAGAAATTTTCCGACATCTCAGGCTACTCTTTACAAAGTACTACCGACCTAGAAAACAGCTTTTTCTTCACCCTTTGTCAGAAAAATCACTCATTGGGAATGGGGACTGAAGGACAAAAAAGGAGAAGCGAGAGTTACTGGAGCTGCCGATAACACATCCACATGCATTATCTAACACTCTCTTCTTGATTAAAGAATCCAAACTAGGATCAGACGACCAGACCTTCATGTGCTTTAGATTAAACCTAGAACATAGCATTATATTTTCTCTACTGTTCTTCCTTGATCCAGGACTGTAACCCTAATCAACCATGTTTCTGACAGCATGGATGCATCCAAGTACATGTATTTAGTGACTTTAATGTCTATCAGAGTCATTGGCTTGGTTTCTCTAGTTACACAGACACAGCTGGTAGCATTACATATAGCTTTTTTATATCCGATAGATAGTCATGTTCCAGGCTCATCTCCGAGATCACAAGGATCAGCAAGTCTTACTTTTAGATCTATTTCTGATCATAGTTCCTAAGGATTGTGTAACAAATGGCCATAACCCACTTGGAATTCTGATCACATTGATATTGGTAGAAATAATCCGAAACTCGATCCCAAGTTGAAGAACCATTGCTCAAAACGACAAGATACTTCAAGTTGGCAGACAGATAAGCCATCAGGGATCACATCAAATATGCCTTATAGAGTAGTATCTTTTCTATTCCTTGTAAAACAGTGGGCAAATGATGCAACTGAATGGATGAAAGCAACAATTAAAGTGCATGTTCCCGCACAAAAGTTTTTTTAACAAACCCCACTCTTGTGACCCAACTACCAGTGATGGTCGAAATTACACCAGTAATGGGTGAATTAGAGCTGAATTGATGCCTGTTATTATGTGAACAATTCCAGGCAACAGTCGATGGCTTTGCTGGCCAAATTGTTGGTTGGAGACGTAGAATACAAGAGGGGAAAAAACTTGAGTATGAGAAGTCTGATAATAATAACTTTAATAATAATATTGTTTTGTGATGAGAACCGTTACATGGTGTTGAATAGTAATGTTTTGTCTTCAATATGATCTTAAGGTCAAGCTTTTGAGTTTTTGCCTGAAAACTGATAATGGAATATTTCATTTCTGTTAGGGAAATCACTTAATTAATAGGCACAGTGATTTGGCAATTAGCCAATCAGGGCATCTCAGAGTATGATATAATGAGGAGGGATTGGCTGGATGAGAGAAACCCAGGCTCCTCATGCTCCACAACTTCCAATAAAAGGATGCACATTTTTGGCCAGTTGAGAGCAGGAATTCCCAGTTAAGTTTAAGACTCAGAGCTGTCTACTCCACCTGTCCCCCTCTGTTCGCTGACCGCCCGATAAAGAGAGAAAAGAAAATCTGTTGTTGAAAAAAGGATTTTGTTGCGTTACTGACAAAGCAGACTGCTTGTAGAAAGAAAAAGATATTGCATTTTTTTTCTTTTTGTCCTGTTCATGACTATAAAAATAACCTTTTTCTTGTATTTGGAATTTATTTAATAATTAATCTTTTTTAAATGAAAATCCAAGATAGGATTTGGAGTCAATTATTTGTTGCGACAGCATTCATGGCTACCTCACGAATGAATGATACAATTAAAAGTAATTTCTTTCAGGAGACAGCAAGCAGGAGAGAGGTTGAGCAATCAGTGTCTGTAAATACAACTCATGATGCATGTACTTACTAGAGACTTTGAGTTGTGTACTTTGTTTTTTTTAAATTTATTTATATCTATTTTATTTTTGTTCTTTGTATTTTAAGGCGCAGGATAGTTGGCACATAGTTAATTCTTTGTGAAACGATTGGTTGACATGAATTGTGTTTGAAGGTGAAGAATAGTTGACGCTTTGTAAAATGATTGGTTGACATGGATGGTGTTTTAAGGTGAAGAATAGTTAATGCATTGTGAAACGATTGGTTGACATGAATTGTATTATAAGGTGAAGAATAGTTAATGCTTTGTGAAACGATTGGTTGACATGAATTGTGTTTTAAGGTGAAGAATAGTTGACACTGTGTGAAACGATCGGTTAAACGAATTGTATTTGAAGGTGAAGAATAGTTAATGCTTTGTGAAACGATTGGTTGATATGAATTGTGTTTTAAGGTGAAGAATAATTGACACTTTGTGAAACAATTGGTTGACACGAATTGTGTTTTAAGCTGAAGAATAGCTAACGGTTTGTTAAACTATTGGTGGACACGAATTGTGTTTTAAAATTAAGAATAATTAATGTGTTGTGATATGATTGGTTGACATGAATTGTGTTTTAAGGTAAAGAATAGTTGCTGCTTTGTGAAACGATTGGTTGACACAAACTGTGTTTTAAGATGAAGAATAGTTAATGCTTTGTGATACGATTGATTGACACAATTTGTGTTTTAAGGTGAAGGATAGTTAATGCTTTGTGAAACGATTAGTTGACATGAATTGTGTTTTAAGGTGAAGAATAGTTAATGCATTGTGAAACGATTAGTTGACATGAATTGTGTTTAAGGTGAAGAATAGTTAATGCTTTGTGAAACGATCGGTTGACATGAATTGTGTTTGAAGGTGAAGAATAGTTGACACTTTGTGAAACGATTGATTGACATGAATTGTGTTTTAAGGTGAAGAATAGTTAATGCTTTGTTACACGATCGGTTGACATGAATTGTGTTTGAAGGTGAAGAATAGTTAATGCTTTGTGAAACGATTGGTTGACATGAATTGTGTTTTAAAGTGAAGAATAGTTGACACTTTGTGAAACGATTGGTTGACACGAACTGTGTTTTAAGGTGTAGAATAGTTAATACTTTGTGAAACGATTCGTTGATATGAATGGTATTTTAAGGTGAAGAATAGTTAATGCTTTGTGAAACGATTGGTTGACATGAATTGTATTTTAAGGTTAAGAACAGTTAATGCTTTGTGAAACGATTAATTGACATGAATTGTGTTTGAAGGTGAAGAATAGTTAATGCTTTGTGAAACGATTAGTTGACACGAATTGGGTTTTAAGGTGAAGAATAGTTAATGCTTTATAAAACGATTGGTTGACATGAATTGTGTTGTAAGGTGAAGAATAGTTGACACTTTGTGAAACGATTGGTTGACACGAATTGTGTTTTAAGGTGAAGAATAGTTAACGGTTTGTGAAACGATTGGTTGACACGAATTGTGTTTTAAGGTGAAGAATAGTTGACACTTTGTGAAACGATTGGTTGACATGAATTGTGTTTAATGCTTTGTTAAACGATTGGTTGACATGAATTGTGTTTTAAGGTAAAGAATAGTTGAAACTTTGTGAAACGATTGGTTGACACGAATTGTGTTTGAAGGTGTAGAATAGTTAATACTTTGTGAAACGATTGGTTGACATGAATTGTGTTTTAAGGTGAAGAATAGTTGACACTTTGTGAAACGATTGGTTGACACGAATTGTGTTTTAAGGTGAAGAATAGTTAATACTTTGTGAAATGATTGGTTGACATGAATTGTGTTTTAAGGTAAAGAATAGTTGACACTTTGTGAAACGATTGGTTGACACGAATTGTGTTTTAAGGTGTAGAATAGTTAATACTTTGTGAAACGATTGGTTGACATGAATTGTATTTTAAGGTGAAGAATAGTTAATGCTTTGTGAAACGATTAATTGACATGAATTGTATTTTAAGGTGAAGAATAGTTAATGCTTTGTGAAACGATTAATTGACATGAATTGTGTTTTAAGGTGAAGAATAGTTAATGCTTTGTGAAACGATTAGTTGACACGAATTGTGTTTTAAGGTGAAGAATAGTTAATGCTTTGTGAAACGATTAGTTGACACGAATTGTGTTTTAAGGTGTAGAATAGTTAATACTTTGTGAAACGATTGGTTGACATGAATTGTATTTTAAGGTGTAGAATAGTTAATGCTTTGTGAAACGATTAATTGACATGAATTGTATTTTAAGGTGAAGAATAGTTAATGCTTTGTGAAACGATTAATTGACATGAATTGTGTTTGAAGGTGAAGAATAGTTAATGCTTTGTGAAACGATTAGTTGACACGAATTGGGTTTTAAGGTGAAGAATAGTTAATGCTTTATAAAACGATTGGTTGACATGAATTGTATTTTAAGGTGAAGAATAGTTAATGCTTTGTGAAACGATTAATTGACATGAATTGTATTTTAAGGTGAAGAATAGTTAATGCTTTGTGAAACGATTAATTGACATGAATTGTGTTTTAAGGTGAAGAATAGTTAATGCTTTGTGAAACGATTAGTTGACACGAATTGTGTTTTAAGGTGAAGAATAGTTAATGCTTTGTGAAACGATTAGTTGACACGAATTGTGTTTTAAGGTGTAGAATAGTTAATACTTTGTGAAACGATTGGTTGACATGAATTGTATTTTAAGGTGTAGAATAGTTAATGCTTTGTGAAACGATTAATTGACATGAATTGTATTTTAAGGTGAAGAATAGTTAATGCTTTGTGAAACGATTAATTGACATGAATTGTGTTTGAAGGTGAAGAATAGTTAATGCTTTGTGAAACGATTAGTTGACACGAATTGTGTTTTAAGGTGTAGAATAGTTAATACTTTGTGAAACGATTGGTTGACATGAATTGTATTTTAAGGTGAAGAATAGTTGACACTTTGTGAAACGATTGGTTGACACGAATTGTATTTTAAGGTGTAGAATAGTTAATGCTTTGTGAAACGATTGGTTGACATGAATTGTATTTTAAGGTGAAGAATAGTTGACACTTTGTGAAATGATTGGTTGACATGAATTGTATTTTAAGGTGTAGAATAGTTAATGCTTTGTGAAACGATTAATTGACATGAATTGTATTTTAAGGTGAAGAATAGTTAATGCTTTGTGAAACGATTAATTGACATGAATTGTGTTTGAAGGTGAAGAATAGTTAATGCTTTGTGAAACGATTAGTTGACACGAATTGGGTTTTAAGGTGAAGAATAGTTAATGCTTTATAAAACGATTGGTTGACATGAATTGTGTTGTAAGGTGAAGAATAGTTGACACTTTGTGAAACGATTGGTTGACACGAATTGTGTTTTAAGGTGAAGAATAGTTAACGGTTTGTGAAACGATTGGTTGACACGAATTGTGTTTTAAGGTGAAGAATAGTTGACACTTTGTGAAACGATTGGTTGACATGAATTGTGTTTAATGCTTTGTTAAACGATTGGTTGACATGAATTGTGTTTTAAGGTAAAGAATAGTTGAAACTTTGTGAAACGATTGGTTGACACGAATTGTGTTTGAAGGTGTAGAATAGTTAATACTTTGTGAAACGATTGGTTGACATGAATTGTGTTTTAAGGTGAAGAATAGTTGACACTTTGTGAAACGATTGGTTGACACGAATTGTGTTTTAAGGTGTAGAATAGTTAATACTTTGTGAAACGATTGGTTGACATGAATTGTATTTTAAGGTGAAGAATAGTTGACACTTTGTGAAACGATTGGTTGACATGAATTGTATTTTAAGGTGTAGAATAGTTAATGCTTTGTGAAACGATTAATTGACATGAATTGTATTTTAAGGTGAAGAATAGTTAATGCTTTGTGAAACGATTAATTGACATGAATTGTGTTTGAAGGTGAAGAATAGTTAATGCTTTGTGAAACGATTAGTTGACACGAATTGGGTTTTAAGGTGAAGAATAGTTAATGCTTTATAAAACGATTGGTTGACATGAATTGTGTTGTAAGGTGAAGAATAGTTGACACTTTGTGAAACGATTGGTTGACACGAATTGTGTTTTAAGGTGAAGAATAGTTAACGGTTTGTGAAACGATTGGTTGACACGAATTGTGTTTTAAGGTGAAGAATAGTTGACACTTTGTGAAACGATTGGTTGACATGAATTGTGTTTAATGCTTTGTTAAACGATTGGTTGACATGAATTGTGTTTTAAGGTAAAGAATAGTTGAAACTTTGTGAAACGATTGGTTGACACGAATTGTGTTTGAAGGTGTAGAATAGTTAATACTTTGTGAAACGATTGGTTGACATGAATTGTGTTTTAAGGTGAAGAATAGTTGACACTTTGTGAAACGATTGGTTGACACGAATTGTGTTTTAAGGTGAAGAATAGTTAATACTTTGTGAAATGATTGGTTGACATGAATTGTGTTTTAAGGTAAAGAATAGTTGACACTTTGTGAAACGATTGGTTGACACGAATTGTGTTTTAAGGTGTAGAATAGTTAATACTTTGTGAAACGATTGGTTGACATGAATTGTATTTTAAGGTGAAGAATAGTTAATGCTTTGTGAAACGATTAATTGACATGAATTGTATTTTAAGGTGAAGAATAGTTAATGCTTTGTGAAACGATTAATTGACATGAATTGTGTTTGAAGGTGAAGAATAGTTAATGCTTTGTGAAACGATTAGTTGACACGAATTGTGTTTTAAGGTGAAGAATAGTTAATGCTTTGTTAAACGATTTGTTGACATGAATAGTGTTTTAAGGTGAAGAATAGTTAATTCTTTATGAAACGATTGGTTGACACGAATAGTGTTTAAAGGTGAAGAATAGTTGACGGTTTGTGAAATGATTGGATGACATGAATTGTGTTTTAAGGTGAAGAATAGTTGACACTTTGTGAAACAATTGGTTGACTCAAATTGTGTTTAAAGGTGAAGGATGGGTAATGCTTTGTGAAACGATTGGTTGACACGAATTGTGTTTTAAGGTGAAGAACAGTTAATGCTTTGTGAAACGATTGGTTGACACGAATAGTGTTTAAAGGTGAAGAATAGTTGACGGTTTGTGAAATGATTGGATGACATGAATTGTGTTTTAAGGTGAAGAATAGTTGACACTTTGTGAAACGATTGGTTGACACAAATTGTGTTTTAAGGTGAAGGATGGGTAATGCTTTGTGAAACGATTGGTTGACACGAATTGTGTTTTAAGGTGAAGAATAGTTAATGCTTTGTTAAACGATTGGTTGACACGAATTGTGTTTTAAGGTGAAGAATAAATAATGCTTTGTGAAACGATTGGTTGACATGAATTGTGTTTTAAGGTGAAGAATAGTTGGCACTTTGTGAAACGATCAGTTGACACGAATTGTGTTTTAAGGTGAAGAATAGTTCACACTTTGTGAAACGATTAGTTGACATGAATTGTGTTTTAAGGTGAAGAATAGTTGACACTTTGTGAAACGATTGGTTGACACGAATTGTGTTTTAAGGTGAAGAATAGTTGACACTTTTTGAAACTATTGGTTGACACGAATTGTGTTTTAAGGTGAAGAATAGTTGACACTTTGTGAAACGATCAGTTGACACGAATTGTGTTTTAAGGTAAAGAATAGTTAATGCTTTGTGAAACGATTGGTTGACATAAATTGTATTTTAAGGTGAAGAATAGTTGACGGTTTGTGAAATGATTGGATGACATGAATTGTGTTTTAAGGTGAAGAATAGTTGACACTTTGTGAAACGATTGATTGACATGAATTGTGTTTTAAGGTGAAGAATAGTTAATGCTTTGTGAAACGATCGGTTGACACGAATTGTGTTTGAAGGTGAAGAATAGTTAATGCTTTGTGAAACGATTGGTTGACATGAATTGTATTTTAAGGTGAAGAATAGTTGACACTTTGTGAAACGATTGGTTGACATGAATTGTGTTTTAAGGTAAAGAATAGTTAATGCTTTGTGAAACGATTGGTTGACATGAATTTTGTTTTAAGGTGAAGAATAGTTAATGCTTTGTGAAACGATCGGTTTACACAAATTGTGTTTTAAGGTGAAGGATAATTGACAGTGTTTGAAATAATATGTTTATATGAATTGTGTTTTAAGATGAAAAATGTTTGATTCTTTTACATTGCTGAATGACAATAATTTGGTTTTTAGCGATTCTGCTATGTTTTGATCTCTGGTGAGCAGATGTAGCCAAGCAGGTGTAAAGGGAAAGAAGTGAATGTAAAGATTATAAATGAAAGGCGAAACAGATGAGCAGTAGGTGATGTGACGTGCGGTGTTGCATGACCTGATGTGGACTTATGCTTTGACAGTGTCACATATTGTTGTAAGAATACTGCTGTCTATAGAATACCACATTTACTTTGCTCATCATTAGGTGAAAGATTATTAATGAATGCTTGAATTAGAAGTGAATTTTGAAATCTTTAAATTTCATTTATAAGTTAATGTGGAAAATTAAAGATGACTGTTAGGTCTCAAAATGAAAAAGTAACTCATGAAACTATATCATTATGGATATGGACCTGGTCAGACTAGTGTACCTAATGGAGTTCGTATGGATGAGAGGAACCCTGAGAATGGGAAATGGTACCGTCTTTAAGAAAACCAGTGAGCTGATAATCACGCAGTCAAACCAGTTAGTGACCTTAGTGAGTGATTTGGAACCTTGTGAGAAATTGATCAGAGAGTATCAAGAAGGAATCGATAAGTTTGATGAGGCTAGCTATGTTCGAACATGTTTTCCCACACATATACACACCCACACGTACGCACGCACATACGCACACACGCACACATATACACAGCCTCATATGCACACTCACATTCACGCACACACACACACGCTAACGTACACACATATACGCACACATATGCGCACAAGCACACACACATGCAAAACGTCACTTCCTTTAAAGTGAAAGCTAGACATGCGCAGTCAGAACACTGACCCCAGTATAAAAGTCAACAAAACCTGTCAACTTCCTCTTTTTGCATCTGGACCAGCGTTCGACCTGCTTAGTCGACGAGCTGACCACATGTTCTAACGTCCCTTTTCGTGCTACTGTAATGTGGGGCAAGCGCAAGCACATTTAATATGCTTTTCCTCTCCATGAACTGGATTGACTTACTCTCTCTATCTCCCCTTCGCTTTGGCCCATCGACACAGACACAGTGCGCGACTTTCTACTGAGTTTAACCCTTTCTTTCTACAGCCGGCTTGCCACTTTGCATTTCTCTATTCCTTCCACGCGCGTAGTCGTCAATGGCTGAATAAACACGTGTACACGAAGACCATCATTTCTCAACAGAAAATAAACGACATGTTTATTTTATTCCAGCACTTGAGTTCTGTGTTTTATTCATTCAATTCGTTTCATTATTTTTTTCTTGTAGCGAGTTAAGGTATTTTATATCCTGGTCTGCAACACGAAATGGTGACCCTCCTTTATTTTAAAAATGAAATGTATGAGTGAACGAAACACGCGGTGTAAGCTAAACCCTTCCACACAAATTCACGGCACGCACGAAAAACAATTTTTCTCTAACAAACAAAAAAACTTGACCACGAGGAGGAACAATTTCGAGCCGCGCACACAACATTGAAATATAAACAAATAAGACTGCTCTTGATGGACGTTGACTCCAGAGGAGCCAACAGTCTAAGGTGAGACAATGGAAAAAAAACAAACGAATAATAAAATTAAAGAAAAGGTGAAGGGTCACACCTAGATAGGTTAATTGCATGTGTGTTTCCAGTAAAATACTTACATGCAATTAACCTATCTAGGTGTTTTTCAAATGCCTTCTCTTGGTTGTGGGTATTTCACTCTTACATTCATTTCTAGCTTCTATGTACTTCTGCTTATTTGTTCTGGACTTATGTCGGATAAGTTTGCAAAATGCATGTTGCCTTTGAACAATGGCAGCTCTACAAGTAGAAGTGAACTATTGGGGAGAGTGGGGTTTGCTAAGAAACTTCTGTGTGATTTAATTTGTGCTTTGAATGATTCCTATCATGTTTACATGCAATCTCTTGCATAGTAAAAAAGGAAAACAGCCATATCCAAACTGATCAGCCATGTATGTGGTTTGAAATGTAGAAAAAATAAGTTCACCAGATTCCAAATAAAATACTAACATGTTTTCTTCAATTAAATCAAACTTTATTTAACTATATTGTTAAATAGAATAGGAATACAGGAATTTGAGGCGAGTTGGTTTGACAGACATATTAGAGTATAAATATAATTGAGTTCAGATCTTATAACTCGCTTCCATCTAAATGACAAGAAAGACTAGCCAGGAATTTGACACCTTGTGATGTCCACATCTCGAACTGAAACTAAATTGTAATTGCCTGCAAAAAAAAAAAAAAACTGGGCAGAAATTTGGAAAAAATGCACATGTACAGAAATGTTTGAATTGATGGATACATTTTTATGCAAGTTTTGATATGCATATTTTATTACTACACAAGAGATTGCATGTAATTACTAAAGGAAATAAATTTCAATCATATGACTGCTACATTACTCCCAATTAGTCTAATAAAACAAGAAATTCCTTATTAGCACATGAGAATAAAACTAATGAAATGTGTAAATTTATTTCGATTGTTCTTTGCTAAAATTTGTAAGTTCTTTTGCTGAAAAGAGAAAAATATTTTCTTGCTGAAAAGAGGAAATGTGTTTTTATTAAAAGAGAAACATGTCTGAGTAGGCTAGGCTGGCCCAGATCCATCTAAGTTTATATAGATACAATTAAATTGTGTCTTAAGTAGGACTTGTATATGTCTATGCACTGTAGCATTCTGGCAGGGTTTAGAATTTACGTTTTATATTCAGCCAGAAGATTCTAACTGAAATATGTTTCACTGTGGTATAAATTCCCGTGTGAGTCCTACAAAGAAGAAAAGAGAGTTTTACAATGGGCTTTACGGGATGCAGGGGTGAAGTAAATTCAATGTTCGTCTATTGTAGTTATGGGAATGTAGGCAACAAATTCTGAAGCTGGCAGATTGAAAATATCCACAAAATTATTGCCCAAAGATGGAGAAATAGCATTGAAATGCATTTAACAGGGTTTTATCCTGTCATGGCATCACTGCAAGATGACAAAGATTTACCAAGGTTTTGATATCTTTGAATGTGAATTTACCAGTTTGTGTCTATGCCTAAGAAAAGGTAGGGTTAGGGTTATTTGTCGCAATGAATATCGACATGAAGTGTTAGTGTAGCTGCTGTAGGGAAAATTGTAGTGTGCATGATTGGGGTGAGTGTCATTTGCTTAAGAAAAGAAAGAGAAAAAGTTTTAACCTTGCAATCTGACCAACACGAGACAAAAATGTGTCTTACGCAAATTGAGACACGGTCAAGCTTGACAATATAAAAAGCCAGCATTTCTTCAGTTGAGAACGATTCTTTTTTACTGGCTCGACATTAATATGGTGTACTTTGCAATCTGGTGTCAGCTGAAGAAAGTCTTTTGCGATAACATCGAAAAGGGAACAGAACGGATTTTTGTTCCAACGCAGTGAACTTGGCGATCTGAAAACCATTCTTTTTCTTTAACTCAATTCAATAATTAGAAGCTATTTTGACCTTTTATTACCTTTACATTGTGCACACTGAGGAAGGTTTGGAACTGGACCACAGAATGCAAGATGGCGTTCGAAAAGTTAAAAGAGGTGTTTACATCAGAACTATTCCTGAACCATTACAACCGAGATTCAGACATTATTGTCACAAGTGACACAAGTGCATATGGAATTGGTGCATGTATCCTGCATAAAATGCCCGACGGTTCTCCAAAACCAATAGCACACACGTCGAGAACACTACTACCTGCGGAAAGAAGTATTCCCAGATAGCGAAAGAATCCTTAAGCACCATTTTCGTGATGACAAGATTTCACAGATTTCTCTATGGACAACATTTCAAACTTCAAATGGACCACAAGCCACTGATCTATATCTTTGGCTCGAAGAAAGGGTTGCCTACACATATGGCAAACAGGCTCTAAAGATGGGCAACAATCCTACTAAATTATGACTTTGATATGGAGTTCCTTCCGTCAAAGAAGTTAGGACACGCAGATGGGCTATCCCAGTTAATACCAAGAAATGGTGAACCACTTCATGACTCTGATCACATCACTACGATCAGAGAGTGATTATAGTTCTATCCTTTGTGAGAGAATTGAAAAATTGGCTAAAAACATTAATTTCTTCACCCTCAACTGGGCACTTTTCTTCGCTGATATTTTCGAAAATCATCCCCCCTTTTCAATTGACTAGTCTTAATTTAAACCTTCGCTACTTCCAGTTTGACGATGGACGCAACAGCAAAGATGTTACGTTTATTTTTCACATTCTTTTCCTTCTTCATGGTATGGGTTTGAGCCTACCTTCCTAGTACCACTTTTTTTTCTTTTTCTATGCACACACCTCCAAACACCCTGGCAACGCCAGGCATTCAGGCTAGTTTTAAATAAATAGAAAAATGGTTTTTGATATGAATATCAATACAAACACACAAAAAAAAAATTTATAGGAGTATATATATATATATATATATACTTACTAGACTACCTGTAACCTGTTGGGTCAGTATTTGTTATAGCTAGCTTTGGAATAGTGAGTATACAGAATTAATGTATAAATGCGCAAAAATTGAATGCACATGCATGCAAAAACAAATGTGGCAACCAGTGAAAACAATACACAATTTTGCGCACAAAAATTGAATGCACACATGCATGAAAACAAACATGGCGACCAGCGAAAACAATAAGTAATGCATTGAATAATAAAGGTCTTAACAGCATTGTCTTTAGGTTAAATGAAAAATTCTTTATATAGGAGAAGTGTAATCTGTTGAAAAAAATTTAAAAAAAAAAAAAATGAAAAGAAAAAATACAAGGAGAATGTGTGGATTGTACAGGTCCAACCTAGTTTTTGTGTGTGTGTATCAGGAAATAATAATCAACTAGTTAAGTAATATTTAACGGGAAGCCCTTTTAAAAACAAATCTTTAAAAAAGTGAAAAGTCCCTCCCACACACACGTTTTGAAGTGTTTCTAAGTATTTTTTAAACGTTTGGAACTTATGACCCCCACACCCACCTCATTTTCCTTTTCTGCCCCTACCCCTGCCACCAAACATGAAAAAAAAAAAAATGCTGACGATTACATGCCCCATTTTACGTTAAATATATATAGGAAAGTGATCCTCAACACTAAAATATTAAATTTTAATTATTTAAAAAAAATTCCTTCTTTTATATTATCTTTAAAGACCGTTAAAACATATTGCTGGATTGGGCCGTAAAAAAAAAAAACAAATAGTTTTTTGAAATATGTAAATTGATTAAGTAGGTTTTTTTTTTGTTTTTTGTTTTTTACATTAGAAAAACATTTGTTTGTTTTTTTGTTTCAAAAAAATTTCAACTTGCAATAAAAAATACAAATAAAATAATCGTAAATAAATAATTTGGGACATGGAAAACAGTTTTTCTTAAATCAAGTTCTAGTTTTAATCACACACAACTTAAGTAAAGAAAATATTTTTTAAAAATATGTAAATACACCTGAATAATCAGCATCCCCTTCACAATTTTTTCCTTTTCATCTTTTTTCAACTATTTCTGCAGATTATTGAAAATGCCAGATTATAAAAAAAAAAAAATTGAAAAAAAATTAATATTTAAAGATTTTAATGGGGGTCAAGTTTCACATACAATGTTTTAGTAAATCCCCATTTTCAGAACCGATTTACGGCTCCGAATTGGCGTTGGCTCCTTCAGTTCCTTCCCTCACCATTATTATTATTATTTTGTTTTCTTTTTTTTGTGTGATTTTTCACTTGGAGAAAAGTTTGGTCTGCTCCCTCCGTCATTATTTTTTATTTAATTTACCCGTTGGCCCTTAAAAGGTAAGATGAAAAATGTTCCAAATAAAAAAATGATTTTGAGATTATATTGTCTTTTATTGTCTTGAGAAAACATTTTTTTAAAGTAATGAGTGAAAAAACTAAAACTCAAAAAGCCCCAGAGCACTACTACAAGCACTAATTGAAATTAAGGTAACCATACTAAAAGCACTACTAAAACCAAGTTTCTATCTCCCTCCTGTTTGAAGAGAAAATATTTTTTAAGTGAGGCCTGAAAAAAGATAAATCGTCAGAATCCACAGGAGTGCTACTAAAAGCAATAAATATGATTACAAATATGATTATAGTTATATATTTATATTCAAATCATTTTTTTTTTTAATAAATGGAATTAAATTACATTTATTTGTAAGGAAAACACCTTAAAATAAGTTAAGACAAAAAAATATTGTTGACCTTGTGTATGCTTTGAATAGAAGTAGTAGCTTTTAATATTGGATGTAAGACAGAGTGGCCATCAAATAGGTAAACAGACAAATTTTTGGAAACCGGAAGTCACAAACAGGATGGACAATTTAAACGCCCAAGCAAGCAAGCTGATCTGAGTTTTATAATTACAGATAATTATATATATATATATATATATATATATATATATATATATATATATATATAGAGAGAGAGAGAGAGAGAGAGAGAGCGAAATATTCACAAACTGACTGTTTTGCTGTACCACAGCTCTTCAGTGTGATGAAATCAGCACCCATCCCAAGCCCAGAATCGAACCAACTATCATCAACTTAACAGCTCTAGCCATCAAGCAACTAGGACAAGCACAGTCGGCAATGATATCTAACAATGTTTTATTCAAACATTGACCGTGACTTATATTAAAAAAAAAAAAAAAGACCGAGGAGAAAAGGAAAATGGATAGCGACTAAAAAATGGCGTAATGAACACCTTCACGTCATTAAAACTGTTATGGCGAGATGAGCGATTCACCACCGGAACTTTTTATCGAAAGAACGTTATCACCGGTCACCGGTTGTGAGAGCCTTCCCTGGGCGGGAACACTTAAAAACGTAACATGCTGTCTCTGTAAATATTCTCAATAAACTTCTCTATTTCTTTATTACTTCAGAACCTCTTTATCCATTTATTTCCCTGGTGGAATACCTTTCTTGAATATCCTTTTATTACGGCCACCCACCGCAGGATATATCAACTGGCGACGAAGATGAGATACGAACTGTAAATTCATCTAAAAAAAAAAAAAAAACACGTGGTAACCGAGAAGATTCTGAAAATTGTTGTTCAGAAAGTTCACTTTTAATTGAAGAAAAAGCTTCTTAGAAAGCGAAAGACTGGTGTCTGCCATTAATTTACGCAAGTAAAAAATAATTTTTATATTATTGACGAGTTAAACTCCGCTTTTCTCTTTTTAAACTCCCAAAGAGTTGACGTTATATAACGTGTGTGTGTGTGTGTGTGTGTGTGTGTGTGTGTGTGTGTGTGTAAATTGTGATTTTCTTCATGATTAATGGACGTGTTTTTTTGTATTTGGTTAATACGATAAAAAACCAACAAATGAACAATACTGAGGAATCTGTGTTTATTTAATAAAGAAAATTTTTAAAAGAAGTTTATGTGTGTCTGCTGAAGTAGACGAAAAAAGAGTCTCTTGAAATTTTGTCAAATGTTATTTTAACGGTGATTTTTTTTTTTGGAACTTTCCTATGTGTTGACAATTTTCTGTGAAAATAAGCATCTTGTTTTTGAACAATATTTTTTTTTCTTCTCTGGTATACGTTAACTTGCTATTGATACATTTAAAAAGAAAATGACATCGGAACAAATAGCGATGTTGACGAAAACGTTAACTGAGAGTTTAATCGCTCAACAAAAAGCCCAAATGGATTTTCAAAAACAAATGCTAATTCAACAAGAACGTTTCAAAACTCTTGTAATACAACAAACGACGGATAATCGCTTATTTTGTGAAACGATTTTGTCAGAAAAATCTAAGGAGGGTGCATCCAGATTTTTTTCAGCTGAGGGTATAGCGAACTCGCTTTCAGAGTTTAAATATGACCCAGAAAAAGGTGACACTTTTCCAGCCTATTATCGTAGGTTTGAAACGATATTTACAAAACGATGTGAGAAGTGGTCGGATGAGGAAAAAATAACACTATTACTACAAAAAATGGGCACAGAAGAAAATACTAAATTCACAAATTTGATATTGCCTAAAAAACCGGAAGAGATCTCTTTTTCTGAAACGGTGAAAATTTTGTGTGTTATATTCGGTGAAAGAGATAGTCTTTTTCATACACGGTATAGGTGTTTAAATATGTCAAAAGACGAAACTGATGACATTGTCACATATGCGGGCAAAGTCAACGCCCAGTGTGAACTGTTTAAATTAAGGGATTTATCAGTGGACATGTTTAAGTGCTACATATTTGTCCAGGAACTGGCAGCACCGAAGGACAAGGATTTAAGGTCAAGGATATTATCAATCATGGAACAAGACCCGGAAATGAACTTGCAAAAAGTGACAGAAGAATGTCAAAAATTGATAAATGTAAAAAGGGACACTACGAGGATAGAAGGAAAAGTCACATCCCAAATCCAGGTAGTAAAACAGAAGACATTCCCAAAAGACAAAGGGAAAAGTTTTTAATGTGGGAGTTGTGCGGGTCCGCACTTAAGAAAAAACTGCCCTTATAAAGACCAATGTTGTACCAAATGTGGCCTAGTGGGACACCGGGCATCCCACTGCCGAACTAAGCAAGACAAAAGACAGAAATGGAAGCCAAAAGTAAATGTGGTCTTGTCCAAAGAAGAAATAAAACAAGGAGGGAAACGGAAATTCGTTCACACACAAATAAATGGTCACTCAGTGAAGCTACTTTTAGACACAGGTAGCGACATATCAATTATAGACGAAGTGACCTGGAAGAGAATTGGTGGTCCAAAACTGAGAAAAACACAAAAAATTGCAAAAGGTGTTTCCGGAGAGCGATTAAAATTCATGGGAGAATTTAATTGCAGTGTTTCTCTTGGATCGAAAACTTTTTCCTCAAACCTTTCAGTTGTTCCAGGAATAAATTCTTGCCTTTTTGGAATTGATTGGATTGTTTTGTTTGATTTATGGGAGCTACCCATAAATTCATTTTGCAATAATGTAAGAGTGTTGGAAAAGAAAAATTCCAAACAAAATGACCATTTTCTAGCAGTGTTAAAAAGTGAATTCCCCAAAGTTTTTTCAGAGGGATTAGGAGTGTGCACCAAAACTGAAGTAAATTTTGAATTAAAACAGAATGTGAAACCTGTTTTTAGACTAAAACGAAATGTGCCTTTTTATTCAAAAGAAGATATTGAAATTGAACTAAAAAGACTACAGAAGAATGGTGTAGTCGAAAAAGTTGACTATTCTGAGTGGGCGAGTCCCACTGTGTATGTTAAAAAGAAAAATAAGAAGATTCGGGTTTGTGCCGATTTTTCTACAGGCCTTAATGACTGTCTGATGGATCATAGTTATCCACTTCCATCTGAAGACATTTTACAAAGCTGAATGGAGGTAGAATTTTCTCCCAAATCGACTTATGGGAAGCTTACCTTCAGGTAAAAGTCAGTGAAGAATGTTCTAAGTATTTGTGTATCAATACACATCTAGGACTTTTCCGACTAAAAAGACTTCCTTTTGGATTAAAAGTGGCCCAAGCACTATTTCAGCAAATAATAGATACAATGCTTGCTGATTTATATGTTGCAATCGCATATTTGGATGACATCCTTGTCAAAAGTAAAAATGTACAAGAACATAAGGAACACATCAGAGCAGTTTTCCAAAGAATTGAGGAATTTGGTTTCAAGTTAAGTGCTGGAAAATGTGAATTTTTTTTTTAAACAGATAAAATATCTTGGTTAAATTATCGACAGCCAAGGCAGAGAACAGAAGCAATCGAGAGGATGCCAGCACCCAATAATGTTGCCCAGTTACAATCTTTTTTGGGTTTGGCTCAATAGTATGCTATTTATATTCCAAACATGCATAAGTTGAGAGCACCATTGAATGATTTGTTAAAAAAAGGACAAAAGTGGATTTGGTCAAAAGAATGCCAAAATGCGTTTGAAGATATTAAGAAATGCCTGCTATCAGATTTAGCTCTAGCACATTTTGATCCACAGAAAGAATTGATTGTTGCAGATGCAAGTGACTACGGAGTAGGAGCAGTTCTTCTCCATAAACTTGAAGATGGATCAACAAAGCCAATGCATCCAGATCACGTTTGCCGTCTGAAAGAAACTATTCTCAGATTGAAAAAATAAGCTTGGTGATTATTTATGCCATTAAAAAATTCCATAGATTTATTCATGGAAGGATGTTTACTTTGTAAACCGACCACAAACCCTTATTGACTATTTTTGGCTCTAAAAAAGGCATACCTACGCACACTGCGAACAGACTCCAACGATGGAGCATAATTCTACTAAATTATAACTTTAAAATGGAGTACATTTCATCCAAAAATATCGGACATGCAGATGGACTGTCCAAGCTCATCCAAAAGTGTTGAACCTTTGGAAGACACAGTAATAGCTGCATTGACAGAGGAAAAAGAACTCTCCGGATTACTGTGCAACACAATCAGAGAGTTACCAGTGACTCTAGACGAAATAAATAAGACAGCAGAAAAGGATGATTATATTGTGAAAATGAAAAAGTTGGTGCAACTAAATGGAAAATCAAAGAAAGACCCTAAAATTTTACCATTTTCCATTTGTGCTCAAACCTTGATATACAAAGACAGAGTCGTCATATCGACTACGCTTCAGAGAAGAATTTTAAAAGAATTTCATAGTGGTCATCCAGGCATGTCGAGAATGAAAGCTTTAATGCGTGGATATACGTATTGGCCTAGGATGGACCAGGACATTGAAAAACTCGTAAGAGAGTGTCAAGGGTGTCAGCTAGCAGCAAAGGCACCACCTGTGCAGATACAACCATGGCCAAAGACTGATACACTGTGGACTCGGTTACATATCGATTATGCAGGTCCTTTAAATGGACATTATTTCTTAGTGGTCGTCGACAGTTTCAAAAAATGGCCAGAAGTGTTTAAATACAAACACCCTACTTCGATGAGTACAATAGATGCACTAAGAGTTCTCTTCAGTCGTTTTGGAGTACCTAAAACTATTGTCAGCGACAACGGCACTCAATTTACCAGCAAAGAATTTGAAGAATTCTGCAAGGCTCTAGCCATTGAACATTTAACAACGGCAATCTACCACCCAAAGTCAAATGGCCTAGCAGAGAGGTTCGCCGATACATTCAAAAGAGCCTTGAAGAAAAACCAAGGCATGGACACTGACGAGAAGAGTCTTGAACAATTTTTATCGGTGTACAGGATAACTCCGAACCCAAACACTGATACCGGTTCGTCACCAGCCGAACTGATGTTTGCACGGAAAATCAGATCTGTATTTGACAGAATTTTACCAAGTGCAACCAGAGTAACAACAACAAAAGAAAATTTTCTAACAAGGTTTTACAAACCTGGTGACAGAATATTCTTCCTGAATTACAGGAGTGGAAAAAATTTTGGGGAGGAGGGGATTATCATGAAAAGAATCGGACACATGCTATATTCTGTAAGAAGTAATAAATTCGACTGTCACAGGCATATAAATCAGCTAAGACCTCGACACACTGATGACTACAAACAGGCAGAAGAAAATGACCTGCCCCTAGAGGTTTTGTATGATTCTTTTAATATTCCCCAATCCTTAACAGAACTTACTCCAGATTTGAGAGTTCCAGCTTCTCCACCAACTCCACCCACTTTTTATTGAGGAGAAAAAGTACAAGGGTGAAAAGAAAAGTTAACCGGCTGAGCCCCAAGCCAAAAAGCAAACGATATTAAGCCAAATTCTCTTGGGAGAAATTGTCTTAGGGGGAGGTGTTATGGCGAGATGAGCAATTCACCGCCGGAACTTTTTATCGAAAGAACGTTATCACCGGTCACTGGTTGTGAGAGCCTTCCCTGGGCGGGAACACTTAAAAACGTAACATGCTGTTTCTGTAAATATTCTCAATAAACTTCTCTATTTCTTTATTACTTCAGAACCTCTTTATCCATTTATTTCCCTGGTGGAATACCTTTCTTGAATATCCTTTTATACAGCCACCCACCGCAGGATATATAAAAAACTCTACATAAAAATAGATCCCTCGTGATAACTAGGGTAGTCATAATGAATCATGAGGAATACGTCAACAAAATGTCACTTATATTAAGCGATAGTGACAAATTTGTTAAATTAGGCTCTGTTGACACCCATGATTTCATGAGTACTCTGGAATCTAAATTCCAGAAAAAATTAGTTAAATGGGTAAAAAGTGGTTTACTTTCTTCTGAGGTAGCTAGTGAGATTAGACCCCCGGACTCTATCCGTCCAAGATTATATGGCCTACCCAAAACACACAAAGCGAATATTCCCTTAAGACCCATTCTATCTATGATAGGTCCTCACAACAGAAGGTTGCAAAATGGATCTTCAATATTCTTCAGCCAAATTATTATATCAGTATCAAATTATTATAGTAAATACTGTCTGAAAGATTCATTTCATTTTGTTGACTACATGCAAAAATTAACGAGTACAAATAAATTTATGTGTTTGTATGATATCAGCAATTTATTTACTTGCGTCCCAGTTTTAGAAACGATAGATATTTGTGCTGACACGTATTTGTTGAATAAATAAATCATCCGTTGAATTTAGCTTTAATGATGTAATATACAGGCAAATTGATGGTGTGTCGATGGGCTCCGTGTTGGAACCCACATTGGCCAACATTTTTGTAGGATTCCATGAGGAAAAATTAATGTCTGGACCCATAAAACCATTGGTCTACTTTAGATATGTAGACGACACGTTTTGCCTATTTGATAGTAATTCAGAGGCAAACAAATTTTTCTCGTTACTAAATAGTATGCATTCAGCATTAAAGTATACGTATGAAAGTGAAGATAATTCTGCCCTGGCGTTTCTCGATGTTTTGGTAACGAAAACTCCATCTAGTTACCTTATATCGATTTATCGCAAACCAACATTCACTGGGCTGTATACATGCTGGGATTCATTCTGCCCTAACAAGCGCACATATAATTTAATTTGGACATTAACACATCGTGCCAGAAAAATTGGATGAGGAATTAAATACAATTACAGATGCTTTGTCCAATAATGGGTATCCTTTAGATGTAATTGAAACCACCATTAAAAGGAAAAGAGCAGGTTTTTTACGAACAAAACCCACTATGGTGGATAAATGTCCGGTTTATATTCGATTGCCGTGGTTGGGGAAAGTAAGTGAAAAAATTCACCAAACAAATTAGTTCAACTGTTGAAGGATGTTATTTTGCTTCAAATGTTCATGTTGTGTATAATACAAAACCATTAATGGCTTCCAATAAAAAAGATGTTTTACCCCTCATCATATTAGTAATGTCATTTATTCATTTAAATGTGGTTGCGGTGCCGACTACATAGGTCAAACATCTTTAAAATTGGTAAGTCGCATACAACAACATGTACCGAGTAAAATCAGGAATGGAACATTCCTACCAACCGACGCTGTAAACAACACATATGGATCCGCTATAACGGAACACTTTATTAAATACCGGGATTGTGCAACGAACTTCAGCATCGACTCTTTCTCCGTATTGAGTCGAGCTCACTTCGTATATAATCTAAAAGTCTTAGAGACTGTTCACGTTCGCCTTAGGAAGCCTTCCCTTTGTAAGCAAAAGGACTGCTTGTTGGGTTTGAACGTGATCAGCCTCTAAAATTCATCCCCATATGATTTCTCTTGTGCCCGTCTCTTTTTTTTTTTTAGATTTCATCATTAAGGAAAACAAATTACTAAAAAATAAATCCCTCGATTCCAATTTGGATGAATGAGGACGAAACATATCAATTGACTCGTTTTGATCCCCCCCCCATACTTTTATTTTTTAGTCGCTATCCATTTTCCTATTTTCCTCTGTCTTTATTTTATTTTTTTAATATAAAATGAATTCTGAAAGAATATGTCTTCCCTTTATGATTGCCTTAATATATATATATATATATATATATATATATATATATATATATATATATATATATATATATATATATATATATATATATATATACACTATTAAAACTGGATAAAATCATCGTTTTATGATGCTATCCATTAAAATAGAGGTTTGGATAACCTTGCATGGTGAGTGACATTACTAAAGGATAATATCATCGAGTGAATTAGAAAGATGAGGGAACAGAGAGAGAGAAAGAGAGGCAGGGAAGAGATCTTTCATGACATTTTATCTAGACGAACCATGACACTTTGGTTTTATTTGATTCATTTAATAAACGACCCCAGATGATCTACTAGATAAACTGAATAAGACTCTTGCTTGACAGAGTATAAAATTAACTTTGCAGTCTAGTTGGAAGAGATCTCTTCTGTCCTGTGCTAGTTTTTCTCTACTTTATCGTTATTTTCATAGTAGGTGCTCAATTGAGCTTCAATCTCTGGTTCTCCCTTATGAGACATTCACAGCAAGAACTCGTCTTTTTACCTAAACTGAAAGTAATTTTTCTTTCTTCGTCTGTGTGCTTAACATCAAACAATTTCTGTGAAAAAAGTTTCTTTCCAAGAACTTACCATCTGTGGAGCACATTATCCCGCAGACAAAAATATGGTCGTTTTCAAACCCAATGTCAATAAATACTTGTCATAAATCATCTTCATAACTTATCGAATTTGATTCATTCTATTCATTATTTTCAATCTTCTTTATCATTTAACTGATAATCTATTCATCTCATTAATTCTTTATCCTTAAGTAGGTTTAGCCTTGAGAAGTGGTGACTGGTTAGTAAAGAAAGATCTTAAGAATAATTTAATAATAAACATTTCTATTCAATCATGGCTGACTGAACAAGAACAATCTCTCTCCATGGATTAAAAAAAAAACCGTTAAATTTGAAATTTAGTATAAATTCTCGAATTGGACATAAAGATTTCCAAGTTTGAAAAGATACACCTGACGAATGACAGACTTTACATTGGCTGATATGTTGTGAAAATAACCACCAAATTGAGAATAATAGTTCTAAATAATCCAAATAATAAATCGCCATCTCACAAATTCCGATACACCTTAGAATTTTATTTTAAAAAAAGTAGACATCTTTCTTTCTCTGTCAGCTGTTAAGGATAAAAAATTGAATTTACAAACAATTTGTATAAGTAATTTGATATAAGTTAAAAATAGATATATCTGTTATAAATATAATGATATAGTTTTAGGATAAACAAACACAGGCAAGGATTTATGCTAAATTCCCAGGTTGTCGGTAATAAAGAAGCATACATAGCACAGCTTCATATTACACTATCTAGTAAGTCAGGTCACACACACACACACACACACACACACACACACACACACACACACACACACATATATATATATATATATATATATATATATATATATATATATATATATATATATATATTAGCAAAAGTACCCGTCGTTGACTGGGTTCAAAAACAGCCTACAGAAAATGGACTCTGATTTATTAAAGTATGATAGGTTATGAAAAGGAAGGGTTGTAAAGAGATAGCTTCAAATTCAGGGGTATCAAAACCAAAGCAAAATATGATGAAAGTAAAAATAAAATAGATAAACCCCATAATTTATTATAACATACCTGTTCACACTGAAACACTTATCACAATATTCTGTGGATCTATATTAAAAAACCTTGTTAAACTTTGTGACATATTTCCATTCTATGGAGGTTAGGCACGAACGAACACCCTATAATTTTATTATACCATATTTCTTCAAATTGAAACATAATTATCAAAGTATACTTATGCAGATAGATATGAAAAGTCTTTATTAAAGTTTGTGCCTATTTCTATTCTATGGAGGCCAGGTGCGAACGCAGACCCTACAATTTTATTATACCATCCCTATTTAAGTTAAAACATACTTATCAAAGTATTCTTATGTACATCTATATCAAAAACACTTGTAAACGGTTTTTTAAATTTTTTATTTCCATACTTTGGGGACCAGGCGCGAACGCAGACCCCACAATTTTAACGAACCACCGTTCTGCAGGATCAAACATACCCATTCCTGTGTCTTGATACATCTTCTATCATTATATGTAATCAGTTTTTAAAATAGTCAACCATATAGGAGCCTATTCGTGACCAGGCACACACACACATATTCAGCTTTATATTATAGATATATATTACTCATTTTATTTATATACTACTATGTCTGTGGGGGATACCCACCCCAATCTCTCCACATTAAAAAACGGCCTTGTACCTAATTTGCTCAGTGGGGAAGCAAATAAATACCCTATCTGGTTATCCTGGATTGAGGAGAAAATTTGGTTTGTTTATATTCCAGACAGAAGTCCAAGGCTAACAGGCGATTGTTAAAATTTGTGGCTGTTTCTTTATAAATAGTTTTCCATATAGTTTCTTTATAAATAGTTTTCCATATAGTTTCTTTATAAATAGTTTTCCATATAGTTTCTTTATAAATAGTGTTCCATATAGTTTCTTTATAGATAGTTTTCCATATAGTTTATTTATAAATAGTTTTCCATATAGTTTCTTTATAAATAGTTTTCCATATAGTTTCTTTATAAATAGTTTTCCATATAGTTTCTTTATAGATAGTTTTCCATATAGTTTCTTTATAAATAGTTTTCCATATAGTATCTTTATAAATAGTTTTCCATATAGTTTCTTTATAAATAGTTTTCCATATAGTTTCTTTATAAATAGTTTTCCATATAGTTTCTTTATAAATAGTTTTCCATATAGTTTCTTTATAGATAGTTTTCCATATAGTTTCTTTATAAATAGTTTTCCATATAGTTTCTTTATAAATAGTTTTCCATATAGTTTCTTTATAAATAGTTTTCCATATAGTTTCTTTATAGATAGTTTTCCATATAGTTTCTTTATAAATACTTTTCCATATAGTCTCTTTATAAATAGTTTTCCATATAGTTTCTTTATAAATACTTTTCCATATAGTTTCTTTATAAATAGTTTTCCATATAGTTTCTTTATGAATAGTTTTCCATATAGTTTCTTTATAAATAGTTTTCCATATAGTTTCTTTATAAATAGTTTTCCATATAGTTTCTTTATAAATAGTTTTCCATATAGTTTCTTTATAAATACTTTTCCATATAGTTTCTTTATAAATAGTTTTCCATATAGTTTCTTTATGAATAGTTTTCCATATAGTTTCTTTATAAATAGTTTTCCATATAGTTTCTTTATAAATAGTTTTCCATATATTTTCTTTATGAATAGTTTTCCATATAGTTTCTTTATAAATAGTTTTCCATATAGTTTCTTTATAAATAGTTTTCCATATAGTTTCTTTATAAATAGTTTTCCATATAGTTTCTTTATAAATAGTTTTCCATATAGTTTCTTCATAAATAGTTTTCCATATAGTTTCTTTATAAATAGTTTTCACTATGGTTTTTTTATAAATAGTTTTCCATATAGTTTCTTTATAGATAGTTTTCCCTATAGTTTATTTATAAATAGTTTTCCATATAGTTTCTTTATAGATAGTTTTCCATATAGTTTCTTTATAAATAGTTTTCCATATAGTTTCTTTATAGATAGTTTTCCATATAGTTTCTTTATAAATAGTTTTCCATATAGTTTCTTTATAGATAGTTTTCCATATAGTTTCTTTATAAATAGTTTTCCATATAGTTTCTTTATAGATAGTTTTCCATATAGTTTCTTTATAGATAGTTTTCCATATAGTTTCTTTATTAATAGTTTTCCATATAGTTTCTTTATAAATAGTTTTCCATATAGTTTCTTTATAAATAGTTTTCCATATAGTTTCTTTATAAATAGTGTTCCGTATAGTTTCTTTATAAATAGTTTTCCATATAGTTTCTTTATAAATTGTTTTCCATATAGTTTCTGTATAAATAGTTTTCCATATAATTTCTTTATAAATAGTTTTCCATATAGTTTCTTTATAAATAGTTTTCCATATAGTTTCTTTATAAATAGTTTTCCATATAGTTTCTTTATAAATAGTTTTCCATATAGTTTCTTTATAAATAGTTTTCACTATAGTTTCTTTATAAATAGTTTTCCATATAGTTTCTTTATAAATAGTTTTCCATATAGTTTCTTTATAAATAGTTTTCCATATAGTTTGTGATAAAATGACGAATTATTTGAATGTTTGTGTTATTTCTTTTTAATTTAGTTTTTTATTGGGTAAATGTGTGTGGAAATGTTCGTTCTTAGCATACAAAGTGTGTGTGAGAGTTTAGGGGTTACTTTTTTTAGAGTTTTCTTTAGGAGTTTTGTAATGGGAGAAGTATTTTTGGGATGAATATCCACCAATAGCAATGGCCAAAGGCACTTTATCTGAAAGTACATCTTTTAAACTCCTTGGCCTAATGTTCACAGGAAACATGAGTTGGAACAATTACATTGAGAGCAGGACCGCTGCGAAAAAGGTAGGGTCTCTCTACCGTGCTAGAAAGCTACTAACGCTTGAAAGTATCCTGTACCTCTATAAGGCCACCATTCATCCATGTATGGAGTATTGTTGTCATATTTGGGCTGGTCCATCTGCTATTAGTCTCTCGCTCCTAGACAAGGTTCAAAAGAGAGTCGCCAACCTGATAGATCCTGAACTGTCATCTAAGCTTCAGCCTCTATCCCATCAATGAAATGTTGCATCCCTCTGCCTGTTCTACAAGTACTTTAATGGTGAATGCTCCGACGAACTGCAACGTAAATACCCCCGACAAACAGCTAAATCCCACCCCTTCACAAAAGAGATCCCTAGATGTAAGAGAGTCTTCTACTCCAGTAGTTTCTTCCCCAGAACCACTAGACTTTGGAATTCCCTTTCAGGTCTCTGCTTCCCCAACTGTACGGACATGCAGAAGTTCAAGTGTAACGTGAACCGGCATCTTGCTGCCCAACTCCCTACATACTACCCCTGTAGCTTATGTCCCTGATAGTAACCTTCTACATCAAAATGGCAATGTGCCTTGTTTGGAGTGAAAATGTAATAAAAAAAATATAGGAAAAAGAATTAAATAATTCACTATGTACTTCTACAGTTGTTTCAATATTATTGTGTCATTGAGGAATTGTGTAGTTTTCTTGTTATTGGGAAAGTGTTGGAAAAAGTGGGGGTTGCCTAAGAGAGTCTTGTATATCAGTTGGTATATGAATAGGTGTGCCTGTTATTATGGGAGAGGGAACCTGTCTATGGATGTAATTATGGAAGAGAATTGTTCCCATAAATGTTTTAAAAAGGTGTTTCTGAGTTATAGTAATGTATTGAATGCGAGGTGTAGGGTGTGTGAAATCATTTGTGTATTAGGAAAATTATCTTTGTTCTTTTAAAAAAATATTCTTTTTTCTTTCTTATTTTTATTTGGGGAAATAGTAGAGTGTAGTGTGTGTCTGAGGTGGGGATTATATTTGTGATGATTATCTTTAAAGGGATTAGATTGATGAGTGATGATATTTATTGTTTATTGAAGTGATGATATTTATTGTTTATTGTATGTGATGCATTAATCAGGATGCATTGTAAATCTGTTAGTGTTTGTTTGAAATGGCATTAGTCTGATGATGCTCTGTCTGTTTCGATTTTCTGGCAACTTTGCCAGAAGCAATAGTTTTTAATGTGAACATATTTTTAAAATTTTTGACTTGACGGTGATACAGTTTATTGATGGATTGTTAATAATTTGGTGCCTCCTGAGTTACTCAGTAGTGCATAGCAGGTATGTCTTTGATGTGAGACTGTAGAATTTTGCTTTTTATGATTCTCCATTTGATTGTGTATGGGGTGTTTCAGTCTTTAAGGCTCCATATAGTGGTTATCTGAGTGTCTAAATGCACTGTTCAAAATATTTGGGAGGAAAAAGGTTAACTACTACAAATAGTCAATTCAATAAAATGATAAATGTTAGCTGGGAATGAGTCAATCAATCAAACCTTATAATTTACTAACAAACACACCAAGCAAAAAAAAAAATGTAAGTTACTATATAGTAATCAACTATTTTTTTTTCATTCACTATATTCTTATCCTTACAAAGTAATATTCTTTCATATATATATTACTAGCGACTAACCATGCAAAAAAAGGTGACTTCATAGACTGATACAAGGTTCTTTCTGAATCATGTTGAAGTTGTCTTCTGGGATTCTGATATTTATGCTTTGATTTCTGGTTTGTATGGGCAATGCATGCCTGCAGCTCGTGTAATTAAGAATGTTGGCTCCTGATATGTCATTCATCCAAAAATCAGTTGTTCGTTTCTCCACTCACTGGGATCAAATTTTGATTTCCTCTAAAACATCCAATATTTAGCCTGGCCTATTCTAACAGAAGGCCATTCAATATTTTACATCTAGTTGCAGCAAAATTGTGCTTACTTATCT
Source organism: Euprymna scolopes (assembly GCF_053919585.1). NCBI lineage: Eukaryota > Metazoa > Mollusca > Cephalopoda > Sepiida > Sepiolidae > Euprymna > Euprymna scolopes. The sequence continues at coordinate 119,689,257 of NC_136483.1, forward strand.
AACATTAGTGATTTTACATTTTTTTATGTAAATATGAGGTATGATGTTTAACTGTAGAGAATATTATGTCAAATAATAAGCAGAAGTTGTGAAAAAGAAGTAAAATGGTTTTTAAATTGAAAGCCATGTTAATTTCAGAAGAGTTTCTGATGGGTAGCTATTCTGTACATGTCCTGGAGACAGGGCTGAATCAACTATTAAGAAAAATAAGCATGTGCTTAGGGCACCAAGGGAAGAGGGGCACCACAAAAATTTTCATAGCCGAATTTTCAATGATGCCTCAGTGTTTAATAGAATAATTCAAGTTGGTCAGATGACTCAGACCTCAATATTGGCCCGGTTGAAATAAATATTTATTTATTTTTCTTTCTCAAGTACCACCTACATCCTCTCTATAAGTATTTGTAGGTATGAGAACTATTTAAAAAACAAATCATGTAAATTAATCATAACTTGGCCTTCAATTAGGAATAAATACGGAAACTTACTTATTCAATTTCAGTAAGCATGTGACATCAGTTTCTTCTTCTTCTTCTTATTATTATTATTATTACAACAACAATAACAACAATAATAATAATAATAATAATAATAATAATAATAGTAGTAGTAGTAGTAATAATAATCCAAAACCAAAACGAAGCATGTTGAGTTAAGTAATACACAAAAGAGACAACTAGCAAAAAAGAAACAAAAATGTCTTTGGGTGTAGAAAAACTGCAAAGCTGACCTCTTTCTTCAGACAAGTTATAAAACATGATACACTAATTCCAAGTCAAAGCCAATCTGTCATCAAAAGTAAATACAAATGCAATAAATTCCACCTTGATTACTTCAGAATCAAAATGTGACAATGTGTCTCTAGTAAGTTCATCTAGCATATGTGTTGAAATAAAAATATACAGCACTAGTATCGAAATAGCTGCAAAAGATGGTAGTGTACTGAAACATAATGATGGTGATGAAAATAATTTCTCTGCAAAAGATGAAGTAAATCACAATGTAACACAGGATCCAGGATTGTGGTTTGATTTCTCTACCTATGATGTGGCTTCTTGGATTGCTTGTTGACCCAGTGACTGCGCTTAGACATGTCAAAAGGCCCATTATGTCTAACTGTCATTTCAGTAATGGCAAACTAGTTAAGTATTGCAGAAACTTTTTATTGGGACAAAAGCCAATGGTGAGAAATACAAGAGAAAATGTTTATTGCTTTGTTTGTAAACTGTTTGCTCCAAAAAATTTGTCTAATTTTGTCACAAGATTGGCAAAATACAATTGTGATTTTTTTTTTTTTACAAGGCGGTCACCACTTATCAAGGCCCAGAAGCCACTCAGGGATAAGGGTTAGTGCAAGTACAGTACGTTAGTGTGGATATTTAGTGTCTACTTAAGGGGGCGGTTCATCAGGAATTTTTTTACGTTGGACTTGAAGACATCCAAGTTGTAGTCAGGAAGGAAGAAGGCAGACGGAACAGAGTTCCACAGGCATGCAGTTCTAAGAAGCTTTGTTCATGGAATCTACGTTTTGATTTAGGCAGATAAAGAGAGGGGAAAGTTTTTGACAGTGGATTCAGCTAGACGGGTGTTTTTTGTAAAAGATTGGCGAGGGGGGACCAGAGATTGGAGTTCAGACGAGCACCTGCCATGGAAATAACGATAAAACAAAGATAGGCTTGCAACGTCTCTTCTGTGGGAGAGAGATTGCAGGGAAGAGAAAAAGGCATCCCCCACTAAGTCACAAAGTCTATTTTGTACTCTGTCAAGGCAGGATAGGCTGTTTTTAGCAGCTCCTGCCCAGATATGGCAGCTGTATTCCTTCCTTGGACGTACTTGGCTTTTATATAGATAGAGAATTGCATCAGTAGTGAGATATCTTCTGGAGCGGTAGAAGGATCCCACCATCTTTCCAGCGACCTTGGCAATAGACTTGATGTACGTGTTCCATTTCAGATCAGGAGTGAAGGTCAAGCCCAGAAGCTTGTCAAAACATAGGGCTTCTCCTAGACGAGAGCCATCCATTTCAATTGATGCCAGATGGGGATCAGAGCGTTGATGATGTAAAGATAGGAGTTTGGTTTTAGATGCATTAAAGGTAACCAGCCACATCTTCCCCGACTGAACCACTCGTTCGAGATGAGAGGAGAGAGAATCAGAGAGAGCTTTGTCATTTACAGCCTTTGATGTGTTGCTGTAGATGGTCGTGTCATCAGCATAGATGCCAATGAATGATTTAAGTATATGTTTAGGGAGATCATTGATGTAGATCAGGAAGAGAGTTGGACCCAGGATGGACCCTTGAGGGACTCCAGCATTAATACTGCAGGCCTCTGATTTTTGTCCATCAACCACTACTCTTATGAGCCTATCAGAGAGAAATGATTTAATGATAGAGAGAATATTTCCAATTATACCGTAGCTGGAGATCTTGTGAAGTAGGCCTTTATGCCATACCTTGTCGAAGGCCTTTGATATGTCAAGAGCAATTGCCCTAGAAAGGAAGCCTTTGTCAAGAGATTCACTAATCCTATGAGATATAACCATTAGCACATCTGTGGTAGATCTTGCAGAATGGAAACCATATTGCATGTCACTAAGAAGGTTATTTCTGCTGAGGTGGTTGACTATTTCTCTATTTAATATGGATTCCAGCAACTTACTCATGACACACAGGAGACTTATTGGTCTGTACTGAGAGGGAGATGACTTATCACCTGAGTTCTGAAATACAGGGCATACTGATGAGGTTTTCCAGGGTGTTGGAAAGCACTTCTCCTTGAGGCAACGTTTAAACAGTTTCGTAAGTATGGGAGCAAGTTCTGGTTGAAGCTTTTTTTTTTTTGGATGCCGTCAGGGCCAGTAGCTTTACTGGAATCAAGGTTCTTGATTAGCTTGGCGATCTCACGCACAGATATTTGTATATTACCTAGCGTGTTCTGTGTTATAGGAGGAAATATGGGGAGTTGATGGCCTTCGTCCTATAGGGTAGAATTAGCTGCAAAGTTCTTGGCAAATAGTTTTGGCCTCTGGTCCAGTGATAATGGTTGGGATAGAACACACACTTCTGTTCAGGATCCTATTTGTTATTTGCCAAAACTGGTGGGAACTAAGCCGCTGATCAGCTACTTTGGATTTAACAGACTGGGCATATAGCTCTCTTGCATTTTTTATTACGCTTTTACAGTGGTTGCTGGTGTTCCTAAAAGCAACTTTAGTCTCAGTACATCTATTACGTTGGTAGCTATGGAAAAAGTGATTTCTGTGCGCGATGGCAGCAGCACATTCTGGGAAGGACCATGGCTGGCTGTTAGGTTTTTGTTGGAATGCTTTAGATGGTATGAATCGGTTTATGCCTACAATTAACCATTCGGTCAGGTCGGATACTATAGATAATCATGAAAAAAAACTCCCCGAAACTCTATGCTAACATACTTAACTTGCAAGGTATGGGTTTAGTACAACAGCTGCAAAAACCAAATTCAAAAGAGTGTAATTACTGGGAACATGTCTTGACGCATATCATAGCTGTTATTTGTACATTAGCTGAATGTGGCTTGGCTTTTCAAGGAGCCGATGAAAGGTTTGAATCATTGCAAAATGGAAAATTTTTAGGGCTACTTGAACTCATTAACCAGTTTGACCTGTTTTTAGCAAGACATATTTTGAAATATGGAAATGCTGGAAAAAGAAATCCTTCTTACTTGTCCAAAACCTCCTATAATAATTGCACAAAAACTCCATACGTTCATTGTTGACAAAGTAAAATCTTTTAGTTATTTTAGTTTGTCAGTTGCTTCAACACCAGATCTATCACATATTGATCAATTAAGTATTGTACTTAGGTACTTAAAAGATGGACACCCTATTGAACGCTTTTTAACCTTTCTGGAATTGAAAAGTTATACTGGAGAGGATATGGCAAATCAGGTGTGCAGTATTTAAGTGAACGACGTTTTCAAAATAAAGAGGCCAGTCTTATGACAATGTTGCTAACATGTCTGGCTGTTATAAAGGGATGCAGCAAAAAATTTTGGAAATAAACAAGTTTGCTATATGTGTGCCCTGTGCAGTTCATTTACTAAATCTAGTAGGCTGAAGTTCCATTGACTTCTGTCAAGAGGCAGTTAATTTCTTTATAATGACTGTATACCTTTTTCAGCTTCAACCAACCGGTGGAAAATCTCTAAAACTTTTATTGGAAATGAAAGTGTCTTCAAATCCCTCTTTAAATAAATCGAAAATAAAGGGTTTAGGTGGAACACATGTACATTCAGTCGTTGATGACTACACGCATGGAAAAGAAAGGAATGAAGTAGAGGACGAGAAATGGCAGTACCGCATGCAGAAAGGGAGAGAGAGGGAGAGAGAGGGAGAGAGAGGGAGAGTGTGTTAGCCTCAGCAAAGCCGCGCATTCATGATAGCAGTCATCCACATGGAAAAGTCTTCAAGCCAAGAGCTGTGGATGCGAACTTGCCTGGTTGATGAACCAAGGCAAAAAGGGAAGAAAAGAGGAAGTTGAATGGTGTTGTTGACTTTTATACCGGGGTCAGCGTTCTGACTGCGCATGTCTAGAATTCCTTTCAGGGGAAGTGACGTTTCCCATGCGTGCGTACATGTGCGCGTATGTGTGCGTACATGTGTGTACGTTAGCATATGTGTGTATGCACATGAATGTGAGTGTATATACGTGAACGTGAATATATGTATGTGTCTGTGCGTACGTGTGTGCGTACATGTGTGTGTATGTGAGGAAAAAAACATGTTCAAACAAATTCGCAAACATATCCAATGATTGAGATGCACCAGATGTATATTTGAATGCCAGAAATAAATTTCATATCACCGCATTTTATGCAATTGTTGACAAACTTGAAACTGAAATTAAGAAAAGGAGAGATATATAGAAAAATTGTACAGATATTTTCTTTTCTTAGTGATGTACCACTGCCACAAAATGTCTCTTCATCTGTTAACAAGGAAATGTATTGTCAGTGCTGTCAAAAGCTTGTTGATGCTTACCCAGAAGATTTCAATAGTAATTTCCCAGCTGAGTTTCATCCATAGTTGCTCCATAAATTCAGTGAAACAAAAAATGTAAAAACAAGATTCAGTCATGCTGAACTTGATAAACTTCTTGTAGAAGAAAGCATTGAATGTACCTTTCCAAATGTAGACATTGGTTTTCGTATATTTTTCACATTAATGATCCAAAATTGTTCACCTGAACGTTTATTTTCTCAGCTGAAACATACTAAAAATCTCATCAGAACAACTATGAAACAAGGAAGGCTGGATGCCTTATCTCTATTAAATATAGAAGCAGATGTGTTACGTAAGCTTAGTTTTGAGGATCTGATCTTTGCAGCTAAAAAAAGCAGGAGGAAACTTTTCAAAAGTAAGTGAAGGTATGTAAAGATAAATATTATTTTCTTTTTTAATGTTCGTTTTCTTTAATATTGTGGAAAAAATTGTGTGTGGTCTATTGTGTAGTATAGAGCAGATGCGTTATGCAAGATCAGTTTTGAAAATCTGATTATAATTTTAGTTCAGGGTAAATTTTTCTAATGTAAATGAATGTACACAAAAATAAACATTTTTTCTATCTTACTGTTAATTTTGTTTTATTTCAATTGATAAAATTTTGTGTATTTTATTATGTAATATATAACCGATGTGTTATATAAGATTAGTTTGGAGGATTTGGGCAAAGATTTTGCAGTTAAAAAATCAGGAGAAAACTTTCAAATGTAAGTAAAAGTTATTTTATTTCTTACTGTTAGTTTTGATTCATTTTGATGAATATATTGTGTGGTTTATTGTGTTCATATTTTGAATGACACAAATAGGGCACCAAAGTCTTAAGTTCTTAGGGTCTTTAAAAGGCATGATCTGGCCCTGCCTGCAGATGAAAGGGAGTTTTAGTGGGTAACTGTTCTGTATAAGTCTTAGACTTTAAAATTTTGCAGGCAAAGAGCAAAGATCTTTCTCATGTGGATAAAAAAAGTATGTGTGGGAATGCTAAAAGATTCAATATTTTTATGGAGCAAACAGGTAACTGTTTGAACTTGTAGAGCCGGAAAGGCTCAACTCTGTCTCAAAGGATTACCTTCTTCATCAAATACGACTGGTGGCCATGCAAGGATTGCACCAAGAAATCCACTGATAGAAATTCCACTCCATGAAACAGAACGAGGGTGAGTTGGTAACTGATTTTTTATTGAGGTTATGTGTCCAAGCCAAATTTTGTGAATTCCATATTCAATGTCTGAACAAACCGACTTGCCGGCAGCTAATTAACTATTCAGACAATATGGTTGCCAGGCAGATGATAGTGGGGTTGCAAAATACCGAGCACCAGAGGATACTGGTGAAGGTAGCTTTGCTTACCACATTAGAGCAGAAGTTCTCATGGTTGGTCTGTCTGGAGGCAACAGACAAGTTAACTCCCTATTTTAACAATGACACACACTTTCTTGTGCTATCTGGTGTACAAAGGTCGAACTATGACCAGCACAACCAGGGGACAAAGGCTCTCTTAACTTCAGAATATACTAAACAATACAATGGTTACTGGATGACGTCACACGCAGGAGTAGTGATGAATCAAAAAGATTGTCCAACAGTTGAATTCAAGTGCCATTTTTTTGGAGTGGTGGGGCGCCTGAAAAAACTTATACCATAAATTTAAGGGATCCAGAACAGAAGCCAAAGTATCGAGAATTGAGGAGTAGTTTATGTCTACGAATGGTACTTCGGATAAATTTTCTGCACGTAGACACGATAAGAGACAGCTGATGAACGTGCCTCACCTGGAGGTGGATGGGAAGCAATTTCAGGTGTATGCCTCAAAATTACCCCCCTCAGTTACAGAAGATGTAACTATGATGCCCAGAGTGATGGGACCTTCGGACGGGTGCCAAAGAAATGGGTGAGTGCATTTACAGGTGTAAATGCACTCACCCATTTCTATCCAAGCATTTGCAGATACAGGGGCCCAGACTTGCTCAGTCGGGCCAGAGATTCAAAGACTTCTGGGGTACCTGGATGTGTACTTGATACCAACCACTAACCGCATAAGAGGCATAACGAATAACTGGCTACACATCAAGGGAGTCCTGTTTTTGTACATAAGGGTGGGGTTGAAAGAAACACGAAAAGCGGTATACGTATCACACAACACAGGTTCTACTTGTCGTAAATGGCATTAAAGTATCTGGACCCATTGCCTTCCAATTTCCCAACATCATTGTCACAGAACAGCTCTACAAGAACAAAGGAAATAGCCCTTGCAGATACCCCCGCAGAACACCAGTTCTGAAGCAATCAGAGACAATCCCATTCAAGCCAACAGAAACCAACAGATAGGAATTGGAACAATGGCTAAAGGAACATTTCAACTCAAATGCATTCAACACATGTTCACATCACCCACTACAGAAAATGGAGGGTAAAGCCTTACAAAAAAAATTCCTCTGAGATGTGATGCCAACAGCAGTTCACACGCCGATACTTGTTCCCCATCTCTGGAATAAAAAGTGAAGCAGGACATAGACAGAGATGTCGCACTGGGGATAATAGCATTGGTACTAGTAGGCACGCTGACTACTTGGTGTTCAAAACTGGATAGGTTGAAGTCGCCCTAATGACATTAGGAAGGGCCAAAACAATATGCAATACCTTGAGAACTTGGTTCTGTACTTATGTTGCACCTGAATGAATTTCTTTGGATAATGGACCACCATTTGAGTCCCAGGAGTACGACCCTCTTTTGAGGAACTCGGGTATATGGAAACGTGCCTCATTGGCCTATTATGCTCAAGCAACGGTCATGCAGAGTTAGCCATTAAAACCGCAAAGTACATACTAACTGACACCACAGACAATTATGAACGCCTATGCCACGATCGGGCTGCAAGGGCATTACTAACCTATCAAAACACTCCTGTCTAAGACCTTGATATGTCCCCAGTCATAATGCTATATCGTTAGGTCATTAAAGACCGCCTTCCCATCGTGCGGGATAAATGCTAAACAAGGAAACTGAAGAGAAATAGGCGAATTAAAAGAGGTGGCAATGGCCAAGAGACATATGCGAAATGAACAGTTCCACAACCAGCATTGTCGTCCACTCCAGGAGATTTTGTCAAGATTCACAACGAGAACAGTAAGTACCCATGTCGATGGACGAAGACGGGGAGGATCATAGCGACACATGGGAACCGACGGTTCAAAGTGTAGTAGATGGAAGCAATAGAGTAACATTGTGCAATTGTCAGTTTCTCCATAATATACTCAGTTATGAATGGTCTACATTTTGCCACACCAAGAACTTCAAACCCGTCTATTAACCCTGATCCTCCACAGGAACAACTTTCTGAGGAAGCAATGGAGGGTGAACGGCACATCAATCTTGACTTGCCCAACGAGCATGATGAACTGGAAGTTGATAATACCACGGGAGAATATACACACTCAGTCAATCCTCTTCCATTAAGGAAACCTTCATGTCGGAAAACTAGAGCACAAAGGAATTCATCACCACAAATGCGCGGAAAATCACACAAAATTTATATTGCGCTTGAAGATGAATGCAACAATTTGTCTTGTGGTCATGAGGGGGAGGGGCATATATAAGAATAAGAATTATTTGTTCTTGACAGTAGGAGGCAACTAGAGTGATCTCCTGTAGACAGGAAGGAACTAGAGTGACCTCCCTTGATTTCTATAAATACCGTCAGCATCAGAACAGACATTTGTATTTTGTATTGAGCTCACTACAAGCCGGAAGGATACAACATCCTGTTTTACAGTTCCTTTCTGTTTTAAACATTGGGGGGGGGGGCAATATCACCTAGTAGATTCGTATTTATTATGTAATTTACTTGCTTTTATTTTATTTAATTTATTCTATGTGAAAAATTCATGATTTGGAACTATGTTAACATTCATTCATTTTATTTTCCATATTTTGTTTAATTTATTAGATCTGAGAAATTCACAATCATGTGAAAATGCTCCTGCAAATAGACATATTTAAAAGAAATATGTAAATAAGCATATTTATTTAAGAAAGTGTTCATGGATATTCTTATTTATTATATTTACAAACAATATTTTACTTTTGCCCTACAATTTCAGAACTGTACAAAAATCATGTTATCTTTTTACACTTAAAGATTAATATTTTTTATGAAAATTTTAAATTCAGGAAATAATTTGGTGTGCAAGAAAAATAAAAGCAATAAAAATAATTTTAGTACAAAAAAAAGAAGAAAAATAATGGTCAGCAGTGATTACAACATCGAATTAAAGTTCAGTTTTCAAAATTTTACAAGGCAAATAAAGATTTTATTTCAAAAAAATACAATTTAAGACAAATATAATTAATTTTATAAAAACAGTGTGCAAAAATGAAGTGAAATTGTGAAATTTAAAATTGAACTTATTTTGAAAATTTTTAATTAAAGAAATAATTTTTGTATGATAAAATTAAAAACAATACCAAGATATTTTGGTACAAGAAAGAAAACAAACATATAAGAAAGCAAGGAACGTAATTCCACAAGGTCTTATAATTAACTAACATGTTTACGTACTTCCTATGACTGGATCAGATAAGTAAATATGAGTTATCACCATCAAATTTAATAAAATACAAATATGATTTTATATATTAAATCGATATGTTCTTTAATTCAATTTATAACATAAATTGAATTAACAACTTTTTACAAATTGTATATGCACAATTGTTTTCAATTTTTCCCATTTACCAATTAATTTTTTAATGCCATCTGGATAAAATGAAAACGTTTAAAAAAAAAAAAGCTTTGGACATACTTTTACACCTATCTGTTTTCAATGAATTTTCTGCCTTGAATTGCATTCAGAAAGACCTAAAGAAGTGAAAATCAGTCGAGGCAAGGTCAAGGGAATATGATAGATTGGGTAGAACAGATTAGCCAAATTGCAATTATTTTTTTACATCATTTTTCCAACCATTTTACTAGTGACAAGTGCCGGGCATTTTTTTTTTAGATTTTTGTCTATGCACTAAAATTGCTCAACATACAAGTTTGCATTTAATGCTTGGTTATACCATAAAACCTCATGAAGAATAGTCACAAGTATCCGACCAAATGCACAATAAAATCTTTCTTCCATGAATCTTAGCGGTTTTTTTTGGGGGGGGGGGAGCATTTACCTTCATCAATCCATTTGCATTGAATATTGTTGTAACGAATCCATTTTTCCTCACCTGACACAAGCAAGAAAAGGCTCATTTCACTGCCTGGATAACTTGTGATGGAAAGATGATCTGCTTCATTTTTCTCACTTAAAGAATGAGGAACTCAGGTGCCTTTTCTAAATTATGAAATATTCTATGTTGTGAAGTACTAAGTTCTACAAATTCATGAGAACTTAGGCAAGGATCATTCTTCACTAACATATTTGAAACATCTTCATCAATATCCGATGAGACTCTGGCCATGGGCTTATCTTCCAAATATAAATCTCCAGAACAAAACTTTGTAAACCAATTTCTTTCTTGTCAATCTGTTATGACATCTTGATTATCTTTCCTTGCTTTTACTGCAACAATATTTTCTTACAATATCACATTTTGAGCTCCATATTAAGTTTTATAAATATTAAGGTTTATAATTTTACTGCATTACAAGTCATAAAACAGCTCTGAAAAATAGTTTCATTTAGCTTTGTTTTTATAGATGATGAGGATATCATTAATTAATATCAAGTCTCCTAATCAGCACAAGGTATAGACACCAATTGCGAAAGTAAAACTTTTGCCCAAGGCTGAACGTGAGTACTACAAGGTAACAGTAGTCCTTTTCAAACTCCCATTTGTTTCCATGTGCGGTACCCAAACGAACATTCTTTATCATGCTAAAGAACATACATCGACACCCACGACAACACGTGAACACACTGAAGACTTTGCCTTTTCTTTTTCCTTTAATTGGCTTCCTTTGTCCCAACGACTACTAGCTATAAACACGTGTGGACTGAGCTGTTCTCTCCTCAACAAGCCAGCAATGTATTAATTCTATCTTTATACAAGGACACTAACCTGTTTCTCTCATCTACTAGCGCTACTAATGAAGATGGCAAATAAAGTTGTTTATTAAATGTTAAAATGAGACTTTCTTTCGTTGTCTTCATTATTAACTAAAAATGGTGACCCCCAACGTGATATGAACACACAACCCCATTCCGTTTTAAAAACAACAAACTTTTTACACTCCACTTTGCTACAGGATTTTTTCCTTTCAAAATCTCATTTTGACCGCATACTTGTCACGAAAAAAAAAATGCACTTTTCACAGAAAAGCAAAAACAAATGTCGCTTACTCATTGAAACAACTTGAGAATTCTCTTGAACACTGTTCTAACACCAGACATTCTTTCTGCCGAAAAGAAGAACAAAACATCATCGCTGGACAATTAAACAAAAAAAATGCTGAAACATGTTCAAAGACACGTGTCACATGAACAAAACTAAAAACATGTTAGCGGAAACACATTTCAAATTGTTCACCCCAAATAGGATATATTGGTGTTGTAACATCTGGAGCAACTGTAATAGAACCAAAGAGGAGAGAACCGACTTTCTTCACATTACATTTAAATTTTACCATGTTAGTACGGTGAGCAAAACAGATGCTCAGATGTGGCAATAATACTCCACACAATGGTGAATGTTGACTTTATGGACATATAGGATACTAGTAGGTGTAAGAAATTTTCTAGCCCAGTCGAAGAAACCTACCTCCTTTGCGGCAGATTTAGTAGCATCTTCTATGTGCTTATTATGCTTCATGTTGTCAAGCCAAGAAGTTTGAATGTTGGACTCCTGGGTAAATTGTAATCATCCATAACAATCGGTGGTTGGAAAGGTTTCTTATAGTTGTTAAAGGAAAGGACTTTTGTGTTGGTAACATTAAATGTGACCATTAATTTTTTGACCCATTTTACGACAAACTGATGGTCATTTTCCAAGGATTCGACCATTACATTGAATATGTGTGCATTCAATTTTCACATACTGGGAGTAGAGTATGATAACATCAGTGAATACACCAATCTCAAATGTAATTGCATTACGGAGCATGGAGGTAGTTTATGATAATTAGGAAAATATGGGTCCAAGTATTGATCCTTGGGGTGCACCCTACTTTAATATGATGTTTTTATTGTGATCTTATTATATAAAATATTTATCCAGTAATGCCTTATAAGTTGATATTCCTGAGAAGACCTTCAAGACAGTGTTATGTTTTTTTGTGTCTAGAGGTATTCACTGAAAAATATATATTATCAAATATAAAAAAAGAGTGAAAAGAAAACATAGAATGGAGTTAAAAAGAAAATTAAATCATTGCAAACAAAATTATCTAAGGGTTTTTTCTAGGAGTAGTATGAGAGCCTAAGACAGCTGGGTAAATGTGTCTAAAGTCAGGGTTTTTTCTCTTACTGGTGTTAAAGACCCAGGCAGTCGACAGAATGTGTCTTAACTTCTATGAAAGCCCCAAGCAGATAGTTGATTGTTTATGTGTCTTCAGAGTTTTCAACAGATGGCTTCACTGATTACCAAATCCTAGGAACAAAGACACACAAAAAAGTGAATAAATGAACAAACGAACAAATAAGAGTGTATCGTAAGTCAGAAGCTTCTCTTTGATTTGTGTGAAAGTTTCAAGCAGGTGGTAGAATGTGTCTTAAGTCTGGAGTTCTTCTCTGACTGGTGTGAAAGTCCCAAGTAGGTGGTAGAGTATGTTTAAAGTCAGGGTGTTCTCTCTGACTGTTGTGAAAGCCCCAGCAGTTGGTAGACTGTGTCTTAAGTCAGGGGCTTCTCTTGGACTTGTGTGAGAGCTCTAGGCAGCTGGCAGAGTGTGTCTTAAATCAGGGGGTTTGTCTCTGACTAGTGTGAAAACCTCAAGCAGTTGGCAGAGTGTGTCCTCGAGGCTATTTTTGCCTTTCATTATATTGAGGATCAGGTGGGCTTAACTCGCCTCATATTCCAATAATTCCATTTCACAATTCTCTAGAAAACAATCTCAGACAGTTTTTGAAATTTTAAAACTCTAAAAGAAATTTCTTTTTATTCTTCATCTTCCTTAATTGCCTTCACTCTCCATCATGTGGGATGGTTTCTACCTTTCACCATCACTCACATGGGAAAGGCGATCCTTCATTTGCATAACCAAGGGGTTTTTTTCTTCAAAGTGCCATTTTGTATGAGTAAATAAAGAGATAATTTGGTTATCTTCTTGAGGTGATCAAATTCCCTGGACAAAATTTAATAGACACTTAACTTTGTATCTATCATCTTGTTTTTCCTTATCCAAAGAAACTCATAACATCCGACTTATATTTTAGGTGACACAATAATAATTTTTGACCACCCAGAAGTTCGTTAACTTATTTTCTTTCCAGGGAAGGCCTATTCAGATGAGCTTATCAAATCGCCAAAAGGTTCCATGTCTGACATTTTTTTAAAATACCTTTATATTGCAATGCCCCGTTTTTAGCTAGTGTTTTTATTTAATGGTCGTTTATGTCAGAAGAAATTATCATGACAGAAAACAAATTTCTTCTTTATCAATATCCACAAATAAGTGGAAGGGTGTATTAAATTGATACCATAACAATCTTCCCTAACAATGCTCTTTCTTTCCTCCTCCTCCTCCTCGTCCTCCTCATCATCATCATCATCATCATCATCATCCTCCTCCTCCTCCTCCTCCTCCTCCAATGATACTATCACACTTAGTTGACTGATATCAGGTGTACAATCTCCTATTATGTTATAATATTTTGATGCAAGAACTTTAGAAATTTTTTGTTCCGTATTGATTTAACCAGAAGACCAAGAAGTTTGTTCTGAATCCGATTATTGAGATAATGGTCACATAGTTCATCACTCTTAGTGCACCTAACATGTTTATATAAGACGAAATCAAATTTTGCTATTAGCTCTGCTTCTCTGAGAAAATTTCCATTTCTGATGTCACTGAGCTTTTCATTTGTGTCACAAAAGGCTAAATTTCTCTCAGCCCAAAACTTGATAATATTAATCAACCGAAATAAAACTGGATAATATTAATCAAGAGAAATAAAACCGAATAATATTAATCAACCGAAATAAAACTGGATAATATTAATTAAGCGAAATAAAACTGGATTATATTAACCTTCTCTACCACCAATAGCAATGGCCAAGAAGACATTACTTGAAAGTACTTCTTTTAAACTCCTCGGCCTAACGTTTACAGGGAACATGAACTGGAATAGATACATTGAGAGCATTGCCAAGGCTGCTGCAAAGAAGATGGGCTCTCTCTACTGTGCTAGAAAATTACTTACGCCTGAAAGTATCCTGTACCACTATAAGGTCACCATTCGCCCATATATGGAGTACTGTTGTCACATTTGGGTTGGTGTATCTGTTGCTTTTCTCTCACTCCTGGACAGGGTTCAAAAGGGAGTCGCCAACCTGGTAGGTCCTGAACTGTCATCCAGGCTTCAGCCTCTGTCCCATCGATGAAATGTTGCATCTCTCTGTCTGTTCTACAAATACTTTAATGGTGAATACTCTGACGAACTACAAGCATTTGTACCTCCTCAACGTGACTACCCCCGACAATCCGACAAGCAACTAAGTCCCACCCCTTTACAGTAGAGATCCCTAGGTGTAAGAAAGCCTTTTACTCCAATAGTTTCTTCCCCAGAACTGCAAGGGATTCTGCTTCCCAACTGTACTGATATGCAGAAGTTCAAGTGTAATGTGAACAAACATCTTGCTATTCATCTCCCTTCATAATACCCCTGCAAATTATGTCCCTGATAGTAGCCCCCTACTTCAAAGTGGCACTGTGCCTTGTTTGGGGTGAAAATTGATTTTTAAAAAGAGAGAGAGAGAGAGAGAGAGAGAGAGAGAGAGAGAGGAGGGAGAGATAGAGAGAAAAGTTTTATCATACAATATCACTGCTTTGCCCGGCCAATGCAAGTAGTTTATATTATGATTGGGCTTTATTATACACGCGAAAATTTCAAGTTTTCTAATGCCAAGGTTGATATTTTTTGTTTATAAACCAAGCAGCTATATTTTTTTTTTAACTGTTTTATAATATCCTGAAAATATGAATATGCATATTATGTTCTTGTATGTTGAAACAAATATCTATAATCCATTTCTCTCAGGGGGGGGGGGTTCTAACAAAGATATATATATATATATATATATATATATATATATATATATAGGGTGAGCCAAAAAAAAAACCAGAGAACATTCAATTGTTTTTCTGAGCATTTTACAACAGAGAAAAAAAGGCCAAAGGCCCTAGTGTTTTGATGTGATGTTTTGAATATAATAAACTAGTTATGACCAAAGTTTCATTTCATTTGGACAAAACACTAAGAAACGGGGCCTAATTAGAGTTGGGGTCCGTTTTTTTTTTGGGTTACTCTGTATTAGTACTAATATTTATATTCCATTTAAGTTTATAGAATTACTCAATTAGTAAACTTTTAATTTCGATAGATAGATAAGTGGATATATATATATATATATATATATATATATATATATATATATATATATATACTAGCATTTTAGCCCGGCGTTGCCCGGGTGTTTGGATGTGTATGTTGAGCAAAAATAAAAAAAAGTGGTAGTAGGAAGGCAGGCTCGAACTCGTACCTCAAAGGAGGAAAAGAATGGGGTAAAACCTAACGTTTATGCTCTTACGACCACCACCAAACCGGAAACGACATTTTTTTAAAATTAAGGCTAGACAATCTAAGAGGATAACTTTCAAAAATATCGGCGAAAAAAGTGACCCCCCCCCCTGTAGAAAAGTGGCTAGTTGAAAGGGAAGATATTAATGTTTTTAGCCAATTTTTCGATATTTGTCGTATGAAAGGTCGAACTTTAAAACGATACTGATCTTGGTAAAATCCGTCACCACCATTGAAAGTTTAAGCTTTGCAACAAACAGCAAACAGACATACATACATACATTTATATATTGGTAACTAAAAATTTTCGACCCAAACTGATGAAAAAGCTTGCCCTATCTCTGAATACCCTTTATGTAAAATTTCAAATATTTAGACCAGAAATTGTCTGAGTCAATTTTTTTTTAAACTTTGACCCCTATTATGATCCCCTTAAAATTTATTGTTTTGGGCTCAAATCAAGTTCTTAAGTTAGATCCATGTCCAAAGAACCTATATCTAAAATTTCAAGTGCGTAGACCCAAAATTGTCGGAGGAGTTTGGTAGAGTTCTCAAAGGTCAAATCGTTGAACTTTGACCTCTTAATCACCAAATTTCTGGCCCAAAACCGATTACATCGATTTTCCCAAATCTCAGTACCCTGTATATCAAATTTCGAGCCTGTAGACTAAAAATTGACAGAGTTATTGCGTAGGGAAATGTACATAGACACACAGACACACAGATACACAGATACACAGACACGTTCACTTTTATAGATATATAGATATATAAGTGAAAGTGTCTGTCTATCTGTGTACATTTCCCTACACAATAACTCTGTCAATTTTCAGCCTACAGACTCGAAATTTTATATACAGGGTACTGAGATTTGGGAAAATCTTTGTAATCAGTTTTTGGCCAGAAATTTGGCTGTTAAGTTCAATGATTTGACCTTTGAGAACTCTACCAAACTCCTCCGCCAATTTTGGGTTGAAACACTTGAAATTTTAGATATAGGTTCCTTGGACATGGGTCTAACTAAATAATTTGAGTTGAGCCCAAAACAATAAATGTTAAGGGGTCATAATAAGGGTCAAAGTTGACCTCTGCGGTCTTTACCAAATTACTCAGACAATTACATAAAGGGTATTCAGAGATAGGGCAAGCTTTTTAATCAGTTTGGGTCGAAAATTTGAGCTACGAATATATAAATCTATGTATATATGTTTGCATGTCTGCCTAAAACTTTTGACAGAGTCGACGGATTTTTACAAGATCAGTATCGTTTTGAAGCTCGACCGTTTAGACGACAAATACCGAAAAATTGGCTAAAAACATAAATTTCTTCACCCTCAACTGAGCACTTTTCTACAGGGAGTGATCGTTTTTTTTTCAACAATATTTTCAAAAGTCATCCCCTCTTTTTGATTGTCTAGCCTTAATTTAAATCTATGTCACTTCCGGTTTGGCGGTGGTTGTAACAGCAAAGACGTCACTTTTTTTTCACTTCGTTTCCTCCTTCAAGGTACGGGTTCGAGCCTGCCTTCCTACTACCACTTTTTTTTTTTTTTTGCTCAACACACACCTCCAAACACTCGGGCAACGCCGGGCATCCATGCTAGTGTGTACATATATATATATATATATATATATATATATATATATATATATATATATATATATATAGAGAGAGAGAGAGAGAGAGAGAGAGAGAGAGAGAGAAGAGAGAGAGAAACTGGTTGATAGATATATTTTAACATACAAGTGTGATAATTTAATTAATTTACCAATTAATCCTAGTAATTATTTTGTTAATTTTGTAAAGCAAAGAAGTCTTGCTACTTCCTGAGGCTTTGTGGCCCCTTGGGGAATTTGTGAAATTGTGGAGGCCCTAAGCACGGCCCTAACAGAGACAAAAACGTTAATGTTGACAAATCAAAACAAATTTTCTGTCTTATGAAAAAACATGAAATTATTGTCTGCCAAGATGTTTACATTCTTCAACCGTCATATGACTCAAATTAACCAATCAAATGATGGCTTAAAGATCAGCTAATTGTAACTGATATAGAAGAACATCTTATTTAAAAAAAAAAAATGTAAATGAGTTAAAAATTGAATTGTACAAATTTTCTTGTTCACTGAGATTTTATTTCAAAATGTAATATGGCCATTTAAAAAAACTAAATTTTCAAAATTATTGCTTTAGATAAATTTCTTACTTGGAAATAGCAGTAACGGTCATGAGCGACCATCTTTCCAGACAGTACCACCAACTTTTGGAAAAGGATGGGTTTATTGCCCTTGTTCAAGTTGTTCTCATCCATTACGGAATGCAGACAAGACAAAAAGGTTACTTTTGTGAAAAATTAGCTTTTAATGCACCTTACCCTGCTGCCTGAAATGAATACAAAAAGAAATTGCCCACTCTATAATAAAGAATTAATAGTAAGTATTTTTTCTATAGGTCATCAGGAATGATAATTTAATTATGGAAACTTAAATTACCAATGTAATTCTGTGATTTTATATGAATAGTTTATTGATATATTTAGATAATAGCAAGTACGAACACTGGCGAAGCATAATGAAAAACATTGACATTTCTGACGAAGTATATGAAAATATATGACATCATAAGTGTGAATGATAACTTTTGACAAACTTATAGATATACTAGATGAACCATGCTACGAGTCATCTAGTATAATATTAAATATCTCTTTCCACCTCGTCTCCTTCTTTTGCACTATCTATCTATCTATCTATCTATCTATCTATCTATCTATCTATCTATCCTCATCTCTCTCGTATTTCTCTTTTTATTATGGCTGATAATTTTATAATCTGAAAATTTGGTGCTTAATCGATAATCTGAAAGATTAAAATCTTTGGGAATAATGATGGTAGTGGTGGTGAGCCCAAATTACAAAAAATAAACAAGAATAATTTTCTTTTGTTCTTTCATATCGTCAGATTATTCTTCGTTGTTACATTTAATTCGTTCTTAACAAATCTGACAGACGTCTTTGCATATCCAGTTTTTTTTTTAATGCTACTTTATGTCTAATCAATTGTTTTTCTTTGACGGTTATGTGTAAACAGTAAACAACAGATGTGTTCAGTAATAAATAAAACATAAGTTAATCGAATATGTAATATACTGCTACATGATGGGTCGTTTTTTTTTTCTTTCTTTATTCAACCGTTGTTTTCTAAAAACTAATAACAACATATAAAACTGAATTGTAAAATCATTGTAAGAAAGTAATAAAGAACGCAAGAGAGTTGTATGCTCAGCCCGTCAAGTTCAAAGTAGTTGAGCAGCGGCTTGGTTCCTACCAGTTTTGGCAAATAGCAAACAGAATCTTGAACAAAAGTGTGTGCTCTATCCCAACTATCATCAATGGATCTGAGGTAATCTCGTCAGCATCAGACAAAGCCAAACTTTTTGTCAAGAACTTTGCAGCTAATTCTACCCTTTGCGACCAAGGCCGCCAACCCCCAATATTCTGTATCAGAAAACACGCTATGTGATATACAAATATCTGTACATGATGTTGCCAAGCTAATCAAAAACCTTGATTCCAGTAAAGCAACTAGCTCTGACGGTATTCCAACTATAGTACTCAAAAAACTTCAACCAGAACTAGCACCCATTCTTACAAAACTGTTTAAACGTTGTCTTAAGGAGAATTGCTTCCCATCACCCTGGAAAATCTCATCAGTATGCCCTGTATTTAAGAATTCAGGTGATCGCTCATTCCCCTCTCAGTACAGGCCAATAAGTCTCCTGTGCGTCATGAGTAAGTTGCTGGAATCTGTGTTAAATACAGAAGTAATCAACCATCTCAGCAAAAATAACCTTCTTAGTGACACACAATATGGTTTCCGTTCTGCTAGATCTACAGCAGATGTGCTTACAGTTATATCTCATAGGATTAGCAAATCTCTTGACAGAGGCAACCTTTCTAGGGCAATTGCTCTTGACATATCAAAGGCCTTTGATAGGGTATGGCATAAAGGTTTACTTCACAAGATCTCAAGCTATGGTATAGCTGAAAATGTCTTCTCAATTATTAAATCATTTCTCTCTGATAGGTTCATAAGAGTAGTAGTTGATGAGCAAAAATCAGAAGCTCACAGTATTAATGCTGGAGTCCCTCAAGGGTCCATCCTGGGCCCAACTCTTTTCCTGATCTACATTAATGATCTTCCAAATCACATCCTTACATCATTCGTAGACATTTTTGCTGATGACACTACCATTCATGGTAGCACATCTAAGACAGTAAATGAGCAAGTTCGATTCTCTCTCCTCTGATCTTGATCACGTTGTACAATGGAGAAAGAAGTGGCTGGTTACTTTTAATGCATCTAAAACCAAGCTTCTATATTTACACCATCAACGTTCTGATACCCATCTGGCATCAATTAAAATGAATGGCTCTCGTCTTGGGAAGGTCTCAAGTTTTGACAAGTTTCTGGGCTTGACCTTTACCCCTAATCTTAAATGGAACACGTACATCAAATCTGTTGCCAAGGCCACTGGAAAAATGGTCGGATCCTTCTATCGATTCAGTAGATATTTCACTGCTGATGCAATTCTCTACCTATATAAGAGCCAGGTACGTCCAAGGATGGAATACTGTTGCCACATCTGGGCAGGAGCTTGCTAGAAAGGACTTGCCCTGCCTTGATAGAGTTCGAAATAGACTTCGTAGCCTCGTAGGAGATGTCCTTTTCTCTTTGCTGCAACCTCTATCTCACAGAAGAGATGTTGCGAGTTTGTCTCTGCTTTATCGTTATTTTCATGGAAAGTGTTCGACTGAGCTTCAAACTATGGTCCCCCCTCGCCAGACTTTCACAAGAAACACACGTCTAGCTGTAAACACTATCAATAATTCCTACCACTCTTTATCTGTGCCTTAACCTAAACGTAGATTCCATGAACAAAGCTTCTTTCTTAGAACTGCATGCCTGTGGAATTGTCTTCCGTTTTCCTGCTTTCCAGCTGACTACAATATGGTTGTCTTCAAATCTAACATAAACAAGTTCTTGATGAGCCATTCCACTTGTTAACAAATTTACCGAATTTCCATTACTAACGATTACTTTATTGTCCAACTGACTTCTGTACACACTTAACCCTTATTTTTAAAGCACAAGTGAGGTTAAAAAGATATATATATATATATGCATATATATATATATATATATATATATATATATATATTACAAAAGAATAAAGTTATGATAAATGCTTGTTTCTCAATGGAGATATTCGGTCTGTTTTACTATTTACTTGCTTCTCCACTGGAGCAAAGTTAGAGAATGTAGGTTTTTAATGTGGAGAACCTATGCTTAAAATATGTAAAGAAACAAATGAATATTGTGTTAAAATATTGACATTTTATTGAATATTTTAATTAAAAAACATCTTATTTCAGCCAATCAGAAATGTGGACACAATAAGCTCTCAAAATATTTTAAAGAGATGTTTCAATATTACATGCCTATCACAGGGAGCCGGTCAAATTCATATTTAAATCAAAACTCTAGCGCCCAAATCAATTGACCCAAAAATAAATTCCACATCACACATTACCTCATTACATATTGCAACTGACTTGAATTGTTACAGTTACTATTACCTCCACATGTGAGACTAAACTAATGCAAAGACAAAAAATTCACTGACTGACTGCATGAGTACAATACAGACTCCATCTGCTGTCATGACTTTATTTCCGATCTTACTCGTTTTTCACATTTAATATTATGTGTGTTATTTTCCTCGTTTACCTCATTGCAATAAAACTGAATATAATTTTGTATGGATTGCTTTGTCACACATATGATATTTGTTTATCCCACTACAAATTGATTTACCTTGACTTTGAGTTACAAAATGGTGACCTCCAACTTCAAATCTGGTAACCCTTCTGACAAATATGCAATAGTTCCCCTAAAAATTGGTTATACATAACTTTCAGATATCGTTTGGAAATAAATTAGATTAACACAATGCTATTGAATGGAACATACAACAAAAATGTCGATTATGACAACAATTAAACAATGCAAGAGATCACGATACAGTTGAAACTTCCAATATTCAATACAAACAAAGCACATGTTTGATTTCATCAACTTCAAGCTTTTCATCACAAGAACAACGATTACCCAAAGAAGTATGGACATAGATGCATTACTTTTCAAAGGAAGTTGAAGAAATTTTGGCTATGAAAGTCAATATTTTGGGTGCAATACAATTGGGCACATGTCATCAGCACCGATCTTCTCTCTTAACAAGTAAAAGCCAAGAAATTGCCCATAGAAGTATTCATCGATGAACGAGAGTGCATAATTCTCTTAGATTCTAGAATCTTACAGATGCTAAAAGTATTAACAGTTGATGGAAGGAGTCTTTAATGCCAATGGTTCTTCAAATAAAAATGGATGTCGAGTAAATTCAGCTCATAAATATTGATGCTTTAGTTGTGCATTGACAGTTGTTAAGTTTTGACCTCATTGCGATTGACAATAAAAAATCTTAAAGGCGTTCATGTAAACAAATCGAATAAAACACATTTTGGAAACTTAAACATATGTGCCGTAATTTAGATCGATGAGCTTGATTTCAGTGTGACATTCAACAAAAACAAGAAAGTGTGGACTGTGTCATGAAAATAGGCAAGTGGTCACTTGCTCAAACAGAATACAGGAGTGTACTCTGCCTGATCATGCCCGGGATACATATAGAAAATAACTTTTACTATAGCAGCATAATAAGTGGTTGATGTCATATCCTGAGGAGGAACTTAGTCCATCCAAGGATCTAATGCTCTTGATGGAGGTTGTGCAAGAGCACAAGCAAAAGGTTCAAATACAAGAATCAAATGAATTTGTGAATATTGCCATTTTCCTCAACAAAAGTCTGGTTTCTGTAGCATGCATACAATAGCACTTTTTTAATTACACCTTAGTCTGTAAAAACCTAGAGTAATTGAGCAATGAAACTATGGCTTGAAGGTCTAGGGAGATAATAGTACTCTCCAATGGAAACAGGGAAGTCAAATCCTGTAAGTTACCAATGTAATAACTTGTTGATGTACTTTTTCCTTTTGCAAGAAACTTGTAATTCAATTTCTTGTGTGTAGCTAGATCAGAGTGGTTATTATGCTTATTTGTATAAATGACAAGCAAGTGCAGTGACCTAGAGATGATGAAATAAGAGATACTTCTCTCTATCAAATGCTGATGCAAATCATGATCAAAGTTGAATTCGTTTCGCAACTATGGCAGTCGATTAACACACACGTCGAACTTCTAAAGCTTGAATTCGTTTCACAACTACGGCAGTTGATTAACACACACGTCGAACTTCTAAAGCTTGAATTCGTTTCACAACTACGGCAGTTGATTAACACACACGTCGAACTTCTAATCACACTGATGCAGTTGATACACACTGTCATCGATCTTCTGAACATACTCCTTTTATTGTCCAAGCGTTCGTCATCAGCCAATCGGTGGCCAGAAAAACAGTCACGTAAGGGGTGACGTCATCGCTCAATAATCTTACAAAAACCACAGCCACTATTTTTAATTTCTGCCCTCCCTGTGATCCTCCCAGCAGGTAAGACAACACGCACAGACACGTGGTCGCTTTCTTCCTTCATTCTGTTCGACTTTACCCCCCCCCCCCGGTCTCAAGATCACACATGCGGCATTGCGGCTGCGGTCGTTTGTTACGAGCACTCCTACGGAGGGGGATTAGCTGGACTTCTTCATCTTCATCAGGGCTACTTGGGTCAGTGTCCACAGTCCTACTATCCGGCTGCGCTCCATCTTCATCCGAGCTCTCAGAAGGGGTAACAGACCTGTCGCCATTAACGTTGCCAGCAGTCCTTCCATCAAGCTGGGCTCCATCGTCATTGGGGCTCTCAGAAGAGGCGCTGGAACTATCGCCATCTGTGCTGAGGTTCTCAGTCATGTCATCACGGCAATGGGGCATAGGTCGGATCCACATTTCATCATTGGATGATTCATCACTTTCGCTGTTCGCCATTTGGTTTGTATCAAGGGCGGGCCGGACATCCCTCACATGCCGTGGAGTACCATCAACCAGCACAGCCTGCTCACTAATTATGCCGGTGATCCGTTCTCTTCTGAAACTGGTCGTACATCGGTTATTGGGAGGCCTTACCCAGACGGTATCCCCTAAATTGTACCATCCTTGCATCCTCTCTTGATTAGCAATGTATTGCATTAGCAGGTGCACTTTCAGCAGTTGCGTCACCTTTGGTGTTGTATTGTACCTATATACTGCCTCTGCAATCGTACATTGCTTCCTTGCTGCTATCCTCTTCACACTTCGGTGGCACCGCTCCGCTATACCGTTGCCACTCGGTACATAGGCACACCTGTGTCTAAGCCGGATCCTCCACTCGTCTACGAAACGCCTGAATTCTTCGCTGCAAAAGGCTGTGTCGATGTCAGTGAGAATCTCTTCAGGTGGCCCCCGCTTGTAAAATATGGACTCTAATTGACAGATGACACTAGCCGAGTCCTGTCTTGTTAATAGTCGCCAGATCGCAAACCTCGTTGGTCCGCAATCAATCAGTGTGAGGAAGTGCTGACCACCATAATGGGTTATATCCATGCCTAGTCGGCTCCAATTCTCGTCGACTTCCAGCCGACCTTTCTGCCATTTCGTGGGAGCAGGGTCGATTGACTGGCATATTTGGCATTCCTTGACCACTGCTTCTACTTTGCTTTTGGACACTGACGGGTTGGTTAAGTGTACGAAATAATATGTCCGTCTCACTCCGGGGTGTCCACTGTCATGTTGTACATTCTTGATTATATCCGTCTCCTCAACTGAGGCAGCACATAAAGACCCTGGTTCGGCTTCTTTCTTCATTGCATCAAACCATCTCTGGGGCACACGGGTAAGTCTATCAGCAAGATTGCAGGTTGAAGTGACAAGCACCGCATTCACCGATAGGTCGTACTCTTCCACCAACTTCCTTATTGTCTCCAACCTTCGTCTGATTAGCATTTCGGTAGCCGCCTTTGTGCGCACTCTCGTTTTGCCTGTTAGTGTGTCAACTATCCAGTGGTGTACGCACAGATTTGCTGTGAGTATGCATAATTCTTTGACTTTCCACTGGAGTGCCAAGTTTATTCCTTTTATTACCGCATCCAACTCTGCCAAGTTGATGTGAGCAGCATCATCCATTGGTCGCAACCAGCAGGCGTCCTCAATCACAGACCCGTTCATCTCCAATAGCGCCCCAATCGCGAGGGAGCTCGTATCCACCCACACATTTAGCCTGTCTCCCTGGACGCACCAATCTCCTTTAGCGGGGTCCTCTTGCTTTACTCTTGTGATGGTCTCCTTCACCATGCGCAGCAACAGATTGTCCGCTGTTTTGTCATCCCAGCCTTTGGTAACTGCACTCGCCCTCCTCTTCATGATGGCTGTCATGGCCTGAATCCATCCACATACTGGTAAGTGTCCCACCAATTTTCCACACAGGGAAAATATAGCCTGTCTCGTGAGGACATGGGGCACTTCAGGAACTGCAGTTTCACGCCCCCACTTCAAGGTCCCTATCTCCTGTTGAATGCTCAACCCCAAGACACGAGCGCCATCTTCCAAGCGTTCTGGATACTTACACATCAGTCCAAGTTCGGCCAGCTTGGCCCTCACACGTGATGACGGCACAATGTCTTCATTTACGTATATGTCATCAAGGTATGCTGATGTCCCCTCTTTTACGGTCTTATCCTGTGACAATACAGCATTGACGATCGTCTTCATTATTTGGGGCGCAACGTTCAGCCCAAAGGCCAGTCTTGTGAGGCAATACCTCCTACCGGCAAACACTACCGTCTGAAATGGCCACATTGTCTCGCTAACCCGGACCTGCAGATATGCTTTTCTCAGATCCAACAGGGACACATTAAAACCCAGTTGGCACCACTCTCATAGTTTGCTAGCGCACATGTCAGCATCAGCTGTGAACGCATCAACATATGAGTTCAGTTCTCGGTAGTCCATTACCGGCCTGACTTTGGCTTTGTTGTGCTGAGCAACTGCCATTAATGGGATCAGACCCATAGGAGATCCAAGTTTCTTGTAGGGGTAGGGAATCAGCCAGCCATCCTCGATCCATTTGCGAAGTTCTTCTTCGTACACGGGCCTCATGTGGTCGGGCACATGGTATTCAGTTATTCCATTCTGCAGTTTGGCTGGTTCCCGGTTTTCCGACCACTTCCATGAGGCAGTCCAAGCCCTCTTTTGCTCGTCAAATTCGACGCTGAAGTCTGGTTGGTCGATCCTTAGCGCAGCACACACTGGGGCTTTCTCCTGAAAATGTACCACCCCCGTCGTCATTATATAGACACCACCAAGGGCTCTGATGGCATCATATCCTAGGAGCAGGTCAAAACTCAGGAGGTTTTCGAGCACTACCAGCGCCTCTAGGTTAGTGGGGCTTCCATTTTTTGTCTGAATGTTTACATTGCCCACCCCGCAACATGTGCGCGTCTCTCCACTGATGGTAGTCACTCTGACGTTCTTCTTTCTCCAAGTGTGGCAGAGATCTGCACATATGATAGTGCAGGAGCACCCGGAATCGAGGAGTGCTGAGCACAGTGTTTCGTCGATATATATCGGGATGACCGGCAGCTTCTTATTTAATTTCTGCGTGCGGAAGAGGTCGACGCTGACACCTTGTCCCCGGTTCTGTTTTCCAGACACTCTTGAGCTATATGGCCAGTTTCCTTACACCGGTAGCAATGAACAGCTGTTGGTTGTTGCCGGCATTTCCTTGCAATGTGGCCCTGTCCATTGCATCTGTAGCATATGATTCCACCATGTAGACCGGGTCTCTGATACGATTTCTTATCATTCGGTGTGGACTGAACAGCAGCAATTACTGGTTCCCTCATCTCGGAGTAATTCTTCATTACAGTCCTGGCCCGATCTACTAGGTCATTAAGGGGCAACGAATCTGCACTTGAGCTAGCTTGTAGTAGTTGCTTTGCTCCTGTCGGGAGTCCTGCTAGAAATTTGCATGCTAAGGCCTGCTCAGGCAGTTCACGAAACAACACTGTCAACTTCGTCAGCTCTGCCAAGTACACGTCGACCGTTTCGCTTGGACGTAAGGTCCTTGCCTCAAGTTGCTCCCAAGCAGTGGTGGGGTCAATCGCAAACGCCTTGAACAGCGCCACCTTGATTTTCTCGTAGTCCTGTTTGCCCTCATGGCTGAGCTGTTGATACACCACAAAGGCGCCGCCGGACAAACGCAGAGGAACAATACATTCAAAGTTTTTTACACCAGACAAAAGGCAATGTAATTCCACTTTTTCCACCCAGTCAAGTACCGGGGTCGATCCATCAAACTCGGGTATTAATTTGAGGTCAATTTTTTCCCCCATTTCGCCGAAATAGCTTGAATTCGTTTCGCAACTATGGCAGTCGATTAACACACACGTCGAACTTCTAAAGCTTGAATTCGTTTCACAACTACGGCAGTTGATTAACACACACGTCGAACTTCTAAAGCTTGAATTCGTTTCACAACTACGGCAGTTGATTAACACACACGTCAAACTTCTAATCACACTGATGCAGTTGATACACACTGTCATCGATCTTCTGAACATACTCCTTTTATTGTCCAAGCGTTCGTCATCAGCCAATCGGTGGCCAGAAAAACAGTCACGTAAGGGGTGACGTCATCGCTCAATAATCTTACAAAAACCACAGCCGCTATTTTTAATTTCTGCCCTCCCTGTGATCCTCCCAGCAGGTAAGACAACACGCACAGACACGTGGTCGCTTTCTTCCTTCATTCTGTTCGACTTTACAAAAGTACATGAAATAGACCCTGTTTGGGGAGACATGTATGGATAGCAATGAGATGAAGTTCCGGTTAAATACAAGTTCTTTGACTATAGAAGTAGCTTCTAAAGCAAATAGAAGCAAAATCAAAGATGATTGTTGATTATCTCTAACCAATAATGTCAGGAATATCAATCTGGTTGAAATGGATGCAGTACTCAAAGAAGCTAATCTGGCCCTTCAATGGCAGATAACCAGTATTGCATTCATCGATTCAGCATGCATGCGTTGGTAGTTATCTGACATCCTAACTGGTACTGTATGTATAAACACAAAGGTATCTGGTGCTGGGAACACTGAGGGCGCTGGCAGAAGAATATGGATCAGCCATTGATATAACATTAGTTAAATTCTGTCTAAACCATCCAGATTGCATCACTAAAGTGCCATGAAGGTGGTAGAATCTACACAAGGGAGGAGGAGAGTGTTGTTCCATGATAAGGAACAATTGAATGAAAGTCAGTCATTCTAAGCATAAAATGGACATTATATTAAGAAAATTGCCAGATTGATTGTCAAAATCTGCAAAACCTATAGATCTCACACCAGTTCATTGGAAAAAGGAAAAACAGAGTGTAGAAACAGAATCGGGGCAGATTGGCAATGGACATAACCGATTGCAATGATAGGCATTTTCTAACCCTCATCGACTGTGGTTCTGTCAAGTTTGCAATATGGCAGCTATTATGCTGGAAAGACACAACTAGTATCATTCATCAGTTAAAGACGATTTTCATTGAATTATACCTGCCAACAGAAATATTAACCAACAGCAATGGCAGATGCTTCAAGGAATTTGTGAGCAATAAGATGCTTCAAGGAATTTGTGAGCAAATTTGTGAGCATTTGAGATTCCTGTGTCCGCATGCACCGACTGAACATGGAATTGCAGAATGCATTTACAGAAGGGTTAAGGCTGTTGCTGTCAGAAAAAAATTGTTTATTAGAGGCAGTTTACTGGTACAACCTCATGCTCAAGGTCAACATCTTGCCTTCCACTGCAAAGATAACACACCTGGCTAAGAAGCAGTGGAGCCAACCTCCCATCCAAACCAGAGAAGACTGAAAGAGGGTACAGAGAAGATGTCATTTGAGTAACAACCCCATGCAACAAATGCACAAGATATGTAAACCAAAATTGCCAGCTCACATTTTGATATGGATTGATGGGATGCCTTGACATGTGACCATGTTTAGGGTCATATTGAGCGATGAAAGCAACACAAAGGCGAACAAGTGGTTAGTTTATTTGTGGTCGAGTCCACCAAATGATGCATCTGACAAGAGAAGCTGATTCATCCAGTAAAATTTCATATGATAGTCCATCTGAAGACGAAATTTGTATTGTTTCTATTCAAAAGAGTACGAACCAGAAGCAACTCAATCCTATGTGCACTTTTCTTTTTGTGATGAGGGGATCAGAAAAGAGTGGGGTTGAGATTTACCTCATTGAAGCAAGAGAAGCTTAGAGAAATTGACAGATAAGTTTAATTTCTAAATTCCTTACGGAATGTCATAAAACTTGTTGTTTGGCACTTAATTTTTTATTTTATTAATTTTCAATGAGTTTTATTTTATTTGATCCATTTATTTTTCTTTTCTTTGACAAACTTTGTTTCTAAAAATGTTAGGATATTATTTGGATCACTTATGTTTTTGACTTATCTACAAGAGAAAACAAACTATTTGCATATGTTCAATGGTCAATGTTCATGGTCAATTTATGAAGCAAACATTAGAGAAGCTAAGATTAAATGGCACAAAACCTGCATCATTGGCCAGAATAAAGTTAACAAGTACGAGATTCAAATATCCCAAATGAAGCTGAGGATAAAAAGAGGTGGTACAGACTAGACTCATTGTTCAGAGAAAGATAGAGAAAATGAAAAACAATGAGAAACAGATACAGAAGAGAGAGAGAGAGAGAGAGAGAGAGAGAGAGAGAGAGAGAGAGAGAGAGGAAGATCACCATATATGCGTACATAGTAGTAGCGCGCACATTATTTTGACAGAAGTTTGTTAAAATGTTATCTTCCCCCTACATGTGATCACATTTAATGTTTATTGCAGTGGCAACGTTATTTTTTATATATTCTACACCTGTTTTATTTCAAATTCAGAGTGCCTAAAACGACTTCTCGAAGACGACATCAGTTTATTGCCTTCCTTCTGAAACAACCTCTTTAATAACGGATTGCCAAGGGGCTTATACATATATTTTCTTCCCAATACAGTGCTTTTTTTTTACGGGAGATGGATTTTCTGCACATTAACACAAAACTACATATGTCTAATTTTTCTCTTGTAGGAAGGCAACCAAATAGGGACTACATATCTTCCTTTTGAAGGAATGATCAATTTATTGTCTGTCTTCTGAGGTTCTCTAATTCGTGAGGGAGTGCCAGCGAAGTTATACAGTATTTTTATTTTTTGTTCCGAATCTAGAGTGACCCCTTTTTGAGAGCTGGATTTTCCTTGCAGTAGAATAATTAATTATTAAGGTTTATTGCTAACAGGATAAACTTGAAAAATAACCAAAATAAATTTAATGCTGCAAATGGTTAAGTTGGGATCTCAAGCAAGATTTGAAAAGCAAATTAAAGTCATGATAGCAGAAAGAGTCTCTTTGCATTCAGTCAGTCAACATTTTTATCTTGAGGTCATAGTAATTGCAACAGTTCGGGTTGGTTGTCATGAGTGATGTGTGACGTGGAAAAGTTTTTTTTTTTTAGGTAAACTGATTTTGGAGCCAGGCTTTTCGTTCAAATATAAATTTGATTGATTTCCAGCAATAAGCACAAAATATTGAAACTTTTTTAAATTTTGCAGATGCATATAATTTCCACACTTTTGATTGACTGATTGTATATGCAGCATGCTTACACTGTCAAGTACATATGATCATCTACAGATATATATGATCATCTACAAATACATATGATAATCTACAAATACATATGATCATCTACAAATATATATGATCATCTACAAATATATATGATCATCTACAAATATATATGATCATCTACAAATATATATATGATCATCTACAAATACATATGATCATCTACAAATATATATGATCATCTACAAATATATATGATCATCTACAAATACATATGATCATCTACAAATATGATCATCTACAAAGTCATGCTGTTCTCAGCTCATCAGTTGATCATCGATTTGTCAATGAGTGCAACTGAAATAGTAGGATTTGAAGTAAAGGTTTACTGCTCAAGAGCTGGCAGTTATGTCTATGCTCATACATATTAACTGGATAGCCTTGAGAAAGATGTGGTTTATCACTACACATGGATTGTTATTCATTATGGAAAGGCTATAATTTGCATATTGCTAGTGACAGGATGTGATATGCCGTGTATAATGCAAAGTAAGTGTTCAACAACCACCTGTTCTAGTTGGTGTCAGTTTATAAATATGAGTTATCTGCTCCTGTGTTAATTATACTTAATTTGCATATCACTACATCTCCCTATAACGGAGGGGCTTTATGCCGTGAGTACTTCTTGTACTACTTCTTTTGTCCCTCTGAACATCTTTCTTTATCTCTTTCCTTTTCCTTGGAGATCTGGATTTATCATGTCTTTTCCTATAATCGCAGTGTTCCTCCTGCATATTCTGATCTTCCTCTTCTACCTCGTCCCTCTATACTTCTTCCTCTGCAGTCTCATTTTGCAGTAACTCTTCTGTTACATTAATAATGGGCTGCTTTCTTTCTGCATGATAAATTCTGCTGTCTCAACTTCCATATTCCTATTTCTTTTGTACCACATCTTTTGATTTGTGGCATATGACACAAAGAGGATCTTAATTGTTTGGCCATTAAAGCAGATGGACATTCTGGCCTGCCTGTATGCGGAATTGTTCTAGTAGGAAAGCATCGATTTTCTCCTTCTGTTGCAAGCATGCTTTTATGCCTTTCTTTACCATCTGGACCATCCTTTCCGCTATCCCGTTACTTTGTGGTTGGTAGGGAAGTGTCTTATAAGGTCCGTATCCTATTTTTCTTAGCCATTCATGCAAATCAGCACCCGCAAATTCTGGCACGTTATCTATCACCAATGTTTTCGGTATCCTGTTTCTCAAAAATATTACTCTTAATATTTGTTTTATGGTGATACTTTTTTATCAGGTACTCTCACCACTTCAGGCCAACCTGAATATGCATCTACTAATATTAATAATAGTCCTATACCATTGACATAGGCATGATCCATGTGTACTCTGCTCCACGGTTCTGCTTCTCGGGGCCACACATATTTTCTTTTGTGTTGAAATTCCTGAGTTTGTTGCATTTTTTGTATCTTTTTATGCAGTCCTCTACATCGCTTGAGTACCCTGGCCACCATGCTTCCAATTTTAATCTTCTTTGCGTAGTTGCCACTCCACAATGTACATCATCATGTACACTTTTTATAACCTGTCCTCTCTGTGCTTTGGGGGGAACTACGAAGTCTCCACTACATATTATCCCGTTTTCTATAGTCAGTTTATATCTTATTTCTTTGAATAGTCTTTCAGCCATTGAAAAATTTCCCCAACGATTCTCTTTTATCCTTAACACTATTCTGTTTAACACTGGGTCATTTGTAGCTTCCGTAGCCATTTTATCTACAGATATTACATCGGTTTCTACAAGGTGCAGGAATGTGTCTTCAAATTCCTTGTCATTTTTGGTATTTATCCTCTCTATAAAACCTCAATCTAGATAAGGCATCAACATGTGGTATCGTTATTCCTTTAACATACTCAATGTCAAAGTCGAACGCCATCAATCTGATCGGCCAACGTAATATTCTAGACGTTGTAACTTTCGGTAGTTCTTTTCTTGGGTTGAAAATAAATTCCAGTGGTCTGTGATCACTTTTCAACAAGAATTTTTTCCCATCAAGAACCATCTTGCTCTATCCATTGTCCAAACTATGGCTAGTGCCTCCCTTTCTATATTCGAATAATTATGTTCAGTTGTTGTTAATCTCCTCGATAAGTACATTACGGGATGACCATCTTGTGACAAAATACCGGATACGGAATGCTCACTAGCGTTCATAGTTAGAGTTATGCCTTCTTAGGGTAAAAAATTTGTACTATTGGCTTTTTTCGTCAGAATCTGTTTTAAGTTTCCAAAGGCTTTCTGTTGGTGTTCTAACCAAATGAATTCTGCATTTTTTTTTTCTTAACTTCACAAATGGTTCTGTCAACTCATTATATTTTGGTACATAGGTACATATTTTCTATAAAAATTTACCAAACCAAGAAGGACTCCAAGTCTTTTTTATTTGTTGGTGTAGCCACTTTTAGAATTTTCTTTATTAGCACTCTATCTGGAGCGATCCCTCTCTTTGATATTGAGTAACCCAAAAATGATATTTCATTACTGTTGGTTACATACTGTTTTGTATTTACTGTCATGCCAGTGTCTCTTAGCCGGTTCAGTATATTTTCAGTTGTTTTCTTTAAATCATCTTCATTTAAATATCCAACACATATATTGTCTTGATAACAGATAGTATTTTCAACATTTCCTATTACTTTTTCAATTGCTTTTTGAAAAATTGCACTTACCATTTTTATGCTATACGAAATCCTTTTCCACCTTAACAGGCCTATAAGTGTGTTTATCTCGTCACTTCTTTAAAATTTTCATCTATAGGCATTTGGTGGAAAGCTGATTTTAGGTCTATCTTCGAAAATACTTTCATTGCGGCAAGTTTATGTAAAGCTACTTCCACATTCGGAATAGGATACGAGTCGGCGCAAACTTTATGGTTCACCCCTATTTTATAATCTCCACAAATTCTGAAGTCATTGTCATTTTTTTTTAAAACCACAATGGGTGATGCTTATTTACTTCCTCCTGAAGGAGCAGGTTCTAATAAGTCTTCCTTTATTAACTTTCGCAACTTAGCTACTACTAATGGTAATAAATGCACTGGTACTTTTCTCACTTCGTAGTAGGAGGGGGGAACATTTTCTTTTAATTTCAGGCTAGCTTCATAATTTTTTAATTTCCCTGTTTTTTCCATTTCTATCTCATTAATCAACTTTATTGAATTTATTTTTAATATGTCATTCCCCAATAGTCCATGCGTTTTTCGGCAATTCGTAACTACATTTTTTTTTTTATTACATTTTCACCCCAAACAAAGCACATTGCCACTTTGGTGTAGGGGGCTATTATCAGGGTCAGCAACTACTGGGGCACTATGTAGGGATTTTGGCAGCAAGATGTCGGTTCACTTTGCACTTGAACTTCTGCATGTCAGTACAGTTAGGGAAGCAGGATCCTGGAATGGAATTCCAGAGTCTAGCGGTTCTGGAGAAGAAACTACTGGAGTAGGAAGATCTATCAGATTGGCGACTCTTTTTTGAACCTTATCTAGGAGTGAGAGACTAGTAGTAGATGCACCAGCCCAGATGTGACAGCAATACTCCATACATGGACGAATGATGGCCTTATAGAGATACAGGATACTTTCAGGTGTCAGTAGTTTTCTAGCATGGTAGAAAGAGCCTACCTTTTTTGCAGCGGCCCTGGCAATGTTTTCAATATAATTGTTCCAGCTCATGTTTCCTGTGAACGTTAGGCCAAGCAGTTTGAAAGATGTACTCTCAGACAGGGAGTCACTGGCCATTGCTATTGGTGGCAGAAAAGGTTTCTTGTAGTTATTGAAGGAAACCAGTTTAGTCTTGACAGCATTGAATGTGACCATCCATTTATGTCCCCATTCCACTACAGATTGGAGGTCATCCTCTAGTGTTTTTGCCATTTCTTTAGATATGTGTTCATTTGTTTTCCTGTCATGCCTGTTATAGAGTGTAGTGTCATCAGCATATATACCCATCTCAGAGGCAGTTTTGTCGGGGATGTCATTAATAAATATCAGGAACAATAGAGGTCCAAGAATAGACCCCTGAGGCACTCCCGCATTTATATCACACTGTTTAGATGTTCGACTGTCGAGGACAACCTGGATTTTTCTCTTATCTAAGAAGGATTTAATTATGCTAAGTATTCTACCAGTGATACCGTATGATTTAATTTTCCTGAGGAGACCCTTGTGCCATACCCTGTCAAAAGCCTTAGATATATCTAGAGCTACCGCTCTGCCCTCTCCTGCTTTGTCCAGTGAATGATATATACGTTCAGAGATTACAGTGATGATGTCAGCTGTAGAACGGGCTTGTCTAAATCCATATTGTTTGTCAGTCAGAAGTTTAGCATCTGTCAGGTGCCGGACTATAATGGGTACTACTCATATTTTTCTTTTAATTCTATTGAACCTTCAAAGTAACCCATGATTATTATGATCGAGCCATTGAACTAACGTAATTGTTGCTTTTTTTTAAAACGGGTTTCCCATTTTTTCACACAAATTTATGGGTATTATAGTTACTTCACTGCCAGTGTCTATTTGCATTTCAACAACACAATTGTTGATTTTTATTTTTTTTGTACCTCCATTCTTAGATCCAGTATCTTGTATATTATCCTTCTTTACATTAAAAATTTGTCTATTTTCATCCTCTATTCTTTCCACATTTTTCATTTTGCATACTTCTTTGAAGTAATTCTTTTTTAAACTCTTTGTACATGTTTTTCCAAACGCTGGGCATTTTTCTTTTTTCATTTCAGGAATTTTTCCACAGTATGTACAATTTTTTCTTTTCGTTTTTAGCATATATGTTTCAGTCATTATTTCACCGTAGGAGTTATTTTTAATTTTGGTTGTAGGTATGTATTAATTTCTGCTGTTGTATCAATTCTAGAAACATATTCAAGAACATGGTTGTAAGTTGTAATTGTTCCATTAGCTTATTCTAGCACCCTATTCCAGATTTTTGTGTAGTAGTCAATAAAAAGAGAGCCTTTGGGTCAACTTCTAATACTGTTGATCAATTTAGGGTAAAAGATTTTGCAGAGGATAATACCTTCCCGAATTGTCCTTCAGGGGTATCATTGATTGGTTTCTGTACATCCTATCACTAAGCAATACGCAAATTATAGCCTTTCCATAATGAATAACAATCCATGTATAGTGATCTTTCTCAAGGCTATCCAGTTAATATGTATGAGCATAGACATAACTGCCAGCTCTTGAGCAGTAAACCTTTACTTCAAATCCTGCTATTTCAGTTGCACTCATTGACAAATCGATGATCAACTGATGAGCTGAGAACAGCATGACTTCGTAGATGATCATATATATTTGTAGATGATCATATATATTTGTAGATGATAATATATATTTGTAGATGATCATATATATATTTGTAGATGATCATATGTATTTGTAGATGATCATATATATTTGTAGATGATCATATGTATTTGTAGATGATCATATATATTTGTAGATGATCATATATATTTGTAGATGATCATATGTATTTGTAGATGATCATATATATCTGTAGATGATCATATATATTTGTAGATGATCATATATATTTGTAGATGATCATATGTATTTGTAGATGATCA
Organism: Euprymna scolopes; assembly: GCF_053919585.1. Taxonomy (NCBI): domain Eukaryota; kingdom Metazoa; phylum Mollusca; class Cephalopoda; order Sepiida; family Sepiolidae; genus Euprymna; species Euprymna scolopes. Next base: position 119,725,433 of record NC_136483.1, read on the forward strand.
TATATATTTGTAGATGATCATATATATTTGTAGATGATAATATATATTTGTAGATGATCATATATATATTTGTAGATGATCATATGTATTTGTAGATGATCATATATATTTGTAGATGATCATATATATTTGTAGATGATCATATATATTTGTAGATGATCATATGTATTTGTAGATGATCATATATATTTGTAGATGATCATATATATCTGTAGATGATCATATATATTTGTAGATGATCATATATATCTGTAGATGATCATATATATTTGTAGATGATCATATATATTTGTAGATGATCATATGTACTTGACAGTGTAAGCATGCTGCATATACAATTAGTCAATCAAAAGTGTGGAAATTATATGCATCTGCAAAATTTAAAAAAGTTTCAATATTTTGTGCTTATTGCTGGAAATCAATCAAATTTATATTTGAACGAAAAGCCTGGCTCCAAAATCAGTTTACCTAAAAAAAAAAAAACTTTTCCACGTCACACATCACTCATGACAACCAACCCGAACTGTTGCAATTACTATGACCCTCAAGATAAAAATGTTGACTGACTGAATGCAAAGAGACTCTTTCTGCTGTCATGACTTTAATTTGCTTTTCAAATCTTGCTTGAGATCCCAACTTAACCATTTGCAGCATTAAATTTATTTTGGTTATTTTTCAAGCTTATCCTGTTAGCAATAAACCTTAATAATTAATTATTCTACGGCAAGGAAAATCCAGCTCTCAAAAAGGGGTCACTCTAGATTCGGAACAAAAAATAAAAATACTGTATAACTCCCTCACGAATTAGGGAACCTATTGACTATTCCTTCAAAAGGAAGATATGTAGTCCCTATTCACTTGCCTCCCCCACAAGAGAAAAATTAGACATATGTAGTTTTGTTTTAATGTGCAGGAAATCCATCTCCCGTAAAAAACAACAACAACAAAAAAAAAACACTATCAATTGGGAAGAAAATATATGTAAAGCCCCTTGGCAATCCCTCACTAAGGAGGGAGTTTCAGAAGGAAGGCAATAAACTGATGTCTGCTTTAGTGCTTCGAGAAGTCGTTTTAGGCACTCTGAATTTGAAATAAAACAGGTGTAGAAAAATAACGTTGCCACTGCAATAAACATTAAATGTGATTAAATGTAGGGGGAAGATAACATTTTAACAAATTTCTGTCAAAATAATGTGCGCGCTACTACTATGTACGCATATATGGTGATCTCCCTCTCTCTCTCTCTCCCTCTCTTTCTCTCTCTCACACTAAATGTCTATTATTAAAACTCGTAGGAGAAGTAGCGGATCTACTCTTTTCAGTATTATTTCCTTCTTCGTTCTACTATACCTAAAGTGCATGTAAGATTAAATATTCGAGCGATAGTTTTTTTTTTATTTCCCTGCATAAATAACTATGGTATTCATTGACAAAATCCGCCGACTTTTTTGTCGATACAAAAAAATAAAATATTAAAGTTGGATTTGGGGGAGCGGCTTAGGGTTCAGCGAGTACACAGGGGTGGGCCCATGTGCATCCTGAACCAAGCCGTCATTTTTTTTACCAATGTTTTCTTTAAAATCTGCTTAATATATATATACATATATATATAAAAGAGCTTTTCTGATATGAACAAAGTATACGGAACCTCAGACAGATCTCTCGCGGGCCATGTATTCTACGAGAGATCAGTAAAACTGACAGAACACGTAAGTAAAATTATAATTTGGTTATTATTGTTTAAATGAATTTTCGAAAAAGAAAGGAAAAGTAAAAAAAAAAAAAAAAAAAAAAAAATTAAAAAGGGGAGGTAATTATAATAAAATTTACCCAATAATTAATCTTTCTTTCCCATATCCCTCTTCTATTTGTTTTTTTTATTTAATATAAAATAAAATATTAAGTTTACTAACTTACTACTTGTTATACTTTTTACTTCTTACGAATTGTCATACTTTCATATTGCAAATTTTTTTCATTGACTTACGTAAGTAATCAGTTTAAGTTCAGTTTAACGTACCCCCCCTCCTTTAAACTTGCTATACCAAATATTTTTTCACTCTCTATAACGGTTGTTATTTAATTTTGTCGGAGGAGAGGGCATCATTCTTTTCAATTGAATACCAACTGTTTGAATTATATATAAAATTATAGATAAAATATTTTCGAGCATTTACTGTTCAGTATTTTTATTGGTTGGGTTTGCTATGAAAAGTTTAATATGAAATTATTTTCTCAGCATGAAATTTCGAAATAAAACGTGATTAAAGATCGGTAAAATATCATTTGTAAACTGTTACCTCCTTCGGATTTGTTAATAATTTGAGAATGACGTGGTACCTTAATCCATAATTTTCCTTTCCACAAAAAAATATTACATAATTTTAGAAGGGCGTGGATACTGGATTGCATGTTTCCAACGTTCCAAATTGTTTTCAAAAGACTCAATTCTATACAATTATTTGAGTTGTAGTTCTAAAATTACATTGCAATTCAAAATTGTAACAAAATAAAAATAAAGATTTAATTTTATATCATTTCTTTGTTTAAAAGAACATTTTTTTTGTATATTTTTTTGTCAATTTTTACATTTAGCTCCATTGTGCTTTCCCGTATCTGTTACTTTACTTCAAAGTTATTTTTCCTACTGAGTTCTTTCTAATATTGAAGTTAGCAAAACAAAGTTCTCTTAAAAAGAATAATTGTTGAATGAAATCTTTATGAATATTATATCTTTAATTGAAATATTTTTTCAAACTACAAATGGAATAATCGTGTAGAAATGACACCTTTTTGGAAAGAAAATGACGAACGTGGAAACGTATACAACTCCCACCCTCCTATTTGTAAAAAAAAAAAAAAAAAAAGAAAATGTCATCTTAAAGTCATGAATGAACTAAACAAAAAAAAAAAAAACAACAACAAATAATAAAGGGATAAATGTTTTAATTGTAAAATATTTTAAAGATATTCTTTCTTTGAAACCAGAGTTTCCAATATTTTTGTTTTGTTTGTAGAAACGCCGAAAAAAAGATTTCTTTTTTTCTTCCACAAAGTAACTTTGTAATCTCCGCTGGTTTTTTTCCGGTTCACATTCAAATGCTTTAAAATCATTTAAAAAATATAACATCTTTAATGTTAAATAAAATCCTAATTAAAAAAAAAAAAATAAAATAAACTTGGGGGAAATTTTGTACAAGTATAAAATTCTACAATTATCTCCCCTGATTTTGAACTTTTTTAAATCATGTTTTCTTTTAAATAAAATATGAAAAGGGAATGTTAAGAAAATATTTTTTTTTTTATTGCAATTTATTTTGAAATTTAAAAATTTAAAAATACATTTGCTGAAAAAATGGGACTGAAATTGTTTTTTGAAAGCATAAATAGTTATTATGGTGGAAATCACGCCCGACGTGATTTGTGAAACGTGAGCCATTTGCAGTCCAAGGACATTCAACTCTTATTTATGATAATTAAGTCGCCATCTTGACGCCGGCTCGTCTACATGCTGTTCATCAATTTTCTAACTTAACCGTTATTTATGACTTTATTATTGACTGCAGTTGATACCATTTGAAGAGTTTTTAAATCAGGTATATTAAATAGCGTACGCTATCATCAATTTTATTTCGTGTCAGAAAAAAATATTTCTGCCATCATTCTGCCTATTTTTAATAATTTTTAATTCTGCCTATTTAAAAAAAAAAAAAAAAAAAATAAGTGATAGCCGGCCGGTTCTTTCTCGATTCTTTGTCTAAATTAACTTTTTATTTCGTGTTTCATCTTTTTATTTCTTAAAAATCTTTTTTTTTTTTTTAATCTGGTTTAAATCCATTTTTTTTTCTATTCGATAAATGCAATATTCAATAGTTAATATTAACATAGCGCTTTAAGTTACATTTTTTTTCTGAAGTCTTTATTTAATTCCCTCTCTGTGTGTATGTATGTGTGTATATATAATATATATATATGAAATTTATCTTCTAAATGTTTTAAAAAAATCTTTAAAAACACATAATACTTTGTCTTTAAAAGACTCTTTTCAAGGCTGTTATTTTTCCTTTGTTTTAACTTTTATATACTAAGTACTATTTACTTAGTCGTATTTCTAATATGGAAACAATATTAAATGTAATATTTGAAATGAAATTGTTTAAATGGTATGACCTGTTTGTACAACCAATAAAATTTAGCATTTAAAAAATATAAATTGGTAAAACCGCAGTTTAGTGGCCTGAACTGTTCACTATAAAAAATTACCAAAATTTGTACAGACGATATTGTTTTATCTTGTATTTATATTTTTTTGAAATGTATACAACGTTGAAATATTCGTCATAAACTTTGTTTGTAGGACTACATTTTTTTTTTTTTTTTTTTTTTTCCTAGCTATTAATGAGCTATTGCCAAAAATAGCATTTTAATTCCTTTCTAAGCATATCGGTGAAAAAAAGCACTTCTGCCGTTTATGGACCATACTGAAATCATTTAAAAACTCCTTAACATGGCGAAGGTGGCTTTAATTAACCATTCTGTACTTTGACCTAACAGTATATTGTTTAATAAACTGTTAGGTGAAAGCAAGCGTAAGAGATAGCGTAAAATCATATTTTAAAAATTATCACGCTTCGCAAAAAATTAATTTTATAACTCTAAAATAAAATGAATGTACCAATTATTATTTATTTTTTTTTTCACGTTTATTCGGAAAAATTTCCCCCCACTCTCCAAATTAAATGCTTCCTGAAAGTATTTTAAAATTCTCCGCTCACCTTGTAACATTACACCGGGTTTCATGCATAGCCAAACTGCAATCTAAGCAACAATCCGACGATTGTAATGTTGGCATCTGTGCAGCTTTTTAAATTGTATCGGCTCTACATTATTGAGCACTCTAGAATAATTTGACGATTGTACAGCATAAAGGTACAAAATGAGGTGAAAAAATTCAAAACGTTTACCAAATGCAAGAAAAAGTTAAACTATATCGACTTACATAGCTTTTCAGTTTATATGGATTTGTATTACTGTACACACAGATTCGAAAAAGTTGTCAAAACTATAGCAAATGTTATCAGAGGCAAGATAAGTTACTTTTCTACCTAACTGGATAATTTTCTAGTGTTTTTATTTAATGTAACATGTTTATTAAGCTTGAAAAACAGTTTACCGATGTATTGGAAAATTTAAAATGGCGCCCGCGCCCGACTCTCTTTGACACGGTAGGTTTGGGAAAAGGAGTTATAAATAAAAAATATACAAAATACTGTCAGAAACTCGCTCAATATGTTACCGTAACATAAGCTTACATATTCGATGGGTTTCTAACAGTATTTTGTATATTTTTTATTAGCTCTTTTTCCCAAACTTATAGTGTCAAAGAGAGTCGTACGTACGCCATTTTAAATTTTCCAATACATTGGTAATCACTGTTTTTGAGCTGAATAAACATGTTACATTGAGTAAAAACATATCCAGTTAGGTAGAAAAGTAACTTGCCGTGCTTTTGATAACATTTTATTTACGTGGTCGACGGCACGAGCGTCGATCGCGTGCGCGCTTACGCGTACAAAATGGCCACCCGTGATAACATAGAATTACATGGTTTAGTAGTTGGAAAACTACTTGTTTTTCATTTAATTTTAATTTTTCGTCAATACTACACTGTGACAAGGCAGTTTGGTACGCGAGTGCACATTTAACAGCCTTCGTTTATGCCCGTGCGTAACGAGCGTTAAACGAAGGCTAGGCTGTGAAATGGAAGAGTCCCAAGTTCAGGGGTTAATACCATGCAAAAGAAATCAAACAAAACTTTAGCCAATAAACACAAATGCCCCCTCTCGGGTGGCCAGAAAGTGAGTGCTCATTCCAAGTTAAATTTATATGGAAAATTGATCACTCACTTTTGGAAAGTAAAATCATGGAAACCTTTTTGCGACGGAAACGGTTTGCAGATTCGTTTTTAGCACACCGAAATGTACAAAGAAATATTTTGTTACATACGAACGTGAGACGAGCCATAAAGTAAAATTATACCACGTTCCTTTTGGAGATGACAGCTCCGGACAAAACCTTTGTGAACATAAAAATTTGACCGAAAGTTCGATGTTACTAATCTATCTGTATATTTTTAACTTAATAGTTTTTGGTTCATTTTAAAATACTTTGCACTACGAAACTTTCGGTATCACATGATAGACTATAAATTCTGAAATTAGGAACACTTTAAATTTCAAAACTGAAAAAGCTATGTAAAAGTCGGTAAATCAAATTTTGGGTGAACCTGTATACAATGCCCCCCCCCTATATTCATAATCAGCGGATCATTATCAGATTATTTAATAAAAAAAAAAACTCAGTATTTAATGATTTGTAAGGGGTACTCGGTTTCTAATACAAGGTTTTAGTAAATCGAGCCCCATATTGGAACCACTCAATGAGAACACTCACATACTTATAAAAGATTTTTCACTTACTAGTTACTGATCTTAGATTGATATTGAATATTTTTTTAATGAGATGGGTGTGCGTGTTCTCGTCGCATGGTTCCAACTTGGGGAATCGATTTACTAAAACGTATTAAAAACTGAGCACTCCTTACAAATCTTCAAATTTTATTTTTGATTATCTGGTAGATCAATCCCGCTAAAAAAAGAAAATATAAGGGGGTGTACAAATACAATTGTTTTTTGTAACTTATATTTATCATTCGTTTGTTAACTATAATGCACTTTTGTCAATTTTTCTGTCTAACTTAAAAAAAAAAAAAAAATTCATCTTTATATCTGCATATAGTGTTTGAGATTTCTTTTAAATATATAATTGCATCTTTTAAATATTTAGATTTTTTTTTTGTGTGTGAAACCGATTCCCATGGGAGATAAAGCATACGAAAAAATGTTTCTCGAATTTTCTGAAAGTACGTGTATCGAACATATAGCTTGATAGGCGTATGAATTTTATTTAAAGAAAATCCTGCAATTATACTGAAAGCTAAAATATTCGGCCATGTGAATTCTTTCATGTTCTGAAGAATCTGCGCAATAAAAACCCTGGAAGGTTAAACACGTTTTATGACGCGTTGGCTTTCTTCTACCTCTTCAAGGTGGTTTTGATTTAAATTAAAAACTTAGTTTCCTATATTTTCCAATTTTTAAGGGTAATTTTTTCGCGTAAGGGGTATTCTTTGTATCTTTCACCGTTTCAAAATGACCTGATCATTTCACGGATTTTTTTCTGAAATGGCTATTATCGTTATCCTTAACTTTTCTCCGTTTCATTCAAATCAATATTTTGATTCGAAAATGTCTGATTATTTAACAACTTGCTTTATTTTATGTCAATCGAGCTTACTGCTATTTTATTTTGTCGAATGATTCTAATTAAAATTCAACACCACCAAACAAAGAAAAATATTCTCTTTGGTATGATTGGTACGCCATTATGCTCTCGCCTTGGCGTCTCGAGAATCGTTCCAAAATTCGAAAATAAATACTGATAGAAATCTACCAATAAATAGCACGATGATCTCTATTTGGAATTTGTTACTATTTTTATTTTCGAGTTTGAGCGATTCTCTGAACAATGCCATTTCTTAAGTGCTGCTGAGCTGCTCAGCATTTCACAATTAAAATACATTTTAAAATAAGTTAGAACATCATATTCCTATCCAGATATGTAGAAGAGTAATTTATCTTGCCTTTGGTAACATTTGTTTCTTGTTCTATCTTTTCATTGTCTATTGTAATGCATAACTCTATTATCTTTTGTTATAAAGCTGTCCATGAAAATTTTACCTGTACACCAGTAGTACACCACGTGTGCAAAAAAAAAAAAAAAGTTTCAACGTTCCAATCTTTTAACGATGAATTGAAAGTTTTTAAAACCAAATCTACTTCTGCAGATTACCACAAAAAATAATTACTAGTTTGGCTTTTTTATACGTTTAATATTGTTTAAATTGATAAAATGGATTTAAAAAATCTATTTGAACACGTTAAATATTCATGAAAAAAAAAAACGCAATTATTAAATTAAAATTAAGACACCGTTTTAGGCAACCAAAGTGCCCCCCCCTCTCCAATGTAAACAGAATTTCTGTGAAATGTTAAACAGTATTATACTCGGTAACAATTAGTGCGTGGTGGGTGGTGCGTTACTTTCAGAAAAACGGTTAATTAAACTACAGAAGCAGCTGTTAAACTATTCGCAAGTTCTATTGAATACCCCCCCCCCAAGAAAAAGAACGAAAAACAATGTTTTTGTAAACCAATGAAAACTTTTTAGAACAATTAAAAAAAACATTAAGGTTTTGTACTGTACTGTACTGTACACATAGATTCGAAAAAGTTGTAAAAAAAAAATGTTATCAAAGGCAAGGTAAGTTACTTTTCTACATAACTGGATGTTTTTAATGTTTTTATTTAATGTAACATGTTTATTCAGCTCGAAAAACAGTGTTTACCGATTTATTGGAAAATTTTAAATGGCGCCCGACTTTCTCTTTGACACGGTAAGTTTTGGAAAAGGAACTAAAAATAAAAAATATACAAAATACTGTTAAAAACCTACCGAATATTTCAGTCTACGGTAACATTGAGCAAGTTTCTAACAGTATTTTGTCTATTTATTTATTTATAATTCCTTTTCCAAACTTACCGTGTCAAAGAGAGTCGGGCGCCATTTTAAATTTTCCAATACAAATCTGCAAACCGTTTCCGTCGCAAAAAAAGTTTTTATATGAAGTAATTACTTTTTCGAAAAGTGGGTGATCACTTTTCCATGTAAATTTAACTTGCATCCACTTTCTGGTCACCTGAGAGATGAGACTTTTTTTGGTTAAAAAGTTTTGATTTTTTTTTGCATGGTATTAACCCCTGAACTTTGGGACTATTTTCCATTTCTCAGCCTAGCATTCGTTACATTACGCGCGAGCATAAATGAAGGCTGTTAAATGTGCACTCGCGTACCAAACTGGCTTGTCACAATGTACGAAAAACAAGTAGTTTTTCAAATATTAAACCATGTAATTTGTTATCACGAGTGGCCATTTTCGTCTAATTTTAATTTTTCACCAATACTACACTGTGACAAGCCAGTTTGGTACACGAGCGTACATTTTAACAGCCTTCCTTTATGCTCGCGCATAGCGTAAACGAAGACTAGGCTGTGAAATGGAAAATAGTTCCAGAGTTCAGGGGTTAATACCATATAAACGGTAAATTTGCGACGGAAACGGTTACCATATTCTTTTAAAGCACACGGAAAAAATACAAAACCTTTTTTCTATACGAATGTGAGACGAGCCTTAAAGTAAAATAATACCGATTTTTCTTTTTTTTTAATTTCCTCGTGTCTTTTATTGGAAGATGAAAACAAAAAAATCGAAAACCTTTTAGTCAAACATTAAAATGCCACCTCAGATGGCCAGAAAGTGGGTGCTCATTTTAAGTTAAATTTACATTGAAAAGTGATCACCCACTTTTCGAAAAAGTAATTTCTTCATATGGAAACTTTTTTGCGACGGAAACTGTTTGCAGATTCGTTTTTAGCATACCGAAATCTACAAAAAATATAGTTTATATACGAACGTGAGATGGGCCTTAATGTAAAATTTTACCAAAATTTTTAAACGTACTCTTCAACGTTATACACATAGATTTGAAAAAGTTGTCATAAAACAAATATATAACAAGTAAATATTATCAAAAGCTAGCTAAGTTACTTTTCTACCTAACTCGATAATTTTTTAGTGCTTTTATTTAATGTAACGTTTATTCGGCTCGAAAAAGTGTTCACCGATGTATTTGAAAAATGCAAATGGCGGCAGACTTGAATACGTAAGTTTGGGGAAAATACGATAAAACTAAAAATTATACAAAATACTGTTAGAAACCCACCGAATAATATGTCAGCTCAGCTGATGTTACGGTAACGGAACATATATTGAGTGGGTTTCTAACAGTATTTTGTATAGTTTTTATTTTTAACGTATTTTCCCAAACTTACGTATTCAAGTCTGCCGCCATTTGCATTTTTCAAATACATCGGTAAATACTTTTTTTTTTTTTTTTTTTTTTTTTTTTTTTTTTTCGAGCCGATTAAACACGTTACATGAAATAAAACTAAAAAATTAACTAGTTATGTGGAAAAGTAACTGATTTTGCTTTTGATAACATAACATTTTTGGGTTTGTATTACTGTCTGTACACATAGATTCGAAAAAAGTTGTCAAAAAATATATATAACAAACAAATATTATCAAAGGCAAGATAAGTTACTTTTCTACCAAACTGGATACATTTTTTGCGTTTTTATTGAATGTAACATGTTTATTCAGCTCGAAAAACATGCAGTGTTTACCGATGTATTGAAAAATTCAAAATGGCGCCCGACACTCTCTTTAACATGGTAAGTTTGGGAAAAGGTGTTATAAATAATAAACTAGATAAAATACTATTTAAAAAAAACACCGAATATATGTCAACTTATGTCACGGTAACAATATAATGAGCGAATTTCTAACAGTATTTTGTCTAGTTTATTATTTATAACATCTTTTCCTGAACTTACCGTGTTAAAGAGTGTCGGGCGCCATTTTGAATTTTCCAATACATCGGTAAACACTGTATGCTTTTCGAGCTGAATAAACATGTTACATTGAATAAAAACACAAAAAAATATATCCAGTTAGGTAGAAAAGTAACTTATCTTGTCTTTGATAACATTTATTTGTTATATATATATATATATATATATATATATATATATATATATATATATATTTTTTTTTTTTTTTTGACAACTTTTTCGAATCTGTGTACACTGTACAGTAATACAAACCCCAATTTTTTAAATTTTTTTTATTTTTATTTTATTTTTTTTGCCACTTTTTCGAATCTGTGCATAGTAGTACAATCCCACGTTATTAATACACAATTCTATTAAAATTTGCAAAGATTTGTTTGCGGAATCCTGGCGAATCAGAATGTGTCGGTGTATCTTGTCGTTTCCGAGATTTACTTCGAACACTTCAATAGACTACTTTTTATTTAATGCCTGTTACTAGTTACTTACATGCAAAGGCACGTTGTCATACAAATTGTATGGTTGGTTGCATCTAATTTTACACGAGAAACTAAGATGATTCGTTGTTGGAAAGCATCAGTTTATAATTGCTCAGATTTTATTCTGTTATAAACTATTATAGATGTTGCAAAAGTTTTCTATGATAATGCGCTTTTTCGTGTTGGGAATATACTTACCACTAACGTACACCGACGTTGACTGGGAGAATTAAAGATCACTAAATCTAGGCACCGCCAAAACTGGGGGGGGGGGCAGGTCAGTACTTTTTGACGGACCGTCTTTTTAAAAATCTACCAAAAATCAGGTAATTATCCGATCAATACGAAATTTTCAGCGATTGTTAGAAGAATGAACTTTATAACAGTGTACTTATTTTTCATAAACGATATTTATATATATATTTTTTTTTTTTTGCTTACAACCCCCCCCCCTCTTGTTTTGAAGTGGGAACAAATATGCTTAAAATAATCATCTGAAACTGAACAAAACATTGTGTTGTTGTAAGGGACAGAATTATAGATTCAAAAAAAAAAAAAAAAAATTGTTTGCATACCTTATTTTGACGTCTGAATATCAGAACTTCGATTGTGTTTAATTATCCCGCTTTTGAGTTTTGAAGTGTGAAATTCGGTGAATATGTTAAGTAAAATAATTAATTTAAGTTAAGCAAAACAAAAAAAATTTTTTTTTAATATTTATACGAAAAAAGCCATTTTAAAATTTTTGATAAATAAATTAACAATTTTGTTTTAGCGAGCCGAATAATGCATGACCATTATTAAACAGGGCATGCTTTGAATAATCGATACAAAAAAAAAAAAAAATTCGATAAATATTGTGCCCTTTGTGTTAAAAATAGCATCATTTTTTTCGATCCCGTTTGAAAACGTTTGCCGCCTTTCGACTACGGTGGACCAAACGCGCTGAAATAATTTTTTTTTATTCTGCTTTAAATTGCCCCCCCCCCCCCCAATTTTGGGGAGCCTGTCCCCCACACACATACACATTAAAAACCAAACTCATACAAATGGTCACCCATCTGGTACTGGCCAGCCTCAGCTTAATAATACATTGAAATTTTCGTCACTGAAAAATAAGTTTTTTTGGCCTGTTTGGTCTTCCATAGTTTTCTTATTATCAAACGAAAACGTAAACAGAGTCGATCTGAACTGTACGTCGATGCGAAATATCTGGTTACCTATATGAATAAGTGGAATTATTTGAAATTCAGGTACTTATATTATAATATTTTTGCATATTCTCTTAAAAAATAAATAAATAATTTCAAAACCCCTTTTTTTTAAATATTTAAATACGTTTTTTGTGCAAAACAAAAAATGTCAATTGTTAACTTTTTGGGAAAATTTAACATTTAAAATTGAATTAAAAATAGTAGAAAAAGTTTTACATTATTCTGTTTTCTATATGATAAAATTCAGGGTTTTATCTTTCTGGAAAAAAAAAAGTTACTCAGAAATAATGGATTTTAATAAATGTAATTTATTTTTTAAAAACAACTTGATTTTGCGGCCATTTTTGGCGGTGCCTAACTAAATCTATATCACATTTTGGTGCTAATAGCGATGAGGGGACAGGTTGGTTCACGTGTGAGCTGTAACCCCCTATTTTTTCGATTTTTTTTTTATTTTAATTTCGCTCGAAATTTTCCCTTTTCCGATTATTTTTATATACGTAATTGGTAATCGTGAAGAAAGAGAGCCTGTTTCCTCCGTTTGACTATAGGTGGCGTTACTGTCTGCCCACCCAGTTACGGAAGCACAAAATGTATATAATGGCACCCTTGAAATAAAAATGTTTTTGTTATATTTTAATTTTAAACATATTTATGGATACAACCTTTTTTACGCTCTTATAAAAAAAATCGTTTTTTTATCTTTTTTTTTTATATGGACCCCCCCCCTTTTTTTTTTTTTGAAATTTTTCTGCACTTATTTTACCTTTTCCGCGAGTATTTATATATATTTGAAAAAGGATATTGTAAAACCTGAATCTTACTTGAAACTACTATTAAAAAATAGCGCGGTACAAAGTGCATAAGCAAACTTTTCAAAAAGAAAAATATTTCAAAAATATTTATTTTATGCTTGCAAAAAAACGTAAAAACAAAAAGGTAAATGTTTGGAAAAATAAAACTTAAATATGTTTGCAAAAAAACACAAAACATGTTTAAAATTAAAATATAACAAAAACATTTATTTTTATTTCAAGGGTGCCATTATATACATTTTGTGCTTCCGTAACTGGGTGGACAGACAGTGACGCTAGCAGTGTCAGAAATTTCGTGAAAACTATTGAATAATTCCACCCGCTATCTTTCGAAGCTTATAACTCCTCGAAAAATGTAATTCGAGCCCTAATTTTTTTTTTTTAATTAAAGGACCAAGGTTTCATTAAAAAAAAAACAAACGTGTTTTTTTTTTTTTAAAAGGTTGTAAACTTCGGACTTTACAGGTAAATTTCTTAAAAAAACACTACTTTTTTGTTTTAAATTTGAATATATTTATTGATCTTTTATCTTCAATTTGTGATATATAAAACTTTGGTACATAAATTATTTACTTTTTAATAGACATTTGAAAATGGGGGGGGGGGGAAATTAAAAAAAAACAAAAAAAAACGTTTGTCTAAAATATTATATTCGATTTATTGGAAAGAGCATAAAATTTCACATTGACCCTGAAAATATCATAAAAATAGAATCAATAGAAAAATTGATAGATATTTAAAGTTTAAAAATTGAAAAATACTGAACTCGTAACATTCAATTAATTTCATTACTATTTTAAAAAATATTTCTATTACTTTTTATACAACTTTAATAGTTTATTTTGGAAGTATAATCCATAAAGAAAATAAACAACCCACCTTTAAAAGAGAAATTACGAGTTTTTTATATTTTATTTGCAGTTTCGTGTTAGGGGTGTCAAAAATTCTGATACACCTACAGTAACGCCACCTATAGTCAAACGGAGGAAACAGGCTTTCTTCACGGTTACCACATAATTATGGTTCTTCAAGTTTCGTCACCCGAATTTTTTTTTTTTTTTTTTTTTTTTTTTTTAATACTCAATCTTCAAGTATCATCAACCAATTTTAACAATCTACGGGTAATTGTCAGTGTGCGCTATAGTACCAACTTTTAAAAAATTGATTTTTAGGGGTTTTCACACATGCGCAAAAAACAAACATGGCGACCAATGAAAACAATATGGAATACAGACCCGAATACCCCTAAAAATCAACTTTTTAAGTCTTTAGTTGGTACTCTAGTGCACACTAACCATTAATTCTTGCCCTTAGATCGATAAATGAAAATTCTTTATGTAAAAGCGGTGTGAGTGTTCTCATCTACGGTTCCAATATGGGGGATCGATTTATTGTATTAGAAATTGTGCATACACGTAAGTATATTAAAGTTTCCTCTGTTAAACATTGGACATGTCGAGTGACGAAACTTGAAGATTGCATATAAAATAAAAATTTGAAAAAGAATTCGTCCAGGCAAAACCTCTGTAAATATATGGTGACGAAACTTAGTATTTTCAAGTGCCAGGTGGAGGGGTTGGGAATACTGCCTAAAACCCTAACATCCTGCTGCTGTCGAACTTTCAAATGACCTTGCTATAATTGAATGAAAAGCTTCATAACCAACTCTATATCAGCCGTATGAACACGTGCCGTAGTCAAGGCTATCACTTATGTTTTTGTTTATTGATATTTTGATGCAATATATTTTTGACATCTTTGTCAATTGTCTATATATATATATATATATATATATATATATATATTCCCTTATACTCTTCACTCCAAGGTCATACCTATACCAGACTATGACAACCTTGCAACTGGAGTCGAATTATGAGCTGCCCTACACAATTACTAGATAACCCTTACCAACTTGTTTTTAATTACCAACTATAACCTATAAATTGTTAAAATATTTTGATAGACGATTTTAGAAATGTTGAATTGTCTTTGATTGTATTTGACAAAAATCTTAAATTAGTATGAACGTACTTCTTTTTGAAATATCATTTAAAGATGTTTGGGACATTTGCATTTATATAAATAACTTGATACTTTTAGGTGTTTCTCTATAGTTGTTAATTGTATGTTAGCAAACACCTGGCAATAAGTGTGACCCCCCCCCCCCCCGCCGTATACTATTAATTCTGAACCTCATAAAAAAAAGTAAAATGTCTGCACTACAATAAATTTCTAACAAAGGAATTGTTTAAACTTAATTCGCTGCTAACAACTAGTTCAAAGAATTTTAGGATTTACATTAACATTTAAAAAAATCTTTATTTGGTACTGATGTGTTGTGGCGATTTAAACAGAACTTACGTTCACAGAAAAACGCAAAAAATCTGACAAATGATTGATATCTTCAGCTACATAAAAGCTGAAAAATTCTGTTCATTTACTTCAATTTTCTTATCAGTTTAAGCTGGGAATTGGGCATTCAATTAAATGTCAGGCATTCACACTCATATATTCCAACTTCACTGGGTATATTTACCAGGTAGATTTTGAAATTTTTTCATAAGTTCAGTTGTTTCTATAATTGGAATGATATCTTCCTAAGATTCCAGTTTCTTTGTCATACATAAGACCTGAATTAAAAAATTTTTTATGTAATAAAGCTTTTCCGTCATAGTTTGGCAGCATTAACATATTTTGCTTCTACTTCGTTGTTTTGAACAATTTTTATTTAATTTGTTAAAAAATATTATGACCAAACAGATGCAGAATCTTCACTTCAGTATTTTAGCTGAAAAATATCTATTCAATGTGCGTCACTTCTGGAATTGTAGAAATTTTGAGATGGAATAATTGTCTACAATTTATTTCACTCTGCAATAGAATTATTTAAAAACAAGAAGCAAACTTTTTTCCTTGTGTCAAGTTTTTATCCCTACCAAATTTAAGCTGGTATTGCTTTGATTATAATTTTCATTTACTTTGGTTATGCACTGAAAATTAACTTTTGTAGATGAGTGCAAATTTTCTCACTCCCAATGAAAATAAATTTTGTTGGTTTTGCAAAGATCTCTGGTCAAATTAATTTAATGAAAATAAAACTTGTTTAGGATACCTTTAAGCAAAACTGAATCTGAGAAACAATGTTAATGTGTAAATCATTTTATCAATCTGGGAACGTATTGATGCTTGTAGTTTTTACAGAAGATGAGGCAAATATTTATTTTACTAGGATACCCTCCCCTCCTCTGCAATAACTGCCACACCTTTTATAAGTATCACCTTCGTAGTTTTTTTTTGTTTTTTTTTAAATCAGATTCTACTTGCCAATTAAAGATTACTTTACAAGTATTTGTAATTTACTCATAATTCTGCGTTCATTTTATTTAAAAAAAATTATTTGTAAAAAATTAAACCTAATTAATTAAACTTAACTATAAACACAATATTGCCATGGTTCTAAGATGTATTTCTGATTTGTTTGGGTGCAATGAAAGATTTGTGTGCGTGTATGCAGGTAAGAGAATATGAATGCATTTTTGTTAAAATCACATTTTCAATAATTTAAAAAAATTTTTTTTTTTTTTATATAGTCCAATTTAAAATAAAAACTGCATCTCGGTGCACTGAGAACAAGAGCTTGATTGAAATACCCCATGCCAAAAATTGGACTATTAAAAAAAAAAAAAATCGCACCTTTCACATTGCGGTGTGATTATAAAGAATCACCTTAATTGTTATTCTATCAATTGTTTGAGGTTCTTTGATATTTATGTATTTGCAGAAAATTGGTTCATCTGAAACAATTTTTGAATATACAAATTTATAAACCTTAAAAATAAAATGCCAAAATGATTTTTTAGTTATTTTAGCATTTTAATTGATGGTTAATTTTTTTCCCAATCTTTTAACCATTGATAATGTGTAACATTTCTATCATGTTTAAATGTTATTTTGCTTGGGATAAATCTGAAGGGAAATATTTCTGAGTGACATTCAAAATTTATTACTTCAGAGGCATATGTCTGGCTAGTATCATTCTTTTAATCCTTCATCATTGAATAAAGATTTTCTGTATCAATTAGATCTGTTAATTCTTTTTAAATTTCTAACTCCACTTTTGCAAGTTTGTTGGATAAAGATTTGAGGGTCAGAATTTTCAAAAGAATGATCACTATATTTGACACAGAATGTCTTTAATGGAACCTGCATAGTCTTCATCTTGAAATGGTATTGTGAAAGTTTTACTGTCAAGTGAATTCTAGCAAAGTAAAAACCACAAATGAAAGCCACCCTTGCTATAAATTTAAATATTTGCCAATTATTCATTAAAATTATCACTTTTCACATTTCATATATATAATTTAGACATTTTTTTTCTATCTTATATGGTATTTAACTTTTCAATAGATTTTATGCAAGAATGAATTAAAGTTTTTATTCTGTTTTAAAGTTGAATGAAACACAAACACGTGTAACATTCATAATTTTGTCTGAGTTGGTAACCTGTTTAATTTTCAAACAATTTCATTCAGATAGTTTAATGATCAAGAGATTTCAAGTTTATTTTAATTGTGACTCCTTCAACTCCAAAGTTGTCATTGTTTTAACTCTTGCAAGATGCTTTACTAGGAGTTATGCTGCTTGTTTTTGATGGTGAAACAAAAGTAAGAGGCAATTGTTTTATCAATATTGAACTCTTCAAACAAGAATTAACATTTTTCATATATTTTAATTTTCCTATTTTTATGCTATAATTAGAAGTTTTAATCCGGAATTAAAAAGTAGCAACTATAAACTTAAATCATTGAATTTAAGCTCCATGTATGTTATATCAAAGTAATTAAGTTTGCTTGAATGTTGCCATTTTTAATTTTAATATTTTTGACTGTTTGTACTCTTTGCCAATCTTCAGATGAATTTATGCTTTAGTTGGTAACTTGAAATCTCTATTTAAAATGTTTTTTGAAAGCTTGTATGCCCAAATTTATAAAAATATTGATGTATATTCTAGAATAAATTCTACCTCTTTAATTGTTAAATGATTAGGGTTCTAAATGGACTTAATGAAAGGTTTAAATTTTTCAGAAGTTTATGCAGACTGACAAAAGGGGAAACTGAAGAAGGCTGGAGAGTACAACTGTTGAAAGATTGTGACAAGATTTGGAAACGTAAAATTTATATTAAAAATAGTCAATTTATCTTACATTCACGTCTTAGCATGGATGGTATAATAAAGAAAAACTTATTTTTCTTAGTAACATAATTTCTCTGCCTCTTGCATTGGTGGTTGTTACCTGCAGGTTGGTTGTATGGGAGGGGGTGCCACTCAGCAATAGATTACCGGCTTTATCCCAAGCTTATGACTACTTACTATGAGAGTCTAATTAACAAGTTCTTTTGTTGTTTTTCTTTTTTTCTTTA
Source organism: Euprymna scolopes (assembly GCF_053919585.1). NCBI lineage: Eukaryota > Metazoa > Mollusca > Cephalopoda > Sepiida > Sepiolidae > Euprymna > Euprymna scolopes. The sequence continues at coordinate 119,743,955 of NC_136483.1, forward strand.
TCTCTTTCTCCCTCCAACGAAGGCATTTTTTTTCTGAATAGGTTCCAGACAAAAGAAGCTGAGGAAGTTGGGAAAAAATCTCTCTTGTAAAGCAGCAAGACTTGTGGCAGCGCTAGCACAAAGCGTCTTAAAGACATTATAAACACTTGGTATGTGGAATATGGTCTGATTGTGGTAGTGATGGGGTAGAAGACACCTTGTCTATCCCCTGGACATGTATTGCTACTTCATGCCGTATTTCGTACAATCAACAACAATGCGGCATCAGGCAGCTACTGTCTGGGTCACCAGGAGTTCCGCCTCATCGCTTACCCCAAAATAACCATTAATATTTATTCAGGCTTCAAGTGAATCCAAACTACTTGGAAGTTCAGTGCACAAAGAGCTAAAACGTTTCAAAAATGTTTTTGATCACTTAGAAAAATATTTTTGATATTGATCAATAAACATTCCAAAAATTTTATTTGTTTCAAACAGAAAAAGTCTTTATCAAATTTGTAATTTTGCAGTTTCATAATGACAATTTTAAATTTTATATAATCTATGAATAAATTGGAAGGGGATTTATGGAATAAGTGTTTCCTCTATCTATATTTGTACATATTTCAATACTGCCAAATTTATACTTAAAAGTTAAAAATTAGATTTAATTTTTTTTTTTTTTAATATGGAAGCGGTTTACTTCTCTGTAGATACTTTTCCAGTTGATATTAGATAGGTGAACCTGTCCAAAATTTTTTATTTTTGTTATATACTTTAAAACATTTTGTATACTTTAAAATTTACATTTTCATAATTTCTATAGATTTAATGTAAACTTATTTTCTAGGTATTTATTAAAAACTTTATATGCATATGCTGTTTCCAGACCATATATTTATCCTATCTTAAAATATACTCTCCAAATAAAATATTACCTTTTAGATTATTTTAAATTCTTTCAAAATAATTTACAATCTTAAAATTAGTTTTGCTACAAATCGACCATTTTATAGTTTTAGTCATCTGTAACTCTTAAAAAAAGAAAAAAAAAGGGGAGGGGTGTTTATATATATAACTTATTTTTTATATAAAGATTTTTTCTCAAATATTTATTCTCTGCAATCCTGAACTCTAAAACTTTGGATTTACTTGCTGTTCCTCCTTGTACACCTTTGAAAGTGATTCCAATTGACCTTTGGCCTGTTGGTTTTGCTTTTCTTTCTGCTCTATTACATGTTCGTTGTGGGTGTTTGTTTCTGATGATTTGCAGCTCAAGGCCTTCTTGTTTGGTCTTGTGCACCTAACCATTTTTCAGAAACAAACTTTCTGCTCATAAATGACCTTAAATTACACTTTACAATCCCTTATAAATTTAAAATACCTGCCATATATTTACAATTACATCTGCATGTTTGGATTTTAGATGGGAGAGTCCTTTTTCTATTTATTAGTTTTGTCAAAAAGTAATTATGACTTTTTGGCTTCCCATTCTAAGGTCTTTTCTTTCTACATGGAGAGAAAATATATACATTTATTTTACAGACCAAAGTGTTAACTGCAAAATTTGTTTACTAAATATAAATGAGTTTTAAAAATTAAAATTATACTTTTCAAATTATTGAAAAGTTTAATTTTAATTTCTTCAGATTGATAAAACTTTAAAACTTTATCCACTGTTAATATATTAACAAAGATTGAAACATTGTAGTGGACTTCATATTATTGCCCCATTTAAAAAAAAAAAAAAAAAAAAAAGTGGGGGCAAACTGAACTTGTGTATAGTATTAGTTGTTTTTTTCTGCTTATCATTTTTGTAGATGTGGGCAGTGAATTTTAAGTTAAACCTGGGTTTATTTTATATTCAATAGGTTTTTGATGGCATCCTTTTTGTCGATTTTGTTTTATTTGCCCTTTATTGAACTGTGCTTTTGTTTCTAACATACTACAAAAGCAATTAATGTGACACAGAATTGTCAGACAGGATCCCATCCCAAACTTATCGCATTTAACTCGCTCTTTGCACAAACTGAAGCAAATGTCTTACAGGTGTCTAGAAGAGTGACGCAGTAGGCACAACCATGCACCCCCTCTAAACACTGATTTTAAACCCCCAATATGTGCTTACATGTAAAAACAATCTAAAGGTTTTATTGATAACTTTGGTCTGTATTTAATATTTCTCTCCCTGCAATTAAAAAAAACTCAATATTAAAAAGTGTGTTAGTCTTTCCAAAATGGTAACAGCTGAAAATTGACTCGTTAATTCAACAGTTACTCTAACAAGATCCTAATTTTGTTATTAATTTTAAGTTGAATTAACATTTTTAACTTCTAATTTTCTTAGAATTGAATCTTATACATAATTCGATATCCTTATCAGTTTTTTCTAATTATATTATATTGATTTTGTATTTCGTTTTTCTTCTAATTGATATCAATTATTTAAAATGTGATAAAAAAATACTATTTTAAAGTTTTTTATTTTTGTAACACTTTGTGCCTTGTCAGGTGTTCTATGAAATCTTTAACTAATACTAAGAGGAAAATTGTTTTTCATCAAGATGTATGCTAAGAACTAATATCCTATAAACTTAGTTCTGCAGTTCAAAGTAGCCATTGTCAAAAGGAACTGCTTGTTTGCTGCTTGCCAAATTAGACCCAGCTACACTTGGGAAAATACCATCTTGCCATGGATCTGATGTTGAGGGGCTCTCCTGGCGTTTCACAGTTAAATGTTTGAGGGAGTGGAGCTTCAAGCAGCCAATTGGCTACTCTACCATGAAATCATGGTGTACATATCTCTTGTGATTTACAAATACCTAATTTGCCCGGTTTCCATTATAGTTGTTATAAAAATACTTAAATTGCCAAATAAAAAAATTCACATTTGAAAAAATCTTTAAACTGTTTAAAAGTTTTTTTCTTTTCTATTTTTAATTAGGATTTGACTTTATGTCCTAAATAACAGATTTGATAAATTTATGAAAATTGCTGGTTTCTTTATCAGAATTAAAAACTTACTCTAAATGTCACTGGAACAAGTGATGTTTTTTTTTTTTTTTTTTTTTACTTAAACAAATCGAATATATTTTATGTCTAGTCTGAAGTGTTGCAAGTTTGATATAAGTCTCCCCATTATTTATTTTTGAAAATTTATTGAAAAATAAAGTGGGGACAGTGAAATTTTCATATCCGTCTACTCTCACTTTGCCATCTTATTTTTGTCAATTCATTCTTAACTCGAGTTTTATCTTGAAAATTGCACTTTTTATTTTTGTTGTGCTTTAGAATTTTTTTTAGTCTGTATTCATAAATGGTAAGATTTGTGCTTTTCAAAAGTTTTTCCATTTAAAATTTCATTTACTACTCACAAAACCTGTAAACTGGCGTTGCCTGAGAATTATCAAGCTAACTAGTTTTTTTCATTTGTATTATGCTTTCTAAAAAAATCCAATTTGTATTAAGTGTAATTTAATGATAAATCTCTTTTCAAAATTTAAAGAAATGTATTATAAAATTAGCAAATATTTAGTGAACAGAATGTGAAGTGGTGGGCATGGAAAATGCTGTCTGTTAAAATCATTGTATTTGAAAAAAAAACTCACTTTAAATGAGTAAATATGTTAATGTCTTGTTTCCTAGCTGATGTTTCATTAAATCAGGTTGGAGAAAAATAACTAAAGTCTATCAGTAACTCATAAAAATAATTTAATTATGTATGAAAGTATACATTCTTGTATTTTCACAATGCAAATTTATTGAAAAATACACTGAAATAGTATCGGAACAGATTACATATTTATACATCTGTTTTAAGAAATTCTTTTGGTGATTTAAGTTTGTTGAAAAAGTTATAAAATTTGAAAAATGCTTGAATGGAATATTATGTTCATTACAACTAATAGTCTGTATTTGACATTCAATCCAATATTCCTATATTTTGTTTTAAAATAAAATATTTGTATAACATACTGAAAGATTAACTCCAAATTTAAAATATGATAGTGTTATGTTGTAGCTTGGTCACATCAACATTGTAGACACAAAACAACCGACTGATTTGCATTAATAAAAACATAATCTACTGTCGGCAAAGTAGAAATCCTTGTCTTTGCAAATCCGAAAAAAAATAATTTTAAAACCTGCTCTAAGAATACATGAATATTGAAATATTTAGTTGTGCTCACGACTACAGGCCTGTGCATGTGTCCAATCTGATATGCCTTTATTTTGCAATCTATATACCTATAAAAGTGAAATTGTCTGTGTGTACATTGCCTTATCAAGCTACTCCGTCAATTTTCAGTCTAGACTAGAGACTTGACAGAAAGGGTATTGAGATTTGGGAAAATCTTTTTTAATTGGTCTTCAGCTAGAAGTTTGACTTTCAAAGGGTAAAAGTTCAACGATTTGACCTTTGAGAACTCTACCAAACTCCTCCGTCAATTTTGGGTCTAAACACTTAAAATTTTAGATGTATGTTACTTGGACATGGATCAAACTTTTTAATTTGATTTTGAGCTCAAAACAAATGTTAAGGGGTAAAAGTTAAAAAAAAAAAAAAAAATTTGACCTGTGGTCTCTACCAAATTACTCAGCCAATTTTGGGTCTAAACATTTGAAATTTTGCATAAAGTGTATGCAGACATAGGGCAAGCTTTTTAATCGGTTTTTGGCCAAAAATATGACTGCCAAGGGGTCAAAGTTAAAAAGATTTGACCTTTGCAGTCTCTAGCAAACTATTCAGACGATTTTAGGTCTAAACATTTGAAATTTTACATAAAGGGTATTCAGTAGGTACGGGCAAAATGAATGCCGATGCTCAAAATGTATAAACATTTTGACGCCTCCCTTTACTTAAAAATTCACCAAAAATCAGGAAATTAACCAATTTTAATGAAATTTTCAAATAATGATCGCGGAATATAATGAACTAATTATTTTTATTTAAATCTGAGTGAAATGTATTCTGTTTAAACAAAAAATACCTTTACTGAAGTTATGGTTTTCAGTAGTAAATAAAAAATGCAAGAATTTTTGCTATTTTTATATAAATAAAGCATTGTAATTTGTAACAAAAATTAAATTTTTACAGAAACATTACGAAAAAAGCCCCTAAAGTCTGTATTAATGAATTCGATACAGCTCAAATGAATTTCTCGAACTGCCGATATTACCATTGAATTAAGCATTGTTTATTTAATATTTTCACAAAAATTATAATAGCAAAAAAATTTTTTTATTACAAATTTGACATAATTTTTATATGCAAGATTTTAATTTCCTTGCTCGCAAGAATGTGAAACTTTCGGCATAACAATTTTTATATAATCTCGAACAATAATTAAAAAAAAAAAAATTAAAAGCAGGAACATAAAAAAAGAAATTAAAAAATGATAAAAATTGATACAGGCGTTCAGAATAGAAATGTATGGATGCATGTCTGGGGCGGGGGAGAAACCTGATATCCCTACCTCCTTTTACTATCATGACTTCATTTTGAAACAGCGTTTCGATTGGCTCAAATTTTAGGCCTTCTTATAATTGTTTACAAACCATTGTTGCATTTACGGCGAATGGTAAATTACTTGTTTTTTGGGGGCTAATTAAGTTATTTTTGCACAAACTATTACCTTCACCGAGGTGCGCGACTTGACACACAAAAAAAAAAAAAACAGCCTCTTAATCACCTGCTAACGCACGCGTCACTGTAACGTCCAATGACAACAACAGCAACAACCTTCTCACTTGACCTGCCTTTCATACCACTATCTGAATCCCTCCTCTTGCGCATGCGCCTGTAGATTCCTGACAACCTCGAGACTTCCACTTATAAAAACCCAAGTTTTGTTGTTGCGCATGCCTATACAAGGCACAAACACGTGGGCGTTTGTTTTGTTGGTAAGTACTACACTCCCTACTGATCTGATGATCACATAGACTGCACTCCGGGGTTGGCCTCTTAGTTCGTTGGCTTCTGCGAAGGGTGGTATTTACAATCTCTGTTTCAGGTTCTGGTTCTGGGTGTGGTTCTGGTTCTGATCCTGCCTGATCAGACGAACTACAACTACCACTCTCTTGCTCGGTGACCTCACTCATCAGCAGCTCATCATCTGATGATTCATCGCTCTCTGTAGTTGTGGGATGTACTTCACTCGCTGGGTGAAGATCGCGCACATGGCGTGGGGTTCCATCAACAAGGATCGACTGCTGGCTGACCACTCCAGATATTCGTCCTCACTTGAACTTGGTGGTGCACCGGTTTCCAGGGTGTCTAACCCAAACTGGATCCCCTACCTTGTATTTGTCATGACTCTCATCGTCGATTGGCTGGACAGTGTCAATGCCCTTTATCCTAACACGGTATTTGTGTATGGCATTGGCCGGTGCTGTTGTTAGTGTCTTCCCATCCTTTGGTGTGATGTTATACCAATACGTGGCCTCCGTAATAATGCATTGCTTTCTGGCAGCAATTCTCTTGATGCTGCGATGGGAGCCATCTCAGCAATGCCGTTCCCTGATGGCACATGAGCACATCGTAGTCGTAATCGGACAGCCCACTCATTCAACAACTGCCGAACTTGGTGGCTACAAAAAGCAGCATCATTGTTCGTCAATATCTCTTCCGGCGGACAACATTCGCTGAGTGCAAAACGAGTGGGTCCACAGTCGATAAGGGTTAGAAAGGGCTTATCACTGTAATGGGTAATATCCATCGCTAATCGTTGCCACACATGCTCAACCTTCAATTGCCCCTTCTGCCATTGCTCAAGTGCAGGATCGATAGACTGGCATGCCTCACAGTGCTTGCGGATCTGCCTGACATCCGCCCTTGTCACTGCCGGGTCCACACGCCTCGCAAAATACAGTTCTTTTGATACCTGGATGTCCACTCTGCACATGAATTCTTTGTATTTGGCATGAGCTAATCGCGCCAACTGCGCAAGATCGAGCAGCGAACTCCACGCCTGTCTTCACAACTTCATACCATTTGTGAGGCACACGGGTTAGTTGGTCGGCACGATTAGTGTGATGCCACGAGCGTTACACTCACCGACAGGTCATACTCTGATACCAGACTCTTCAGGGTGTTTAGCCTCCGCCGGATTAACATCTCACTGGCTGCCTTAGTGCAGATTCTCGTTCGTCTCGAAAGAGTGTCGGACACCCAGTGGTAGACGCAGAGAGAATCCGTGTACAAGTGTAACTTCTTTGACTGCCATTGCAGTGCCAAATTTAAACCCTTCACAACAGCATCCAGTTCTGCCAGGTTGATGTGTTGAGCATCATTCACGGGTCGCAGCCAGCTCGCGTATTCAATTACATTTCCACGTTGCTCCAATAACACTCTCAATGCCAAAGAACTAGCGTCAACCCACACATTCAGTGTCCCCATCGACACACCATTCTCCACGGGCAGGGTCCTCCTTGTTAACTCTCTCTAGGGTTTCTGTCGTTATCAGTTAGAAGAGCATCATCAGATACATCATCCCAATCTGTAGTTACTAAACTTGCCCTGCGTTTGATGACTCCCACAGCTGCTCGGAGCCAGCCACACGCTGGTAAGTGACAATAAGTTTCCCACACAAGGAAAAAAATAGTCCGCCGCGTAATAACATCAGGAATGTTTGGAATCTCACTGCCACGCCTCCATCGTAAGGTACTGTCTTTCCCGCAAACGTCCAATCCTAATACCCGTGCTCCATCCCTCAGACGTTCAGGATCCTTGCACTCCAACCCGAATTGAGCTAACTTTTCTCTGACGTGCGACGCAGATTGTACATCTTCATTGACGTACACATCGTCAATATAGGCCGATGCTGCGTCCTCAGTGGTCTTTTCCTGAGACAACACTGCATTTACGATGGTCTTCATGATTTGCAGTGCCACATTCAGTCCAAAGCCAAGTCAAGTAAGGCAGTATCTCTGACCCCGGAACCACACTGTCTGGAATGGCCACAATGTCTCATCCACTCGCACCTGCAAATAAGCTTTCCGCAAGTCTACTATAGATACATTGGAGCCCTTCTGGCGCCATTCTCTCAGCTTGCTGTCAGCATCGGCAGTGTACGTCTCAATGTATCTATTGAGTTCACGATAGTCCAGCACCGGACAAACTTTTGATTGTTATGGTGGACTACTGCCATTAAGGGAATCAGACCCTTGGGTGGTCCCAGCTTGTTGGGGTAGGGGATCAGCCATCCATCCTGGACCCATGCCTCAAGTTCCTTCTCTTCCGATAACCACTCCCCCCAGTGCCTTTATAGCATCATATCCCAACAGTACATCGAATCTCAGCAAATCCCCTCGCATCACCAGCACATTAATGTCCGCGGCCACACCAGAGTCTGTGGGACTTTGACATTTCCGGCTCCACAGCAAGATTGTGTATTGCCACCTATTGTGGTTACTTTGATGTTCTGCTTTGTCCAGTTTCGACACAACTTGGCACTCATGATGGTGTGTGAGCACCCGGAGTCGAGAAGAACTGAACAAGGCACTTGGTCCACGTACACATTTATTGTCGGTTAAGCCTCAATTAAATCTTGTCCGGGGAACAGGGCGGTGCTGACGTCCTGCCCCCTGATGCATTTCCCGCACAATTTTGGGATAAATGTCCATAACTACCACATTGAAAACAGTGCGGGATTACATATGTGCCGATCATAGCTCGTATGGTCTAGGGATTTATCGGCACCCACATGTAATAAAATAAAAACAAAAGAAAAAGATTTAACGAAAACGAAATTTATTTAAAAATAAATTAACAATAAAAAACAAAAGAAAAGATTACTATGTTTGAAGGGCGACAACTCGCTAATAAATTGTCTCCCTTAGATCATAAAGATCGTAATTCTTAATGTATTGTTTTGAAATGTTTTATTTAGTGTATTTTTATATGTATATGAGTTTCGGTCAACAAACTCAAAGAATAAATAAATTCTTTACCAGAATCCAGACAGCCAGTTTTTCAGTGAGGTTTTTGTTTTTACGGCCTTATGTGGAAGCCGGAATTCGAACGTTGGTTGCCTCTTTTTGCATCCCAAAATATGTCATGAACTGACTTTACCCACCAATAGCGTTTCTTTTATGAGTTTTAAAAGGAACTTCCTGGAACCTTCTAGAGACTCAAAAAAGGAGCAAAAAGGCGTTCTACGCCTTTTTATATTTATAGACGCCGATTATTATTTATTTTTATGAATAACAACATTCTAGAAACGTCTTAATGTTTTAATTAATATATCAAACATATTTATATATTATAAGAAATATTTATATATTTCTTAATCCAATCATAGGAGAGAATATGTTCTCCTATGACAGCGGGCACTCCCGCCCCTTTATTAGTACAACTTGCGAAATGGCCTCGCTGGCCACAGCAGAAACATCTCCCATTGGTCGTGGGTCTCAAACTGGGACTCTTTTCAGCATTAGTCTTGGCTGCCTGCGCCATCATTACAACCGGTTCCCTCAGGTCCTCCTCATCTCTGATAATGGCTCGAGCGCGTTCTAACAAATGTTCCATGGGCATTACAGATACGCTGGTGGAAGCCCTCAACAGTTGCTTAACATGGGTGGGAAGGCCGGCCACAAACGCATACGCCAGTGTTTGCTCTGACACTCCATTGCCAAATAGAACTGCAAGTTTCTTCAGCTCTGCGAAGAAGACGTCCACGGTTTCTCCTGGCATGAGCTTCCTAGAGGCAAATGTTTTGTAGGCCGTGCAGGGATCCATGGCAAATGCCTTGTATAAAGCATTTTTTATACAGGTAACCTCAGCCTTCTCCACGGCACTAAGTTGCTGATGTACACCTAGGGCGCCTCCAGCCAATCTCAGGGGAATCACGGTATGCACCCCCTTTACTTCACAGAGGTTGCAGGTCAGCTCAACCCTTTCGACCCAGTCGACAACAGAAGTGGATCCGACGAATTCGGGTATCAGTTTTAAATCAAACTTTGCCCCAGCCATAGTTGTCCAGGAAAAGAGACAAAACGAAATAGCCGAAACAGCTTATGACCTTCACCTTCACCGAGGTGCACGACTTGACACACAAAAAAAAAACAGCCTCTTAATCACCTGCTAACGCACGTGTCACTGTAATGTCCAATGACAACAACAACAACCTTCTCACTTGACCTGCCTTTTATACCACTATCTGAATCCCTCCTCTTGCGCATGCGCCTGTAGATTCCTGACAACCTCGAGACTTCCGCTTATAAAAACCCAAGTTTTGTTGTCGCGCATGCCTATACAAGGCAAACACGTGGGCGTTTGTTTTGTTGGTAAGTACTACACAAACAAGGGTTTTTTTCTTTATTTTAATTCAATATCTTAGGACTTTACTAATTATCTTTGAAATAGACCCAGAAAACTAATATTTATCTTTTTAAAGGATTTTTACAATGAATTTATTTAACTTCAAAATTTAGCTGAATTGGTTAGCTTGCCGTGAAAATATTTTTCATAACTTTTTTTTTTTTTTTTTTTTTTTTTTTTTTGACGTGTACAAATATTTTTTTTACTTTAGGAAATTTAGTTTCTAATCTTTCAAATACAATCAAAAAGTAGTCGGAAACCTACAAAAAAATTATAAATCGGCTTTCAAAACTAATTCCCCCTATTTTTACCCTCTTAAGCTTTTTAATCAGTTGTTGGGCGAAAATTTGGCGTTCAAGAGGTCAAAGTTTAAAGTGTAGACTCGACCAAACTCTGCCAATTTTGGGTCTAAACACTTGAAATTTTAGATGTAGGTTACCTTGACATGAGTTAAACTTATACACAGTTATGAACAGCACATAGAGCCTGAGCAATAATAATAATAAAGCAATTCTAATTACTTTTGTAGTAGTATGTTAGAAATGTTTAACAAAGGCACATAGAACAAAATTGACAAAAAGGATGTCCTCAAAAACCTACTGAATATGAAATAACCTGAGGTTTAACTTAAAATTCACTGCCCACATCCACAAAATAAACATAACCAGTAAAAAAAAAAAAAACACTTGTAGTAAATTAATGAAATATTGATTCAATAAAAATGAAGGAATATTATTTCTGTAAATGGGGTGGGGGCATACTAGTGCAGGTGTTAAAACTCATAGTGTACATTTTTATAAAAGAAAATATGAAGTGTTTAAGTATTGTGGAATAATTAGGATTTTTTATTTTTAAAGAAAAAGTAGCACTGAATTTAGTGGCAGTGATAGAGTAAAAACGGGGGTCACCTTCTCTTCAGAAGGTTTATTTAGGAGAGTATGGTGATTCCGAAAATATAAATATTGAGACTAAAATGAATTTCTGGAAATGCACATGCAGGTTTAGCATAATAGGATAGCAGATAAAGTATTTGTTAATCTATTATGTTTTAAAGGTGAGGGGAGTTATCGACTACTTTATTATAGAGAACTTAATTTTATGTCCTGTTCTTGTTAGACAACTACACGAGAAAGTATCAACTTTGACATTAAGTGTAGTATCTGTTCTTCAGATCTACACTTCAATTTCTTGTTCTGTCAGTGGAGGAGAAATCCTTCACGACTGAGACAATTTTTATTTTTGTTCCTTTTCTCCACATTAAAAAACGACCCTGGTGTCTAACTCTGTCCCGTGGGGAGGCATTGTAAATAGGAACTTTGACATTTGGAATTTTATCTTTCTCATTTAGACATTTTTGTTGAATCATGATTTGGTGAGGTAAGCGTTTCAAGCTGTGATTTTTAATCCAGACATCATCCATGTCTGTTCACCAAAAGTGAATGAAGTTATGTTTTTGTACTTGTTCCTTAAGAGAACTCTCTAAATTATGAAGACTAATGTAGAATCGAATCCATTACTTCCTCTACTAGAGAGCTCGGTTTACAAGTGAGAAAATGTAGTTGTAGAAGAAATATGCATAACAGCAGTGTCAAAGGCTATATATGTTGGCATGGATCTTGCTATAATTTTGTGGCATTTGTGTTCATATCAGATATCAGACAGTTTTACTTGGGGTGGAGGCAATAGTATACAGTGATCCTTGTTCATTTTTGATCAATGCCAGCTATAACTTTTCTAGTTTATTATAATACAATTTTTTTTCTAATTAATGAATAAAAGTTTATTTGTAAAATTACCTAATTTCCAAAAATTATATTCACTGAGCATCTCAATCAAGGTCTTTTTAGTCTTATTACAGAGGCTAGAAACTTTTACTATTATATATATCGAGTAAAATTAATGTTTTGGTTGATTGAAATGCATAGAGATATTAGTGAATATTGGATACTGATAGGAAATGAATTAAAGAAAAAAAAAAAAGGGCTCTAAATTTAAACTTCAAATACTTATAGCACTCATAGTATTAAAACATTTTTAATTTTGTTCTATGTTGAAAAGTTGCTTTTTCTTTATTAAGTTAGATTAACTTTATTTACATTTGAAAACATTTTTTATATAACCAATTATGTTTGGATTGAATTTTTTTTAAATATAAACAAATTCTATTTAATCCACTAATTCTTTAAGTAAGGTTTTCTAAAAAGAAAATCTGACTCCCAACTTTAGAGTAGGTTTTATAATATAAAAAAAAAAAAAAAACTAAGTCAGTGCTAACTGAAAATTGTAGACTCTAATATTTCATCTAATGGTCAAACATTTTTTAAAGTTAATTTGAATTGGCAAATGCCATGAATAAAATTAGCCCTTTGCAGATGGGGCTCTCCAATGATGACCCCCCCCCCCCCAAAAAAAAAAAAATTTGTAATGATTGAGGATGGTCAGTAAAAAAAAAAAAAAAAAAAAATGGATAAGACAGTAGCCATCTTGGTTGGAAATTTAAAAGCCGTAAGGAGTTAATATTTGAGATGAAGTAAAAAAAAAAAAAAAAAAAAAAAAAAATTTAAAACTACTTCAAAACACCAAAAAATGATGCAGGTGGGTTGCAAAATAACTTTTATTGCCTATGGTAACATTTATTTATTTATTTTTATACCACCTTTTTTTTAATTGCTGTGGCTTGTAACCCCCCCCCCCCTTTTTTTTTTTTTGAAAACTTGAATTGTCTGGAGAAGGCCTTAATAAAAAAAACTTTGAAAAGCCTTGAAAATGGACATTGAAAATCTGTATGAACCCTGAGGCATGCAATATGGTGTATATGAAGTATGTATGTGATGACTGGCAAAATCTGGTCGTTGCTATCCATTCCCAGAACCTGCTGTCTGGCTTATGAAGCTTTTCATGTTTTCTTAGGCTTTTGCCAAAGATGCTGTAATGTGGGACAGAACCCATGACATCCTGATTCACGTGTTATACATGTATATTGTATACACACATTAGCAGGGGTTCGTGGGATTGAATTTACCAGTTCACAACATTCTTTAACAGATTTTTATAATTCTTGGCACATAATTCAAGTTTCATTAATTGAAAGTTTGATAAATTTAGGTTCTAACACTCTTCCGACAGTTTCCTCAGGATCCATGGAGAACCCTGTGCACATAAAAATGTTGATTTGGACACCCTTAACATTTTTATTCAATTCTCAAATTGACTAGCATTTTTTTCTATTTATGCAGCTTTTAGGAAAATTTAATGCGTTACAACAAAATAAAAATATATATTTAGCCTAGTATATATGGTTGTTAGGGGATTCCATCTTTCAAATCTTAGGTAAGGAACAGACAGGAACTACATGCATACTTACATGATATTTTCAAATTACTATAAAGTAAAACCTAAAACTTTCCAACTAAGCAAAACATAAAAAGGACATCCTCTTTATACTTCTATTAGCAGGTCGCCTGGCATTGCCCGGTTGTAAAATACAGTTTAATATATTTTGATTAATGCATATTTTGTATTTATATTATATTGGACCCAATATATAGTAATGATTTAAAAAAAAAAAAAAAAAAAAAAAAGTGCCACCACCGAGGATTGAAACCAAAACGTTAAGCTTACAATTTACTTTTTCCTTTGACATTAATTCCTGAACAATGAAGATCTTTTTTGCTGCAAAGCTAAAATTAAAACATGAACCAATAGCTATTATGTTACACATGCATATTTGTAATGCCGTTGTTTGACCATCACCTCACAAATTTTTTTTTTTTTTTTCTTCACACTTCCCGGCTAAAATCCAAATATAAAGTTTGGCATGGGGTTGAATACCTATATAGTTTCATGTCTGTAGACCAAAAACCGACAGGGGGGTATAGTAGGCAAAATTTAAAAAAATTATATGTATACTAGCTGTACCCTACCACGCGTTGCTGTGGCTTAATTTCGTGTAATGGAAAATTCTAATAAAGAAATAATGCATGTTTCTTATATTCTTAGTAAAGCAATCCACTCCAAAAAAAAAAAAAAAAAAAAAAAAAAAAAAAAGGCGAAAATGAAAAAAAAAATAGTACGCTTGCAGAATTGGATCCGGATCCTCGGGAGTTACCATCAATCATGGCTTGGGCTTGACCAACATTCAGTGGATTAAGCCGAAAGTTGCTAAACGTTGAAACGCTAAATAGTTTTCTTTTTTTATTGTATTCAAAAATGTGAGTTTTTAATTAATATTTGGGCAAGGGGGCGGGGGGTTACTATTCACAGATTCGAAAAAGTTGTCCAAAAACGAATAAATGAAAGCAAAGGTAAGGTAAATTACGTTTCTATCTAACTGGATAATTTTTTAGTGTTTTTATTTAATGTAAAATGTTTAATCGGCTCAAAACTCAGTGTTTATCTATGTATTTGAAAAAGATGAATGGTCGCGAACTCTGTTGAATACGTTAAGTTTGGGAAAATCAGTTAAAAACTATACAAAACAGTGTCAGACACCTACTGATTATGTTATTGTGACATAGGCTGACATATTCGGTGGGTTTCTGATAGTATTTTGTATATTTTTTAAAGTTTTAAATCATTTTCTCAAACTTAACATCATCAAGTGTCCATCACCATTTGTATTTTTCAAATACACTGATCAACACTATTTTTGGAGCCGACTAAACGTTATAGTAAATAAAACGGGTTTGTATTACTAAACACAGAAACGAAAAAGTTGTTGAAAAATAAATATAACAAATGTTATCAAAGGCAAGATCAGTTACTTTTCTACCTAACTGGATTTTAGTGTTCTTATTTAGTGTAAAATGTTTAATCGGTTCGAAAACATGTAGTGTTTATCTGTATATTTGAAAAATACAAATGGCGGCAGTTGAACACATTAAGTTTGGGAAAATGAGTTAAAACTAAAAAACTATACAAAATACTGTCAGGAACCCACTCAATATATGTTACCGTGACATAGGCAAACATGTATTCGGTGTTTTTTAACAGTATTTTGTATAGTTTTCTTAGTTTTAACTCATTTTCCCAAACCTAATGTGTTTAACAGTCTGCCCCTATTTGTAATTTTCAAATATAGCAGTAAACGCAGTGTTTTTTGAGCTGAATAAACATTTTACATTAAAAAAAAAAAAAAATGATCCATTTTGGTAATAAAGTAACATATCTTGCCTTTGATAATATTTATTATACATTTATTTTTTGACAACTTTTTCGAATCTATATGTACAGTAGTACAAACCCAATAAAAACACTAGAAGTTATCCAATTAGGTAGAAAAGTAACTTATCTTGCCTTTGAAAATATTTACTTGTTATATACTTGTTTTTGTTGACAACTTTTTCAAGTCTTTGTGCAAATACAAACCCAAAGGTGTATTTTTCTATCTAATTTTTATTTTTAGTACCGCGCTTAAATTTAAATTTCACAATCTTTTTTGGGGGAGGGTATTTTTTTTACATTAGGTTCATCTCCACAATTTGACTATGCTGAATAAGAAAATCTCATTTAAAATTTGCAGAGGCAATTAGTTTTCGAGATATAAAGACCTGTACTATGCACTATAATTCACTGACGGCCATGAATAAACACTCTCAACCTCCCCATATTAAGAACGGCTTTCGGATAACCTTTTACCTGTCTTTAGTCTTTTAAAAACGGCTTTTGGAATAAATACCACCATTCTCCCCATGTTAAAAACGGCTTTCAGAATAAACCCCCCCCCCCCCAACCTACCCATGTTAAAAATTGTGGAGGTGGACCTAATGTGAAAATTTACCTTCTGTTTTTTTTTTTTTGTTTTTTTTTTTGTTTTTTAATAAATTGTTAGTTGAAAGCACAGAATAGTGACAAAACACCATCCCCTCTCCTTGGTAAGAATAGCAAAAAAAAAAAAAAATAATGGTTTTCTTGATAGAAACCTTTCTGTATTTCACCTAACAATTTCTGGTGCTAATGAACTTATTGATCCACGCTATTTTTTTAAATCGTATTTCCAAGTTTTCTGATATGTTTTTGCATTCAATTGTAAGGTTAAAGTACAGAATAGATACAAAACACCCTCCCCATATTAAGAATGGCTTTTTAAATAACGTTATTATTTCAGCATGGATCACTCTACATGAGTACCTAATATTTTTTTCAGCCATTCTTACAATAGAGAGAGGATGGTGTTTTGTAACTATTCTGCGCTTTTTTAACTAACAATTTATTAAAAAAAGATATTGTGAAAGTTGAATTTAACTTGAAAAAAAAAAAAAGCGTTCAACATTGTAGCCAGACCTTATTTGGCAATAAGGTCACGTTAGTCGATTAATGGGTGCTAATGCACTTACTCATCCGCGCTATTTTTTATTTATTTATTTTTTTTTTAAATCATATTTCCAACTTTAATTAAGGTTTTTTTGGGTTTTCTTTTTGGTATTTTTTTTAGATTAGATCCACCTCCACAATTTTCTTTTAAATGATGACTTCTCAAGGTTTCCGACTATGCTGAATACAGAAATCGCATTGAAATTTTGCAGAAATAAGTAGTTATCGAGATATAAATAGTTGTTTTATGCATTGTATTCTTTTGCGGCCATCTTTTTTACGCGTGTAGATTTGTTTATGACGCGTGCAAGCGTGTAAAAAAAGATGGCTGCCAGAGATTACAATGCATTATACAAATTTTTAATATCTCGATAACTACTTATTTCTGCAAAATTTCAATCGATTTCCATATTCAGCATAGTCGAAAACCTACAAAAGTCGTCATTTAAAAGAAAATTGTGGAGGTGGACCTAATCTAAAAATTTACCTTTTTTTTTTTTTTTTTTTTTTTTTTTTTTTTCAATTGTAAGGTTAAAGTACAGAATAGGTACAAAACACCCTCTTCTCCCAATGTTAAGAATGACTTTTTAAATAATAACGTTATTTCAGCACGGATCAATAGGTGCATGAGTACCCAATTTCTTTAAAAACATTCATATTTTCTTATATAAAAACAACTTCTGTAAAAGAAAAGAAAAACGTGCACTTTCAATTTTTGTTAAAAAGGTTTTCTTAAAACAAAAACAAAATACGGTAAGAACAAAACGTTAATCGGTATTCATACAGTGATCCGTGCTAAAATAATGTTATTATTTAAGAAGTCATTCTTAACATGGGGAGGGGAGGGGGTTTGTACTTAATCTGTATTTTAACCTTACAATTGAATAAAAAAAAAAAAAAACTTTAAACGTGGAAATACGATTTAAAAAATAGCGCGGATCACTCTCTGCATTAGCACCGAAAGTACAGAATAGTTAAAAAAAAAAAAAAAAAAAAAAAAAAAAAAAAATCCTCCCTCCCCATGTTAAGAATGGCTTTCTAAATGTTAATGCTTCAGTACTGTTCCTTGTCTGCTTAAGTTTAACTTTTGTTTATTAAATTGTTAGGTCCAGAATAGTTACAAAACACCCCTATTCCCATGTTAAGAATGGCTTTTTAAATAATGTCATTATTTCAGCAGGGTAGCTTCTCTGCATAAGTACCATGTTTTATTAAATTGTTAGGTGAAAGGACAGAATAGTTACAAAATACCATCCCCGTGTTAAGAATTTTTTCTATGTATAACTACTATTTTTGTTTATTAAACTGTTAGGTGAAAGTATAGAATAGATGCAAAACTCCCTCATGTTAATAGCTTTCTAAATAACGATAGTACTATTTTTTGTTTATTAAATTGTTAGGTGAAAGTATAAAATAGTTACAGAACACCCTCCTTTTCCCATGTTAAGAATGGCTTTCTTAATAGCATTATTTTAGCACGGTACCTTCTCTGCATAAGTACCATGTTTTGTTTATTAAATTGTTAGGTGAAGTACGGTACTCATGCAGAGTGATACGTGCTGAAATAATGTTATTTAAAAAGCCATTCTTAACATGGGGAGGGGAGGGTGTTTTGTACCTAATCTGTATTTTAACCTTACAATTGAATAAAAAAAAAAAAGCATATAATAAAACTTTAATTAAACCTGGAAATACGATTTAAAAAATAGCGTAGACCATTCTCTGCATTAGCACCAAATATTATTTAAGCAAGTTACCAATCCGTAAAATTTATTCGAAAAAAAAAAAACTGTACTTTTACCAAACAATAGTGTTAATAATAATAAAAAGTTCATATTTTCTTATATCGAAAAAAAAACAAAAACAAAAAAAACGACTTCGACTCAAAAAGCAAGCGACAAACTTTTTTTTTTTTTTTTTAGCCTGATATAATAAAGAAAAAATGCTTAAATTAAAACATTTGGAAGATAAACAAATGAATTTTTTTTTTACTTATCGAGTAAACAGAAAATGAAATCTTCTAGTTAGTTTCGTCCATTCGCGGGTGTGAAATGAATCGAACCGGAAGTTCAGTTCTATCAACAAAACAGGTTCACACTAACGGATTACGAAAATATTTTATTTTATTTAATATTTTAATAATTGGCGATGTCAATTTATTTTAATAACATAAAAACATCCCTCGACTCTAAAGATGGGTTGTCTGAAAATTTCAAATTGTTAATGTAGAAATAGTTGTATAAACCTTGAACGAACCAAAAATTACATTTATATATATATATATATATATATAGATATGAGAGAGAGAAAGGTTTGTATTTACCATAACCTTTTTACATAGATATTACAAAAGTATAAATCATGTAGAATATCTGCATGAATATTATTACATGTAATAGTTAACTGAAGATGATCATCTTGTAAGAAAACCCAAAAAACTAATAGGGAAATGAATGTTTAAAAGAATATGCAAATTAGATTCTTTTGCAGATGAATGCAATTCCATGATCCATATATAACAAAGTTGTATTTTCTTTTTAAATACATAGAAAAAACGACTTGCAAATAAAACTTTGAATTTGATCTATCACTGGCAACCAATGTTTGGTCAAAGATCACATTAAACGATCCTGAACTTAGTTAATATTTGCTAATTAGTATTGCTTCTTCGTTGGTATTCCCAAATAAATGATCACATAAATATATATATTTTGTCCAGGATAAACTGAAGATACTCAATAACGTCATTAATTGAAAGTTTAATAAGTTTAGGTTCTAACACTATTTGAACAATTTCCCATTTAAGAATATATTGTTATATACCTAGACATGTTTGTCGTTTTGAGTTGCTAAAAAAATAAATTCTTTGTTAGTGTTTAGCAGGAGGCCCCTCCCCACCACCACACACGGTATGATTTTTCCATTTTGAGTTTTTTTTTCTTTATCTCATGACATTTCATAATTAAACTCGATCCACTTTACATAGTTTTTTTTTTTTTTTTTTTTTTTTTTTTTTTTTAGTGGGCACAATCCCTAAATGGTATGATTTACAAATAAAATATTTCCATGTTAACTATCTTGTGTTTCAGAAGATATATTTTGAAATTTATAATCTATTAATTAGAAGATATGTATAAACTTTAGATATTAAAAAAGATCCAACATTACACTGAATTGTATACATGCTCTAGGGTGAATTATGAACTTGCTAACTAAAATTTGCACACAATCGTTGAATTATTTTGTTTGAAATGTGAGATAAGGCCAACATTCAAATAAAAAAAAAAATTTAACCATTATCTTTGAGTGGCCTTTGGGCTTTGTAAGTGGTGACTACTTTGTAAAAGAAAAAAAAAAAAATTGGTTTACCGGATATATTTACTAGGTAGTTTTTAAAAATTCTTTTTCATGGAGTTCATAGCAATACATCATTCACCAATTCATGCTTGCTCCTCAGTAACTGGCAAATCGTAGGCGTCTTTCCCTGATGGTATTAGATATGGCAGGTAGGTTGTGTAGCAATATGCATGAAAAAATTGAAATCGCTTAAAATATTTCAATATTGGTATCTATAGAAAGAGCTTGATGAGCTTTGAATCTTTTTCAATTTTTAAAATCCAATTAAAATCAAGGAAGTTATAACTATTTTTGTGCCTCACACGTTTGGATATTTTTCCTTTGAAGACTGTTTTGTCACATTTTTTACACTACTTTTTCAGTAAAAATGCTATATCTTTGTTAAAACAGAAAATTAAGCAATAAAATTTACCATATTTTAATGTAAAATAATTCACCATTTCGAGACCATTCTAGCATTGACTATTTTTTATGGGTGATAAATGGTGCACTTTAAGGGAGGATGTTTTTTTTTTTTTTTTTTTTTAATAGATATATGTAGCTTACCAAGGAACTTTGTTTGGTGAGGAGCTTACTATTTAGACTTAGTGTTATTGTTAGGGCTAAAGGTTTTAAGGAGGCAGCTTACCACTCATACCTAGGGTTAGAGGTAAGATTAAGGAAGTTTTTTTTTTTTTTTTTTTTTTTAAGGCGTTTGACCCCCCCACACACACACACACACATCACCACCACCTCCCCCATATTTATGGTTAATGGGTCGTAATTATTGGCCTTTGAAAATGTTATGCCTTAGATTTTGGACATCAAATTACTTTTAAATATGAAATTTATTGTTTGTCGTAATTCTTAAGGGGTGTGAAACTTAAGAATTACGACAAATAGACAAAAATAAATTTCATTTAAAACAAGTGATGTCACTAACAGAAAACGTAACGTTTGGAAAACTGAAGTATTTTTGCTTGTTTTATAACATTTTTTAGCACTTTATTTGCTTAAAACTTTTAAAATATATAATGTACATTTAATTTATTTGAAAGTATATTCATTTTCAAATAAAACGGTGGTATTTTGAGGACTTGAAGTGCTTTGGTTTGTAAAATATTTATTTAAAATAATTATTCAAAGCATTTGGTCACTTTTTTTTTTCTTTTTTTTTTTTTTTTTTTTAACAAAACACTTTAATTGCTAATTCAAAATATGAAAAATAAATGTAAAAACAAGTCCAAATAATTTGACTAACAATATTATTGCAATAGTTATAACATTTGTCACTACAGTCAGATGTTATGTATCCTGTGTCCCAAAGACAAGTCAATATTGATACAGAATATTAATACAGAAAGCCTGTTGGATGTCTCTTAACTTTTTTCTTTATTTTCTTTTCTTGCTTTTTTATTCCCCCATTTCAAGCTAAGGATTGACCTACCCATTGTTTTTTTTTCTTTGTAACTGTACAATTTAATTTTGTGAGAAGGATCAGGGGAATACATTTCTTAGTTGTGCATGCAGTTTACTGTGAACAAGTAATCTCTGCTCAGTACCTCGTTTTCACCCTTCATCAGAACAGGAGCGGCTTCTTAGGATCAATCATTCTTTGAATGTGTATTCTTGAATTCTGGTCCCCCCCCCTTTTTATTTTTATTTAGAAGGGGGAGATAAATTCATTGATACTATTAGTGATATTGTCCTATCTTGCATAAATTGCAAATGACTATTTTCTTATGAGATATAATTTATTTTCTTTTACACTGCTCTTATCTCAGGAATCATAACATAAATTTGCTGAGAATGCATTAAAATCAAATTTGTGGGTATAAAGAATCGCTAAATTAAAGTTATCAATGTCACTGACCGTGCAAAATGTATTTCACTTTATTTCTTAAAAAAAAAATACAATATTCTGCATTTCTCCGACATCTTTACCATTAATGACTACATCTGTTTACAATACATATTGATTTAAACTATCTCTTAAAGATAAATCTGTTAAGAGCCGGAATGCTATTTATCAGTGTAAATGCATCTCAATAGGATGCAAGTTTCAATGATTGCTTAAATGAAGCAATATGTTCCCCCCATACAATTTTGGATACTGTTAAACTTAACTCAAAAGTTTGGTCAATTTGATAATTTGATCACTACACTGAGTAAAACTGACGACTTGAGTTTTGTATGCATAATTTACTATATTAATAAAATGAAATCTTTTTATCCCCTCTAAATTCAATTACCATGAACTATAAGCACCAGTGATCACACTTCTTGCCAATATGTATGTTTCCGGAAATTGACAGTTTCATTTGATTTCTTACATTAATTCCTCCCTACCTGATTTTCACAAAACATTCATACTTAGAATGAATGTAACTTTTACTCACTTAGAAAAAATTGTCACTCTTCCATCACTCACAAGATTTGTCCTTCATTGGATACATTTTCAGCTTGGTCTGTCATTGTTTCATTTTACTGTGATATCATTCACCAAACATTACAAACATAAGACCGAGCCTGGGAAGAGAGATGCCAGATGTTGATTTACGGTTGAACTGGAATATCTTCTCGTGAGGTGTAGCATTAAAGAGCAGTACACGGTAAGGAACGGGTGGAGTGTATGGCATCGTGTAGAACTGTTTCCCAATGAGAAATTGGCAACTTTTTCAACCTCAACGCTAGCGATATTGGTTTCCATAGGGTCACGTTCAGTCGTTCCACCTGGCAATTTCCCCGTGGGTTATAGGCGGTTGTGCGGCTTGTTGCTACTCCCTTATGCAGAAAGTCTGTTAGTTTCATTAAGAGGAATGATGGACCTCTATCAGAGGGAAGGCATGCCAAACAGTGAAAATAGTTGACAAAAACAATTTGATTGTTTTTGAGGTCATATCTCGATAAGGAAAGGCAAAGGGGAAGCGAATATTCGTCGATTGTCAATAGATATTTATTTCGACGGTTAGATGGCAATGGACCCTTAAAATCAACAATTAAGTGTTTGATTA
Source organism: Euprymna scolopes (assembly GCF_053919585.1). Classification (NCBI taxonomy): domain Eukaryota; kingdom Metazoa; phylum Mollusca; class Cephalopoda; order Sepiida; family Sepiolidae; genus Euprymna; species Euprymna scolopes. The sequence goes on from NC_136483.1 coordinate 119,766,917, forward strand.
GCTGAGTCGCTTTGATAAGTTTGAAATTGGTGGGATGGAAAAATGTGTTTTAATTCTGCACAGTTCCCAATAGTTCAAATATCATCGATGGAGTAAGGAAGATTATGCAGGTGTACAAAATGACATTCGTGTTATACCTGGATGACACAATGAAATGTGTAGGTCTTGAAGCCCTGTTGGGTTAGTTGAGGAGCAAACCGCCCGAGAAAATGTGTCCGCGGCTGCATTATCTTTCCCAGGGCGATAGATTACGTCAAATGTGAGTGCCGATAGTTCTATTCTCCAGTGTTCCACCTTCTCGTTTTTTATTTTGCCTGAATGTTTTAGGTCGTACATGAATGCTACGAACGTTGGTCTGTAATAAGTTTAAAGGCGGAACCAGTAAGGTAGTGACGCCATTTACGCACTGCTTCAATGATGGCATGTGTTTCTTTTTCAACAGAAGAGTAGTATTGTTCACTGACTGAAAGTGATTAAGAAAAGAAAGCAACTGGATGCCCATTCTGATTGAAAGTGGCAGCCAGAGCAATGTCAGAGGCATCGGTTTCTACAGTAAGGGGTATGCTGTGATCAATTGTTGTAAGGGAAGCATGTTCTTCTTTGAGGATGGAGAAATTGGTAGAGGGCAGACTCTATTTTGTGCTAGACGTCAAATTTTGTCTGAGAAACGAGGAATCATTGAGCATAATATGAAAATATACAGACGACCCGCTGCTGTGATGACGCCCGGAAGCGTTTAGGGTCTGGCTTAACAACTCCCAATGACACTTCATAACCTAAGAGGGTGATTTTCTCTGTTCGTATAATGCTTTTGTTCTTGTTGAAACTTACTTTGTGTCTCCTGGCAACATCTAAGAAGTGATTAAGATTTTCATCACGTTCTTTCATAGTACGACCAGATATAGTGATGTTATCGACATATGCGAAAGTGTCGGTGATCTTCTCCCGTTTTATTAGGTTGCCTATAGACAATTGGAAGCATGATATGCCGTTTTACACCGAATGGAATTCGGCAGAATTGGTATAGGTTCCTACAGGCTTCGAAGGCTGTGAATTTCTTCTCTTCTAGTATTGGTATCTAATGATACGCATTCCGTAAGTCAAGGGCAGTAAAGACGGAATAACGAGCAATTTTGTGGACTAGATCATCGATTCTTGGTAAAGGGTAAGCATCAAGGTAATTGAACAGATTGATGTTCTGGCTGTAATCAATGACAAGGAGCTTCTTGTATCGGTCATTAGTGGTTACTAGTACCTGTATCTTTTAGATTTTGAATTTCAGCTTGAATAAACTGTTGATTGATCGGTGAGTGTTTTCTGGATTTTGTAGCAATGGGCTTGCAAGCAGGTGCTAAATGTTCAAATAATGGTGGGGAAATAAAACGGGACGCCATTATGCCGCATATCGTGAAGGGATCTCTGACCTCCGAAGGTTAGTTCTACTTTGGTATGTAGTTTGAGAAAGTCATGTCCAAGTAAGACGTCTGAGCAGAGGGAAGAGAAGACTGAAAGTTTAAAACGTGGATATGTAGATCTTTCATATAATGTCACGTAGCAGTGACCTAAAGTGTTGCTTGACAAGTCTGGACGCCATTGATATCTTCCTGCAGGAAGTTTGCTTCGGCCAGCCATATTATGGATAATGTTTGATATATATAGCTTTCTGAGCTACCAGTATCCACAAGAGCTTCTAGGATTATCCCATTCATGGAAAGTTTGATTATAGCTTTTGATAGACAATCGGGTGATGCAGCAGTTACTATGGATGCGAGTGATGGTTCGCAGGCAGAGGTTACTTTCCTAGGGACGCGGCTTGATCAACAGACTAGCTGAAAATGCCCCTTCCTGCCACAACTATTATAAACTGCATTACGAACAGGACACTTAATGTGTGGATGTTGTCGATTACCACAGAAAAAACACTTCTCTCCAGTCGCAGCAGAGATGTTTTCTGAAGTAACAGGAACTTCGCCAGACACTGAAGGTTCGGCGGTGGCGCCACATGGTGTGAGGTTGATATAAGATTCGGCTTGTCTGTGGGCTGTTTCTAGCGAATGGGCTAAGTTGGAGGCGTCTTTTAATGTGAGTGTTCTCTCTAAGAGTCTTTGCCGGATTGCCTGAGAATGGATATCTGTTATGAGGGCATCGCGAACTGCTTGATCACGGTGTTACTGCCTCGAAGCGACAATCGGCGGTTAGTGAGTTCAGTTTCTGCAAGAAGTTACCAATAGTTTCACCCGGTTCCTGCTTAGCACCAAGAAGATGCCTAGAATGTACGATATTTGAGGGTTTTACAAAGAGATTAGAATTTTTAGATGGCAGTTTCATAAGAGTCACAATTTTGTGTACTGGATGGGAAATATAGTTAATAAGGACATTCAGTTTGTCCGTGGGTTGGCAGTTGATTGTTAAATGTGCACAGCCAATGTGTCCAATGGTCTGAAGAATCAGGCACTGAGGGGCTACCATCGAAACGCTGTGGCTTCAAGAACTGGTGCATTTTAAGTTAGATTTCTTGAATAAATTGTAGTGAGGACAACACAGAAGGCGAATGATAACCTGTGAACAAGGCTTTATTCATTAAGAAGTACAGGTATATAGGCTGTAACAAAAGGAAAGAATTGTTAAAAGCGTGCAAAACGATGAACGATGTTAATAATGACATACTACTTTCGGGTTTGAAATTGACAAATTATGTTTATACAAAAACATTTCCCCTTTATATTTTAGGTAGACTTATTTTTGGGATTAGTTTTTCAACAATTTCTTAACACCTTCAAAAATCAAACTGATTTTTATAATTTTTGAAAAATATTGAGTTTGACAACATTTTTAGATCTCCTACAGAATTTAAACCAAACTTTTTTAAATCCCAACCAAAGTTTTAGGTTTAGTTTGCTTCAAATTCAGTAGAAGTGTCTCCCCCCCCCTAACATATATATATATATATATATATATATATATTTTTTTTTTTAAAGTCTATTCTGGCAATGCTGGGACATTGTCTCTCTTATAAGTATTCTGGTTGAATCTGTAAATAAGAACATTGATCTTTAATTTCTGCAATTTTCATGTCATAATTGAAAATAAATGTTTTTGATAGGTTTCGAACATGGACAACAGTCCTATACTGTAAACCTCCTTTAACAATACCACTATTAAATCTGTCATAAAATTCTCATTTATTTGATCTTGCTATAATGATTTGATTTCCTGAACTGCAATATTGTATAGATTTGTATCGCCATGTTCAAGTGCACTTATGAATCTGATTACGTTATGAGTATGAAGTAAAAATGAATTAAGTATTAAAAAATTTATTAATGTTACTTAAAAAAAAAAAAACAGTTGTTACAAACAATACTAATATTAAAGTAGACTGCTGTTGATGCTTGGTATATCACTTGTCATGACAAATTTGATTTTAAACTCTATACTCTTGCAAACATCTTTATTTAAACATAAAAACAAAACTTCTGTTTCTTCTACAAAATTTATTTCCCAACTTACAACTGTTATTAAATTCACTTTGAAAGAAATTCCCATATTTCTTCATTCATACTTCAGCCAACTATTGCTAATACCTGTATTTGTTTAAGTATGTACTGAATTACCTCTAATGTTGCACAAAAAGAATACCTTTTTTTTTTGGTAGTTCACTGCTTTTATATTAGATTACTTTATATTTTGCTCTTTTTGTTATAACTTCAACTACTTTCTTGGATGAAAAACTTTTTGCATCATAAATTCTGAAAAAAAAACAAACATTTTAATATTAAAATTTGAAATTTTTTTTTGTGTTTTCAGTATTGATGATCATAAAATTAAACAAGCTGCAATAAGCATATTTAAAATGATCTACAATATTAACTAACTGAAACAGTGTAAAGTTAGTGTTTCTTTCATCTTCATTGTTTAATCTTTGCCTTTGAGATATTTTACAATAGTGGTTTTGCTATTAATAAAAATAAGTAGCTTTAAAAAAAAAAAAATTGGCATTATTAATGCAAAAAATAATACTTTATAACTGAATACCTTTCCCAAATTGGGAAAAATTAATTCCTGACCAGAATATTTTTGCACTATTATGACCTTTTTTACATAGACTAGAATCCTGATTTTGTCAAAATCCATTGCATGATTTTGATCTTAAAAATGTTTCAAATTTAAGAGCCTTAAGAATTGGAAATTTTGGTACTCTTAATTTAGTATGGATCAAATACAAATCTGATACATTTGCATTTTCAGATGTGAGGTTGTCTATATTATGTCCACTAAAATACTTTGAAGAAACTGAAATTTTGGAAATTTATTAATCAATGTCTAATACTTCACAATACTTTACAATGTCTAATAATTCACAAATCTGAGGTATCTGAATTTTGACCAAGGTCTTCCACCCCTCTTTGCATAAAACTAAATATGGTCCACATTAACCACCTGTATGTCAATCGACTGTTCTAGAATTTATAACGATTTAATTTTGGGAGTGAATTTCATAAATAAAATTTATGCATACCTAACTTTAGCTAATATTAATTTTGATAAACAAACTTTAGCAACATCTGGACACTTAGTTAAACAGGTGATAACATTTGTACCAATATAGGGACAAGTATATTTTTTAAAAAATGTATATTAATTGAATTTTTTATGGAAATATTGTTACAAGATAGTTTTGATATTGATTCATTTTGAATCATTACTTCAGTCAGCTGATGTAAATATTTTCTTTTTTCTAGCATTTCTATTTTTGATAGAATGTATCCAAAACCTCCTGAAATAATAGAATTGAAAAAACATAAATTTGGAAAGTTTTTCTGTATTAATAAAGCAGTGTGATAATATGACCCTTATTAATACCTTTTCATTAGTATTGATCAAGTTTGTCTTATTTCCTCGTAAGATTTCTTGTTGGGCATGTTCCTCTTAAGGACTGTATTTATATAAGGGTTTTTATCTCTTGTTCCAACATGGTTTTGATTTGCAGTATTTAGATTCTTGGTCGGGTGAAAATGCTCTCCTAAAGTTTCTGCTTTGCTGTCCACCACAGGTTCTCTCCCTGGGGCTCTAGTCTGCACTGTTGGATGGTCATTCTTCCAAGCATGGTGAGGAATTTCTTCTTGCATAAGTCATGCACTGCAGTGGCTGCTCTATTGTGTTTTTTGAAAGTTGTACATAACCCCCAAAATAGATTGCTCTCCTCTTCACCCCCTCCCAATGACACTTCAGTCTCTACTATCGTTTCAAACCATAGCTAGCTGCTATATCTATGAATATAAAAATATATTCCTTCAAAAAAAAATGTTTGCCTATCACATGCGTACACATTAATAAATGAAAGAAAAAAATAAACCTCTGTCTGTAAATGTTGCTTAGCCAAGCATCTTGGTTTAACACTCTTTTTCAAACATGTCCCTCTGCGCGCACACACCTGCAATTAAAAATTTTATACTTTTTAAATGAAACTTTTAAATGTAGCAAAGCTCTGTAGTTAGAAAAGGCAATTTATAACTTTTAAAAGTAGTTATCAATCAGACCATATATTGTAGATTTCATATTAAGATCTAAAAGTTTGACAACATATGCCTGAATTTTTAGTTGGAGTAATTTGCTCTTTTAAATACTTCCCAACATAACTGATAATTGGATTGAGTCCAAAACAGGTCTGTTCAGTTTAGGCAAAAATGTAGTGAACCAAACACTTTTTTTTTTTTTTTTTTTTTTTTTTTTTTTTTGTCAACCCAATAACGTTTATCTGCTTCAGCTTTCCCATTCATTTGTCATGCAACTCCTCAATCCCCCCCTACCATTTTTATTTTGCTTTGCACAATCTACCTAATGCTTTTTTTTTTTTTTTTTTTTTTTTTTTTAAATATATATAGGCAATAAAGAAAGATTAGTGTAATTTTTAAGGAACTCCGTTGCTCTTTTTGTGGTACATTATAAGGATAGAAAAAATTTCTTATTAGTGTTAAATTAAAAATTTAAGTGGTTATTGTCTTAAGCTTGTCCCTGATTATAGTTGTTCAAGCATTGAACATCTTTTAAAACCTGGTATAAATTACTTTCAAAGTTCAGTAGATATTGTGTGGGTTTTACTTAAAAGAAAACCATTTGGCAACAACCTTAATCCTTGTCTAAATTGCTATGCTCTTTTGACATTTATTAATCAATTTGAGATAATATATTAGGTTGGTGCAGAAATGTTTTTATATATAGTTGAACGTCAAAAAACATTTTTGCACCAAACTTATATATGCACACACACACAGGGTGACCCTAAAAAAAAAAAAACAAAAGCTAAATATGCTGTAGAACAGAAAAAAAAAAGGCCAAAGACCCTAGTGTTTTGATGTGATATTTGAATATAATCAACTAGTTATGACCAAAGTTTCATTTCATTCGGACAAAACACTAAGAAACTGGGCCTAACTAGAGTTGGGGCCCGTTTTTTTGGGTCACCCTGTAATATAAGAGCAACTTTCCAAATGACTTATAAAAAGAAAAATGAATTATCTCACCTTAGTCTGTCACAACTCAACTAATAACTTAAAAATTCAAATTATTTAGTTTACTATGGCATATCTAGGCAACTGAATTGCTAAGATTATAAAATCACAATTTTACATACATTCTATTTAAATATTTTTATTAGATCAAAACCCACAATATCTTTGTTAAAAAAAAATTCCATTTCTGAATTAATTCAGATTAAAATGTTTTACCTTTGTGCTATTTAAAAAATTCAGGCAATTTGTTTCAAAAATATATTACTTTAAAGAAACAAATCTAATTTTGTGAGAGATTGACTTCTTTAATAAGACCCTCCCCCCACCCTCTCTTAAAATTTTGTTTGCTTGTAATTTGGAGAAAAATTAACTAACTAAACCGGGTTGCTGTACATACAAGGTGATACCTGTAAGAGTTCTGGTAGTCCTTCAACTATGGTTCATATTTGAGAAGAGGCATAATTGTGGTTATAGGAAATTAGGTATTATCTTATAAAGCAGATTTTGAAACCTCCCCCCCCATCCAAGAAAAAAAAGTTTTTCTTAAATATTTTGATATTCTAAAGTGCATCACATTCTGATAGTATATTTTAGTGTTTAATCACTTAATATAAATACCTTATTTTTAATAATAATAAAATTATTAATTAGTGACTATTTTAAGTTTAGTTATTTTAAGGTTGAAGATGTTATTTTTTTGTCTGTGTATTAATATCAAAATAAGTTAAATTTAATTGATGTTCTTTCTAATATAGTTGCTCATTAACCATTGAATATTAACACCTCTTTGTTTGAAACAAAAAACAAAGGAACTTGATAATTATTTTAGTAACTTAAGTTCCCAGTTTGTCAGCCCCAGTCATGAATGCTAGCTGCTTAACTGCCAAAACTTGTATAGGTATTGCCTTGTGTGTAAGTTACTATCCCAACCTTTTAAAAATTTAAAAAAAAAAAAAAACATTTATCTTATTCACTTTTGTCTTACTTGGTTGCTACTCTCATTTTCAACCTTTTAATGTTCTAGTTAGACTTTTGGAAACTTGAAGCTTGTGCAAGTAATTAACGAGCATGTCTTTTGGGATCTTGTTTTTTTTAACATACCGAACAAAGATTTGCATGGATCTCTTCTACAAAGTTTAAGAAAAAAGTTAATAAGAACAAGACTTCTTTTGAGATGAACAGTTATGTTTTTTTTTTTTTTTTTTTTTTTTTTTGTCTTGAAAGAAAAATGAGGAGTAAAGGTAGGGACAATATGCCCAAGAAAAACAGTGCAAATAAAATCTTTAATTAGTCTTCTTGAATATTATTTAGTTTGTCATTTTTGAATGAAAGTGCTTCAAGATAAGATCTATTATAAATTTTCATTTATAATCATTTTAGTTTTCTTTTTAGTTCATCCATTAAAAGTTAACTTGTTGCTGAATACTGACACCATGCTAATATTTTGCTTGTATTCTTATGCAATACTAAACTATTACTATAAGAACATAGGTGACTAATTCAGCTTAACTCAATTCATCTTTCAAAGATTAATTTGCTGTAGTAGTTTGCTAACAAGTTTTTCTCATTGTCATGCCGTTGAAACCACACACATCCAGCATTCGTTTTTTTCTCTTCTGTCTAATGCTTTCTATTTTGGTGTTGTAAATATTAACAGATGATGTTATAAAGATGTTTTCTATAAGGGAACATTAAATATTACTTTCTCACATGAAAGTTATGACAGGTAAGATTAGCCATACTAACTTACAAAAAAAAAACAAATAAAAAAAAATAGCAAAAAAAAACAAAACTGCTAGACTAATTTTTTAAATTAACCTAAAATTTATAAGTCAATGTTTTAGTTGGTTTTCTTTGTTGATTACTCCCATTTTCATAATACTTTGGCTGTTGTGCTCTCTAAGCTTTCTGGGATAGTTTGTAAGTTGAGAATTTCAAAATTCCCGGAATATTACAGACCAAGACAAAAGGCACCTAACTGAAATGTAAAAATGGCAGCAACTCTAAGGAAGGGAAAACTGTCTGAGGCAAGTCTTTGATTTGCATTCATACCACAAAGTCATATACATTCAAGTTTTTCTGTTCATCTAATATACAAAAGGCAAAATGTGTGTGTGTGCGTGCGCATTTGTATGTCTTGCAAAACCTTTGGACGACAAATATTGAAAAATTGTTAAAAACCATTCATTCCTTCACCCTAAACTTGGCAGTTTTCTACAAGGAGTTGTCAGTTTTTTTTTTTGCATCACCATTTTTGCAAGTCATCGTATCGGTTGGATTGACTTTGTTTAATTTCAACGTTCCGAACTTCTGGTCAGACGATGGAGACATCGGCAAGGCGTCACGTGTTTTCTTTTGTTTGTTTGTGTCCCCTCTCTCTCTCTCTCTCTCTCTCTCCCTCTCTCTCCCTCTCTCTCTCTCTCTCTCCTTCGCATTACAGGCTTGAGCCTGCCTGTCTACTACCACTTTTTTCCTTTTTCTTTCTTCCCCCTCCTCTCTTTACCCAAACTGCCTACTATTGTTTGCCCCCCCCCACCCCACCCAGAGGGGAGGGTCCTTACTCTACCCAAGCAACACCGGGGAACTATTTTTTTTTATTGAGCTATGGTGTGGTCTGCAATGATAGATTTTTTCTCTACTTGATATGATCACAAGCTTGTGCAGGATATTTATCCATTTTATTATCAGCCTATCCCTTGGTTGTTTTTTGTCTACTTAGAATGCAAAAGTGAGGTTCATATCTGAACATCGTCTATATACAGGAGTGTCCAGGACACAAACCAGTGTAGATCCTTAGAGATACCATCCATGACAAAAACGAAGAGCAGTAGTGAGTCTAATCTTGGTCTTTGGACATACTGGTAGCATTTTGCACCGCACCAAACTTTGAGTTGTAGAATAGTATGATCCAATTTACCAACTCCTTGGAGGATATCCTGTTATAATGCGTACCAAATAACATGGCATCCAGGTTGAATAAAACAGTATGCAACATAGATTTCTCGGCATGCTTCTGTCAATAGCTGTGCAGCATGGATGGCATTTGTGTCACACTTAAAGAAACCATTTATTTTCATGATTGTCACAATCTGCCATATTTAGCCATTAATGATTTGTTCAAAAATTTTCATTGTATGCAGAAGTTAGTCTATAGTAACTTCAATCAGTACGACTGCCTCTTAGATTGACACTGGTTTCAATCAATTGGTATGTTTCTGTAATCATTTGGTTGAATAACTAACCCAGCCACACAGAAGGATCCCATAGTCTGTTGTTGTGACTTAATCCTGGCCACCAAGATATAGAAGGCCTATTAAGTGAAAAATGCCTGCAGGCAATGTAGGTAAGATTTGTCAAACTGTCAATACTATATGAGGACATTTTTCAAGAGTATTAAAACATGTTAAATTCGATTAATAATGAAACTGAACTTAATTCAAAATATATAAATATTGATGTAAAATTGCGTAATTTTAAAGCAATAAATATACAATCTAATATTGATGAAACTGAATTATGAATTTAGGGAACAAAGAAACATTAAATGCAAACATATCTTGGTCTTTGGGAAAAGATCAGTGTCGTATCTGCTACACTTCACCTTAAAGTTTTTATTTTCTGTTCTATGTCCAATTTTTTCCCATGTTTTTCATCAAAATATGTAGCATATTTTAATCAGTTACATGGTTAGGAATCCTATACTCCGCTATAATCTTCATTTTCATATCCATACATGAATACGAAAATGAAGTTGACATAACTACTAAAAGACAATCATATGATAATGTGAACGTTGGTTAAAAACTAAAATATAGTAAGCATCTACCATATTAAATTGGGGTGGTAGTGAATTTGGGAGGGGACATTATTTCACTCACTAGGAGTTATCTCACAGGCCATCATAAGTGATCACTCACTGGCAGTAACCTGTAGTGTTTCCTGGAGACCGAGTGACAAGTCTCCCCAGATTTCCAGTGTTCTCCACCTCTTGACCAGATCATTGCACATTATCGCAACAACCGTTTGTCATTGATTTCTTGTTGACATCGGCCATTAGTGTTTCCTGGGATTTGGTGACAAAATGCCTCCCCAAGGTACCGGATTTGAAATGCACACTTCCAGTGGAAATCTGGTTAGTACTCTCCGACCTCCCTGACAACATTCACAGCTAATTGGTGTGGCGCCAGTCGATATCATCTACACCAGTTTTTTTTTGTTTTTTTTTATTATGATGGTAATGGTGCTTGTGCAGTGTGCACATGTATTTTAAATAGTATTTCTTAAGTTAAATTTTTTTTTTTTTTTTTTTTTTTAAATTGTAAGGTGAAAGTGCAGAATAGTTAGGCCCTCCCTGTTAAGAATGGCTTTCTAAATACTTCAGCACGGTGCGTACAAGGCACAAATACCAAACATTTATTAGTAAGATAAAACACAAAATGTTAACTCAAATTTAATGTACTCTTTATTTTTAGTTCATATCAAAACTTTAAAGCTGATCAGTTAATGAATTTTTAAGATAAATTTGTGTTGTTCGTATGTCTGGAAAGAGGATAGATAATTTCCTATTTCATTTCAGTCATGTAAATTATTTACAGTTAAAATGTTATAAAACAAACAAATTTTAAGTTTAAATATATTTCAAAGAAATAAATTATGCCTGGTGCTAAAATATTGAATTCATCGATCGTTTTAGTTAAAAGAAAATTTAAAAAAACTTGTGAAAAATGCTTCTAACTTTAAAATATTTGGAAATACTCCATGAAAATTTTTATTTATTATTAAAAGAACTGACTGAAAAATATTCTTATAAAAATTGTTTTGCAGTTTAAAAAAAATAAAATGAAATATTCGACTTTCTTCGATAGACATAAAAGTTCCAAAACAAGTTCACTAACTATATTTTGTTAGATTAAAATTATCCCCATGTGTGATTATATTAATTGTAATTATCCAAATGGAAAATTTTTCTTTCTCTTTAGAAGAAAAGTATTGCACATTTGGACTACCTTCATAAAATTACCACATCTATTCTCTAAGGCAACGAAAAATACTTTTTATGCCTATTAGCGTGACCACGTGGTTGAACACGGGGAAACTTTAAGCACCTTTTACCTACATGTCGATTTGGCAATGACGTCAAGCTGTCATGTTCACTGGCCTCCTCTCTCAGCAGCCATGACTTAAGATACTGTAATGTTCCCAACCATATTAATTTTTCTCCTTCCATATCTATCAATTATGCCAGGCCATTTTGGGTTAGAGAATGCTGTCTGTGGCTAGAGGTGCGGGGTGCAAATCGACAGTAATGTTGTGGCACCACGGAATAATATGGTATTACTTTGGCATTAATGATGTCTTGTTGATTGTCTTGTCTAATTAAGATAGTCATTTTGCAACTCTGTTCCTGCTATAGCTGTGCGAATATGATTCATGGTTGCGGAAACTGGTGTCAAATGTGCTGCTGTTACTGTACAAATTCGCTGTGTACACAATGTTCATTTGTAAAAGTCACAATGTGCGGAGCCTTGTAGTACATTGGAGATTTGTTAAAGTTTTCTCCAGAAAGTTTATCCCACAAGACAGCCAATCTGATGTGTATGCAGAAAAGGGAAATGCATCCATTGATAAGGATAATTTTTCATTAGTTGTTTACTTTATAGATGCACTTCAGCAGTCACATTGCAATATTTTTAAACATTACCATGTCTACTTCAAATTTTGGTTTTTAAGTCACTATTCTATTGGAATTTGCAATCATCTCTAGTCTTGAACTTGCTCTAACAGGTTTCTTAAACTATGCACATGTTGGTACATCACTTTTTGAGGATGACAAAACTAGATAATGGCGGTGGCTTCTTTGACCAATGCCATCTTTGCACATCTGTTACAGTGACTGGGTGAAGTTGGAGCATGTCACTTGTAGATGATGCCTTATCCTACCATATAACATCTCTCATAGATAATTATCCATGATACATTAGATATTCTGACTGGTGTGTTATTCCATCTGTTGCTACTGTTCCCAAAAGAAAAGTAGAGGCATATCTTACCATTGGCAGGCAATCACTCCCTGGCCATGGTCAGCAGATAACTGTCAGATATTGGTAGGGTGCATCTCTGGATTTTCTAGTTAATTCCTAGCAGGGCCCCTATCCACTTACTGGATGTACATCTGCACACTGATAAGGTGTCACAGTAATGATAAACAAATCCTCCAAAGTTTTCTGTTAGGGATCTTACACTGACCATATTTAAAGTAAATACATATTTTTAAGTGGATAATATTAATACATGTATATATTTTTTTTATGAAGCTGCTTTCCAATAAAATAACCTGTTTGCTGCAACTATTTCCTTATAGTGAGTAATCCACTGTGATCCTTGTGTTAGTCATTTATATGGCTTCATTAAACCCTAGACTCTCAGCCTATTAAGTAATTAATTCCACGTTTATGGTTTAGCTTTCAAATATAATTATATACTTGTTAATTTCATATGTGCAGTTGACACCAAATTTTCTATCGGAGCAATACTACTAAAAAAATTTTTTTTTTTAATTAGTTGCCAAAGTGTTAGCTAAATAAATAACTAGCAGGAACCGTGGAAATTCAATGTTTTGATAAAATTGATATTTTTCTGGATAAAGCAAAAAGTTTTTTGGGACAGAAAAACTAATAACGTACATCAAATGAGTTATCCAAATGTTTATGAAAATGGTGTCTATTGTATTTTAAATATAGAACTGACCCAAATAACATCAATTAATAAGTACTGATAAACACTCCAAGTAATATTATGCTAGATATTTCAATACAAATAACCTCACATTGTAAGAGACAATCTTTAATTTACTTCTTCAATCCAGCACCTCATGGCAGTGCCCCCCCCCTCCTGCTGACTTCAGTGAAGAACCACTGCACGTCGAAATTACAAATTCTTTCTCACACCATTATAACAATGATCATATATTATGATTCGAAAATGAGGCTATATCAAAAAGTGTTCACTTTTCTTGTCCAGGGTTGCTAGATTGACTTTTTTAAGACGAAATTTTGTGAATTTGACTTTTTTTTTTTTTTTTTTTTTTTTAAAGCAGTTTGGCCTTCAAAAATTGTAACGTACGGACTAAGGAATATCTTATGGATAAAACAAATGTAAGATTTTATAATTTAAAATTATACGGTTTTAGTTGACAGACAGAATTTGATTTTGGAACAATTTATTTTAAAATGGATTACACAGAAAGTTTTACTTTAGTGACATCTTGCTTAATGGGTGGGGGTCAGGATCTAATACCTGTGCGTCAATGACATGCAAATGGGGAAATATGATAGTTTTTATGTTGGAAGTTGTGAACATTATGTTCCTAACAAGATTATGAAAGATTTTAAATTTCAAAATCGGCTGTAACTGAATTTTTGAGAGGGATTTTCAACACCAGTTTCCTCTTTATATAAAACTAAATATAGCACAGGTTTAGTGGCAGTTTACAAAATTCATGTTTAGTTAATTATTTTGGAGTTAAGACCCCTACCCCACACACATGCATACACCTGATATACGCTTACTTACAGTAGAAATAAAGGTTTCATATTTGTAGGCTGTAATGATTTAATTACTGAAGAAGTTGGGAGTATAAAATTGTTTTTACTTTAGTCATGCTTCTACAAATGATTTTTGTAATAGTAATCTTCCAGATATTTCAAATTGAACCCTTTTAATACAATGGGCTAAATTGCTTTAATTCTAAATCTGTAAATAATAAATACCCCATCTTAATATTGAAAGTAATTCCACGCCATTCAGCAACATTCAAGTTGTGTAAAAAAATAAAAATAAAAATAAAAGCTACCTCTAAACTTTGGAGAGTGTTTTTTCCACTTTTAGTGGAAGGGCTTTGATAGCTTAAATTTATTAAAACCAAATGATGGCTCAATATTTTGTATCCTATATTGGTACTAGTTTCAGCTAGTAGAAAACATTGATTCTGCTGATTTTGTTGGTGTTATGTTTTCCAATTTAATTCTACATTTGTTTTTATGAGTCCATGATAGTATAACTTGGGCATTATAGATTTCGAAGTTTAGCTGTTTAAACTAAAAGAAAAAAATCTGTCACTTTTATGAAGGAGTTTTTAATTAGTAATCATAATTTCACTATTGTAATAAAATCATTATAATTTTTAATGGAATAACTTAAACTAACTCATATGGAGAAAATTTTACTGTTGCTGCTTTTAAAAATTACTTTGAAAGTTATAAATATTCTGAAATGTAAAAACTTTACATAAGAATTTTATTTTATTAGTATTGAGCCAGGCCAACATTTCTGAAGAATTGCCTTGCCTCTAACATGTATTCATCCGAAATTCTCAGTTATAACAGAATTTCGGATGATGTCAATTAAAAAATACATAATTTAAAAATAAATAAAATAAAAATTATAACAAAGCTTTTTAATGGCAGAAACAAATATCTTTATGCATTTTTAATACAATTCAATATTTATTTAAAGTGCAATGTATGTAAGTGGTTAGTAAAGGAGAAATCCTTCTAGACCGAGGCAATTTATTTATTTTTTTTTTGCATTATAAAATCAAGTATAAGCAATCGAGATTTAAAAATATATTTTATTCACATATCTTTTATAACTTATTTTTATAAAGATATAAATTTTATAATTTTCATTTTTATTTAAAAAAAAAACTTGCTATTTGCTTACTTCTCCACATGGGCAAATTAAATACAAGTAAGTTTAGCATCCGAAATTTTCAGTTTCTTATGTTTTGTAATTATAGTTCATTGTTTTTATTTAAAATTTTTTTTTTATAATTATTACTTTTATTAAAAAGTTCTGTAAATATATTAAAAAAAACGCACTCGGAAAGACACCTATTTATTTAAATATTTTGTTAAATTTACGTTCGTTTTGTTACTTACACTAAAGTTTTGTGTAAATAGAAAACTTTTTTTTTTTTTCTTTAATCCTCAAGTTTTATAAAGTCTTTCTTTTAAATCTTAAAAAGTTTTATGAATATATTTTCAAAAAAATCTTGCTCGCGAACAATCGACCATGTTTGCTATTTAACGTGTTTTTACAAACGACCAACAGCAATGTCAAGGTCGAACAAACCGGTGTCACTCAAAATGTTTGCCAGTATTTGTCTTCTGCTACGGGCATCTAATCTTTACTTGATCCCAAATTTTCTATCTTTACCTCTCTCTTCAGCTAATGGTTCACTTTGTGTAAGACAATGAATCTCACTGTTATCTCTCACAAAAGTAAATGCGAAATATACATTTTTACATATTTTTATGTTACAAATTTTTAACAGCTTTCTTAGTTAAACCATTTGTAATTATTACTGGAATCCTTTAATTTGTATATTTATTTTGTTATCCTCATCTTCATAGTTGTTTCATGAGGTTTCGGCAAGCTATTCCTCTGGCTATCATCAGGTGGTTAACCGCGACGGGATAGGAATGCTGAGTCCATTAATTGTATCCTCAGTAATTACTGTTTTCTACAGTTGTCATCTCACCACATTTTGGCCAAATGTTGAGCCTCTGCAGTTTTAGGAAAGCTTTGTCGGAAGATAGCAGTTTCAATCCTACCCAAAGCCGGCCATAGGATTAGTTGGACAAAATGTGGTCAGATGACAACTATGGAAGGCAGGAATTACTAAGGATACAATTTACTCGGCATTCCTATCCCGTTTTTGTTAACCACCTGATGAAGGCCAGAGGAATAGTTGGCCAAAGCGTGAAACAACTATGAAGATGCAAATAAAATAAACATTTGTAATTTAATTAACTGAAAAAAAAAAAAAATCTATATGCATAACAGCAGCGTTGAGTTAATAAGAACTAGATGTGGTTTGTAAAGAAAAAATTTGATAACTAATTTGAAAAATAGCAGAAAAGTTGGGTAGACTTTGGTTTTTATCTTGGCAATTACCTCTCTTTGATATACAATCAGCTAATGAAAAAAAAACTTTAGATGATGTTTGGATCGTATTATGCTGTATAGGAAGTTTCCAGTCTTTTTATGAATAAATCATTTTACATAATTTCAAACAAAAGTTTTTTTTTACTATTGATTAAAAATTTATTTTTGACTTGACAGAATCTATTTAAAATCTTGTCCAACTTGGTATTAAAATTTTTGTTTATTGAAAATTAGTGAATTATAACTGTTTGGAATTATTTTTAGTCTTAACTCTACTTCACCCAATATTTGTAATTGATTACCAAAATCCCTTAATGGGATTCAATTTATGGCCAAACTAAAAAAAATATGAAAGCTTCCTAAGAAATGAACTCCTCAATTCAATTAAAGTGGTGATAATGTAATGAAATTTTATGTCACCATTTTTATTTTATTCTGCTTCTATTCTCATTTAAGCAACTTAATAATTATGCTAATCTTTTTGTAGTTTTGCTGTAAATTGATTTTCATATTTTAGAACACCTGTCCCTGAGTGGGTAAAATTAATTCCCCCCCAAAACAACACTTTTGTCTCTAAAAAATTAAAATCAACAAATAGTTTTACTCTAAACTTGTTCAGAATCTCTATTCCAGTTTTGATCAAGATAATGATTTTGACTTTATGAAACATCTAAAATTAAGGAAGTATAAAGGCTCTTAAGAAAATGAAATTCAGGCAATCTTAATTAGTGTCTAATGGCTAAAGATCAAATTTAATGAAAATCTGAAATATATGAATAATGTCCTAAAGAAACTGAAATTTAATAAATAATGCCTAACAAAATAATTCCTGCTTTTCCCTATTTTCATTACTTGGACCCCTTACACATAGTAGCTATTTCCCAAAATTCATAATGATCAGTTTAGGAGTAAATAATGTACCTACAAATTATATAAACATACCTAACTTTATAGAATTATGTACATTTTTCATTAAATTTGTCATT
>NC_136483.1:119789362-119879362 GCF_053919585.1 Euprymna scolopes
TAAGCAATCCTGATTTGCTGTGTTGGTGTAGATGTGTTCGTATTTATGTAGACTATGGACCCTGCATTTTTTTTTTTTTTTTTTTTTAAATGAACGTTTTTGTTATTTTTTTTTGTTTATTAAAATGTTAGGTGAAAGTACAGAAATGTTACAAAAAAGCTCTAACTTCATGTTAAGTATTGATTTCTAAATGTTATTTTAGTATGGTCCGTATTCTGCATAAGTACCCTGATAACTGATAGAGCATGAATATAGCATATATATTAAGAAAAATATGTATACTATACATGAAATAATGTTGGTGATCAAAATATGTTTATTTTTTCTTTTTCTAGAAAATGTTAGAATGAAATGAATGGAAGTACTGCTCCTTCCATAACATGATGTTAATTGTTGTCGCATTTTTTTATATGTTCGCATAAAATTCCAAATTCTGGAAACCAACTGTGATGACAAATAAGAATCTTACTATTTGAAATGTCAGTCATGTCTAGGGCTGTGACAATATTCTCTTTCAAATATGCTCTATATTCTTTTTATATGCCGGGAATATTTAAGAATATGCTCGAGAATATGCTTTTTTTTACACGGGAATATTCTTTTTTAAAAATGTTTTTTTGCATAGGAATATTCTTAAAAAGAATATGCTGCTTTGAGACGGAATATTCTCTTTGGCTAGTGTATATTTATTTTTATAAATCGCATATTTTCACTGTACTTCAAGCGAATATATTTATGCTAGGTACCTTAGATTTACGTTTGCAACAATATTAACCCTTTCGATTCCAATGGGCCGATATATCGGCCATGGGGATTTAAGGTAAAAGAAGACCTACAGATATTTCGGCCTTACTATAGTATTTTAATAGAACGGGTATAGTTGAGTAGTTGATAATTTTGCAATGTTAGGGTCGAAAGGATTAATTATTTGTTTTTTTTTATAAATTCTATTGATGATTTTGTAAAAGCTTCAGTTAATGCCGAAAACACAAGAAAATATATAGAAAAAACGTTTATTTTTATGCTATAAATACTTCTAACAATTAAACACTATCAAGCTTAAACAAATATTTTATTCATTGAATTTTACAATTAAATGCGTTTTTTTTTTTTTAAGTTCTCAAAATTGAAACTTCTGTGGTTGTCTGCTAAAACGGTCTTATACTGGGAAAAAACTCATTCCACGTCGCATGAGCCTACTGGGGCATATTTCAAGCTGGCCATTTCTTCGGCACTTAAAACTTTTAAATGATCTATGTCATCCAAATTTCCTTCATTTTCAAAAGCCTTCCCACTAATAAGTGCATCGAGACGTTTTAAAGTAGCAAAACCTTTGTTCTTTGAAATGACATTCTTCAGCTTTTTATGAAATTGGGAGTCATCCATCTCCTCAAGTGTCATTTCGACCTCTCTAATTAATTCAATAGATTTTGAAAGACTCAGCCCTTTAGTCTCCAACTTCGCAATATTTTTTGTTAAAATGGAAAAAACTGTTGGTGATAAAGCCAAGATCAAATGACAGTGATTCCTCATCCAACAGTTTTTTGGACTCCAATATACTTTGGGCCTCTGTTGAATCTATAGACATTATGACAGGAGTAATTTCAGACAAATGTTTGGCGTAATAATGCGCTGCATCTAACCACGTACCCCATCTTGTTACAATGGGACTCGGTGGAAGGGGCTAGTTCCCTGAACTTTTCGATCCGATTGGGTGCTTTTAAGAATATACTTTTTACAGTTGAAATCAGTTTATTTACTTTTGGGTGCGCCTGCCTGACTAATTCCGCAAGCCATGGGCCAAACAAGTAACGTGCACCATTTTCGGGTATAAAACCTGAAGAGCGTTCATAGCTTTGGACATATATGCAGCTGCATCAGTGGTTACAAGGAGCACATTATTATAAAGGACTTGCTGCGGCCACAAAAACTGCAACGAATCGTTAAAAAAAGCAGCAATTGTAGAATGATTAACTTTTGGCAGACATGCAATATTTCCCAAATAGCACTTGCTGCGTTCCTCTTCTACCTCAAGAATGCCAAACACAAAGCAAGCAATAAAACGCTGCTCTACATCAGTGGTTTCATCAATCGAGACCCACAGTTTCATTCCAGCAGCTTTTTCTCCGAGTGACTTCACTTTTGCTTCGTACACTTCACTAACGTAATATTTTCTTAGTGTAGTCTGATTTGGAGTATTTCTATGTGTGTACCTATGAAGAAAGTCTTTGAACATATTATTGCTCCGTTTATGAAACGGAATATCTGCTGCAATCAACGCTTTGCATAAGTCAGCGTTGAACAAATTATTCGTACTGGCTCCTAAATCAGTTGCTGCAGTAGGAACTTCGCCTAACGTTGCCGTGTAGTTCTTTTTTGCCAGATGTGCGTTGGTTTTTAAATGCTGCTTTATTAGAGATTTTTTACAACTTTTGATCTGTAAAAATAAAAATCAATTATTTAATGGTAATATATACATTTAAAGGAAGGGTGGAAAAAAAATTTACCGTTATAGAATTTCAAAAACAAAACTACTATAACACCAATCTATTAGTCAACTATATTGCAAATTTTATGCATTAAAGTTTGTTCCTACCTGGATATTGCAGTATTTGCAGGTTAAACAGTTGCCAGTTAACTGGTAATCTTCAAATTCATCGGCATATCTTGCCATCCGTTCAGCAGGAGTGCTAATTATTTTCGGCATTTTTTGTTTAGTTTTTTTAGATCTTGTAAATTCATCCTGGGTACTAACACGCTTTGAGTATCTACAAGGACGAGATGTCTGTACATATTTATATATATGTCTATAATATCACTCTTTTTCAACAGACCAAATTTTAGACCCTTTTTTTTATGTAAATTCACATCTGTTAGGGTTATACCACGTTTAATTCATCTAAAAAATGAATAAATTAAAAACTCTTATCCAAATATTTTCTTTCAGCATATTTTTGGCAAAACAAAACTTATTCCATAAATATTTTGCATATTCTTTTTTAAAAAGCATATTCTTTTTTTTAAGGAATATGCTTTTTATCAAAAGAATATTCTCTAACCCAATATATGTAAAGAATTGTTTTTTATTAAAGAATATTCTTGACATTGCCCTACTCATTAATGTATATACTGTTTATATACTGTGAACAATTGAACACTCTATGGAACTTAAATATTTTATTTATTGCATTTTATAATTAAATTAGTCTTAAATTATTCAAATTAAAGCTTCTTTGGTTGTCCGCTAAAATAGCCTTATAATGAAAAAAAAACTCGTTCCAATCGTAGGAGATTACTGGACCATATTTAAACCTGGCTATTTTTTTGATACAAATTGTCGTTACAATCCTTTGGACACTACGGGGCCGATATATCGGCCCTGGAGACCTAGGGCAAAAAAGGATACGCGGATATTTCGTCTCTAATATAATCCTCTAATAGAATGGCTCTCATTAGGAACCAAAAGTTATTGTAAATTCACAACTACGAAGGTTTTACCATGTTTAATTTAATTTATATAAAAAAGAAAACTTCGTAAAATTAAGACTCGTATGCAAATATTTATTTCAACATATTTTCGGCACAACTTATTCCATAAATATTTTTGCATAGGCTTTTTGTTAAAGGAATATTCTCTAACGAAATATATGCAAAGAATATTCTTTTGTAAAAGAATATGCTTGTCACAGTCCTAGTCATGACATCAAATTCCTTCATTGAGGCATATGTAAGCATATGAAGGTAGATATTAAAGGATTTTTGTTGTCCTATTTTTTTTATTTTTGAAGTTATTTGATGATACCATTTTGTTTAGTTCTCCATAGATGTTATAAATTTCCTTAACATGATAAACGAATTTGAACAGCCATTGACTAGAATTTAACAGATTCTGAAGGGTAGGGTAGCCGTAATGAGTGAATGTTAAATGTCCGGAATAAAGTAAACATGGACAGCATGGTTGTGAAAAATGTTTCAAATGTATCAAAGTTCCTGATCTTATCTATGAGAATAAGAGTAGAAAATAATGACTGCTACCACCTGTAAATATAACTTTTTTTGGAGAGTGCCTATCCTCGGAAATATTATAGATTTTACAATAGTGATTAAAATCTGATTCGGAAAACTTGCATCAGATATTGACAGATAGTATGACCACATTGCATTCATGCGGCATCTGATTGCATTGCTGTTATTTTTTTTGTTCTGGACGAGAGAGGGAATCGTTTCTATTTCTGTGGAGATAAATTTGACATGGTGTATTGTTAAATGTATATGGTTATAATGGAAGGGGGGGGGGCTCTCTTGCTTTGAACTAAAAGCCAAATAAAACCTTTCCTAAAATGCATATCAACTGATATGGATAGCAAAACATTGGTTTGTAATATCACATTGGCAATCAAACTGAAAAAGCAAGAAAGTGTCCCGCTTTTTATATTGATCATGTAGCTTGATCAGCCAATCAATAGAGACTCCGCTGTCATCTTGATCTGACTCCATGTACGTCTTATGATAAAAATTAAAATTATTTGTGTGACCTTAATTTCAGTTAATAACAATTTTATAAACAAAAATAAGCTTTTTATGGATTAATTTAATTGTTGGTGTCTTATTTGACCCCCCCCCCTTCCAGAAAGTTACTTGTAAAAGATTAAATGTATGTATGTCTTAGACTTGCGACAGATTTTCACAAGCCCCTCTGATGACAAATATCGAAAAATTGGCTAAAAACATTCTGTCACCCTCAACTGGACACCTTTCTACGGAGAAGGGGGTTGTTTTTTAATTTTTTTCCGATATTTTCAAGTCCTCCCCTCTTTTCGATTGACTAGCCTTAATTTAAATCTTTGCCACTTCCAGTTTGGTGATGGACACAACGGCAAAGACATCACGTTTTTCTTTTTCCTTCTTCGTAGTACGGGTTCAAGTCTGCTTGCCTTCTACTACTTTTTTTCTCAACATACACCTTCAAACACTCAGGCAACGTCTATATATATATATATATATATATATAAATAAAAGCGAAAATATATGTATGTTTTTTGTGTATATCTGCAAAAGGCTTTTTTCGTCGGCCTTCTTGCTCGGCTCGCTTCTTAAAACTTATATCACGTTTAAATAATATCTACAACTTAAGAACAGGGTTCGCGTGTGTATTTAATTTGGCCGACTTTCACGCGCTATTTTTTCCAGATATTTCGATCGCATGTTTCTTTCGCTTTTCGGTATAAAACAAGCGAAACTGGCTTGCAGCCACGTCATGTTTCAAGGTCAAACATCACACGTCTTAAGTTTCTCGCACCTGTCAATTTCATTTTATAAACGTTAAATTAAGATGCTTTTCATTCCTCTTCTCTCATGGTTGAGATTGTTAGGTCTCAGGGTTTTTTTTTTTTTTCGTTTCCACGTCAAAGGTTCAAGCCTACTTTCCTACTAAAACTTTTTCTTTTACACCTCCAAACACCTGGCCAACTTTTTTTTTCCCCCTTCCCTCACACTCACACACACACACACACCTACAACCCCCCAGTCTATATCTATATATATATATATATATATATATATATATAAAAGCGAAAATATGTATGTGTGTGCGCTTTTTCTGTATGTCTACAAAAGGCTTTTTTGGCCGTCATTCTCGGTTGGCTCACTCCTTAAAACCTTTCATATGCTGTCTAAATAATAATATCTATGACTAAGGAACTAATTTACCCGACTTTTTTACAAGTTATTTTCGAGATATTTTTTGATCGCCGCGTAGCGGGGAAAACAAAAACTGGTTTACAGTGCAAAACTAGGTCAAGCATTAGGCGACTTTCTCGCACCTGCTAATTTTACTTTATAAACGTCAACTTAACACACTTATCAATTTATCTGTTTCCGTGGTCAAGATGATTAGGTCGCAGGGGTTTTTTTTTCTATTTTTTTTCCACCTCTGTGTCAAAGGTTCAGAGTTCAAGCCTACCTTTCTACTAAAACTTTTTTTTTTTTTTTTTTTTTTACACCTCCAACCCCCCGCCCAACGATTTTTCTTTTTAACAGGGTTGTTTTGATCTAACCCCCCCCCCCCAAAAAAAAAACACACACCTCCAAACACCCGGCCAACGCCGGGTACCCCCACTAGTATATATATATATATATATATATATATATATATATATATATATATAAAGTGAAAATGTATGTATGTTCGCTTTTTGTGTATGTCCGAGAAAGGCTTCTTTCCGAGAAGCGATCAGTCGACTCACTTCTTCAAATTTTTATATCACGTCTGAATGATAATATCTATGTGTTAACGAGGATCACCTGTCTATTTAATTTGCTCGACTTTGAAAAGATAAATATTCAACAATTTGCGCTCGCCGCATGTGGATTAGGCTTTTTTCATATAATAAAAGTGGAACTAATTCTAAAGTATTTTTCCGGTCACGATCGGAAATGTCCGAAAGCAATCAGCTTTGATCAATGTGGAGTTTCTCCTTATATCAGACAACTGCTATTCAATTTGGACAATCCCATTGTTATGGGGAGCTGGTTTCCTCCCCCAACATCTTGGGGAAACAAAAAACATTTTTTTAAAAAAAGCGTTCCTGCAGTAAATAAAATACTACCCCTCAGTCAAAGTTGACCTCATTGTCATTAAAACAGGCACCTGCCAATTCTAAATAACTAAATTCAAATTAATTTCCAACTTTGCCTCAAGGGTTCGGTCCTTCATACTTACATACCAAAACTTAAAAAAAAAATTTTACCCCTCCCCCCGACACAAACACCCGGGTGACCACACACACCTCCAAACACCTGGGCAACGCCGGGTACTCCCCCGCTAGTTAATCTATATATATATATAAAAGCGAAAATGTGTGTATGTATATTCGCTTTTTGTGTATGTCTGTAAAAGGCTTTTTTCGCTGGACTTCTCGATCGGCTCCTTCCTTCTTAAAACTTATATCACGTCTAAATGATAATATCTAAGAGTTAACGAGGTTCCCCTGTCTATTTAATTTGCTTGACTTTGAAAAAGATAAATATTTAACATTTTTTGATCGTCGCATGTGCATTAAGCTTTTTGCATAATAAAAAGAAACTAATTCTGGCAGCATTTTTCCAGAAACATCCAAAAACAATCAGTTTGAATCAATGTGGAGTTTCTCCTTATATCAGACAATTGCTAATCAATTTGGAGAATCCCCTTTTTATGGGGAACTAGTTTTCCTCGCATCTTGAGGAAACAAAAAAAAAATAAATCCTACCTTGCAGTAAATAAAATACTGTCCTGCAGTCAAAGTTGACCTTATTAAAAACGAGCACCTGCCAACTTTTAATATTTAAATAAATTCAAACATGTTTCCGTTACTATTTTGTGGTGGCCCAGTGGTTAACGTCGCACTTTTTTTTTTTTTTTTTTTTTTTTCACTTTAATTTCCAATTTCGACTCTAGGGTTCGGGTTCGATCCTTCATACTTACCTACCAAAATTTTTTTTTTTTTTTTTTCAATTTGATTTACCCCAAAACCACACACCTCCAAACACCCAGGCAACGCCAGGTTCCCTCCACTAGTTTATATATATAAAAGGCAAAATGTGTGTGACCATTTTCTCGCACACGTTCCTGGGGGGGGGGTTACGATCGCTTACAAGTATTTATATAGGTCGTAGATAATATCTACGATTTGGGAACGTGTAAATTTGTCTTTTTTTTTTTTTTTTTTTTTTTTTAACTAAATTATTGCTATTTCAGCGCGTCTTGTGTTCAGCTTTTTTGTATAAAAAGCGAAACTAATTTAAAGCTAACATTGTTCCTGGCAATCGCACCAGGAAACGTCCAGAAGCCATCAGCTTTGATCAATGTGGGGCCAAACTCCTCTCATAGCAGACAATTGCTATTCAATCTGGACAATGGGGCCCCCTCCCAACATCTTGGTGAAAAAAACAAAGTTGGGTAAACAAACCCAAGTTAACTGGGTGACTTCTATTTGACCTCAATAATTAGGTCAAATAGAAGCAGCAGAGTTAACTTTTATTGCTGCCACCTGTCAATAGTTAAATAAATAAAATATAAGTATAATTTTATTTTGCAAGCAAAATATTTTTATCAATTATCTCTTAAGGTGTGTATTTCTAGAAGTCAGCATTCGTTTGACTATATGAAATATATTGTCAGAATAAAAGTATCTCCATAGTAACACACTTGCAATGTGATTCAAATTACTATCACAAATGTTACTATTATCAAGATAATTTAGATTTAAAGTAAGCATTAAAACTTTACATTTTTATAGATGTTGCTAGTTGGGCAATGCAATAAGCCATACTTAGAATGCACTGTCATTTCACATGAAAAGCGATACATTGCACACAACTAATTCCATAACAAAATACAAGAAATATTACTTTATAAAATAAACCAATTTCTAACCTTAAATGTTTGCTTATTGTTTGGATATGCAACTATGTAATACCCTCATGCGCTCATCCCTCTTATTTCTCTAATCTTCATTTGAAAATTTTGGTTAAAGTGATTATTTCAAAGAGTTTCTGAATCTAACTGTGATTATTTATAAATATTTTTGTGAATTAAAAAAATTAAAATGTTAATTTGGGATATTTTATTTTTAAATGTTTCAGGCCCTGCATTTTGACATTTAAATTTATTAAATTTTATTTAAAATCCACCATATCTTCAAAAGACTACTCATAACTATAAAAAGACAAAAGAATGAATATGTCATCTAAAACAAAGATTCAAGAATAACAGATCACTTAACCAGAATTAAGAATGTACCAAAACAAAACAAAACAAAAAAAAAAAAAAAAAAAAAAAACTGAGTGGGTAGGCAAATAAATGGAAAGGGGATTTAGTTTTAATAAAGAATTTGACTTCTGATTGACACTATAAAATTGACCAACCCAATTCAACATTTTTGGACAGACTTGATACCATCACTTAACTAACTTGTCCTTTTTCCTAATAAATTGTGATGTTAAACTAGTGTTTTCCACTTGACTTTCCATTTAGCCAATGCCTATACAAAAAGAACACTTTGACCTTTTGGGACTTTAGCTTGACCTTAAGATAAGCACACTCAGGGATGAGTAATGGTGCACATTCACAATCTGGGAATTGAACCTAAGTAGTCTGCTTGTGCAGTGTTTTTCCCAGTTATTACAAAGGCTTTATCTGTCCCATGCTCATCACTTAGTCTTCCTAGATAGATTTTGACCCCCCCCCCCCTCCGTCACTATTTATATGCAACAAAATGAGTGCTTGGTTAAAGTCATAAGATCAAAAATTTGAAAAGAAACAAGATAATTGTGGTTAATTATTGAATGTACGAGCACAAAAATAAATGTAGATTTTCTTTTTTTCATTTGACCATGTATCATTTTCACTCATTGGGACATTTTAATGGAACTAAATTTAATCTAAATTTATGGGAGGTAAGGAGTTAATTTATTTCTATTGTGCATTCCCTCACCAACATTTTTTCCCCACTCTTTAATTCTGTTCAGTAAGAATAAATCTGAGGAAATTTATTTTCAGCCGAGATGACTTTTTAAATTCTAACAATGGATTATTTGTGTGTGTGTGTGTGTGTGTTACGAGCTGGAAGAAGTTAAATCTGGATGATCACCCCCCTTGGTTAGAATTGCTGATTCTATAATAAGCGCATTCACCCTACACTGCTAGTAACACAAAAGAAAAATGTCAGGTGCCGAGTTACGACCTGAAATGACATGTTGTCTAAGATTCATGAATAATGCTCATTTGACTGTAAACGATTCGAACATAAAGCAAGTTTTATTAACACATATTTTGAAATTTAATGTAACACCGCAATAGGTTGGGGGTGAAGTCGAACCAGCATAATGAGAAAATAAATAATAAAAAAAATTTGAAAAAAAAAAAAATGACATGTCATCATGGAATGACAGTTCGGAAAAGACATGGATTGAGGTGGAGTTGGGGGTTAAGAGATGAGTTATTAAAGGGTTACTTATCTGCAGATAAATAACAGCAACAAAAAAAATGACCAGTGTTGATTTTTAATATAAAAGTCTGTGGATGCGAACAGATCACCATTTGTTGATCTGGAAAAAACGTTTGTGTTCAGATCTTTTTTGTGGTAGGCCACATATCTCCTATTTAAAACTATAGAGGAGAGAACTTAGACAACTCAATTTTTATTTGCTTGAAAACAGGAAATAATATTTCTATAAGAGAATACTTAACCCCTATTTATAATAGGTCGTGGTTGTGTGTATCCACCTGGGGTTGGTTGGGTTGGCTCTTTCCAACTAGTACACCATGTCCTGAACACTGGCTAACCAGGTACAGTAATCCAAGGTTACTTCCGTTATGAGTGCAAGCTATTACTGGGTTCAGCGGCAGACCCCATAAAAGTGAGGGCTCTGAATCGGTTCTACGTCATTGTCCTCAGCCAGGTTTTGAGTTGGCTGCCGCAACGTTTCTTGCAGCCTGGTGATGGTGCTGGGTCGATGACTTCGCTGATGAAGTCATCTGGGTGTCATTGAAAGATGTTGCCCAGCCAACGAAGGCATCTGTCTGGTAAGGAGAAATTTTTGAAGGGAGTGGATCTTGCAGTGAGTGCAAACTGCTGTTGGCGATAAACTATTTATTGCCAGCGAACATGGAGGATTTGCCATAGGCAGTAATGATCAAATACTTCCAGTTTGTGTGAGTCACTTGCCTGCATAAGCCAAGTTTTGCAGTCATAGAGTGGTAAATTCTGACTTTGATGTTCAGACTTCTTTTTTGAGACCAGAACTGCAGTCTAAGTTGGCAGATCAGTCACCCTTCTATATTTACAATAGAGAAAGTAATCTACCCCCCCCCCCATCCCCTTCAAATAACAGACATATCGATTTTATTTGCTTGAAAACAACATGCATTAAAAATATTTTAAAATATCGCGGGGCTTAGTCCATATTTAAAACAAAGGAGGGAGCATAGCCTTCCCCACTTATAAATCAATATTATTTGCTTGAAAATAGTCCAAATACTGAAGTATTTGGATTATTTATTATGTTTCAGATGATGTCATCTGCAACCTTCTTCAGATGCATTTTTTGAACTCTGGAATGTATATTAAATTTCGAATGGAACCTTTTATTTAGCCTCTTTCAGCCATGTCTTAAGGAATTCTGTTAAAACTCAACTCCGTGCCTGAGGTTCAGCTTGTCATCCATTGAGTAAATCTCTATATGTCAAGTATTTTGCTTACTTTGTGGGTGAAAAAAAATCAGTAATGTTTCTATTCATTCCAACCAGATGGTGAGTTTGTTCACGAAAATAACAAAACCGATATTTCACTGGGGGATGCACCTGAATCCTAATAGATATGGAGATGTTGACTTGTCTAGTAGTTGCATACATTGTGATGAAATTTGAAATGTGGTTTGGCTATGAGATCATTTGTGTCTGAAGTATTGACTAATGTGTACATGGAATATTGAGGAAACATCAGTATTGTTTCGATATCTGAATTGCATGTTCATACTCTGACCTTATCAGGTAGATGTTCAAACATTGGTGGCTCACTTGAACATTTTATTACAAGTTCATCATGGAAAAGGAACATATCATCTGTATATTGAAAGCCAACTTTTTCCCTGGACAACAGCTATTTAAAACTATAGAGGACGGAGCCTAATCCTACCCCTCATTTCATTTATTTTATGCTGTTAAACTTTGGCAAACTCTGTAAAAGGTGCAAAAAAACAATTGAACATTTTGAAACACCGGGTGTGGAATTCAACTGATGAATTAAATGAATTTATCAATTTAAAGATCTTCACATGTGATAAGCCCACACTTGGCATCAGTTCTTCCATGATTTTTGAGTTTTCATTTCTGTTAACTTGTTGAAAAAAAATATAAAAGGTACATCTCCATTTTATAATGGAGATAGTCTTCAATTTTATTATATTCTCATAAAGGATATTGAAACTGTTTGTGAATTCAGTAGCTACATTTTTGTACTGTCAGCAAGACGAGTATATTCTTCTCAGATTATCATGAAAGACTGAAAATTAACACTGACAAAGGTAAAGTGGTTCAATGTCCACAACAGAAAAAGTTACATATTTGAGTATAAACTTCATAAAGTGAAGGCAATTGCGATTGAAAATAAGGCAACCAAGACCTGTTAAAAAGTCGGGGTGTCTATATTGAATGGTAGTTTCTTGAACAAGTACTAGAATTCTTTATAAATAGAATTTAGAAAAAGTACAATCCAATTTTTACTTTAAAAAAAAAACTATTCAGTACAGGGTGGAACAATAAATTTGTTGCTCCTAAAGAAAACATCACTACAGCTTTATTTAAAAACTTTTATTGAAAAAAATCAATTCAGGTAACTTGATTATGTATTAGAGCTGACATCTATTTAATATAGCTGTCTTCAACCTCAATCATTGCCTCAATATGGGTCTAGAACTGGGAGCTTGCCTTTTTCATAAGCACCGGTGGGAACTCAGTGGATGGCAACGATCAGGCTGGCTTTGGCATTATGGGAGGTCATGTTTCAAAGTGATGTTCTCTACATATGACCAAACAAAGTAATCCAGCGGGCTCAGGTTGGAGGAGGTGAAACCAAGCTTGGATTTCTTTCGACTTATGGGCCGATACCAGTCTTTCTGCCACACCCAAGGTCTGCCAGCAGCCACCTGATTGCACCAGGGAATCACCACACTCTTCAGCACATCCAGGTACATTTTGGTGTTGACTTTCAAGCAGACTTCAAAGATGTGATGTGGCCCTCACTTAAAATTACACCAAAGACTGGCTGAAAACTTTGAGCTGTACCCTCAAGTGTTGAACCGTCCAGATTTGCATTTTGAGGGTGCTGGCATGCGTCCTATTGTCATAACTAGGATCAGTAGGGAGTGTAAGTTATACAGTGGCACATCTCCAATCTTGCTCGTTGAACATTGTGTCACTTTCAAACATGATAGGAGGTTCCTATTGCACTTGGGATTTGTACACATCTGGTCAACTAGTAGATGGTCTGCGACAACAAAACAAAACTGATTTTCATCAAACGGAAATGGAATCATGTCTTTTCTAGGGCAAGAATTTTATCTTTCTACACCGTATTAACAGGATTACCCAGTGTTGCCTGGGGCCACTAAAAACAAAATAGATGAAAATGGGTAGCACATTTCTATTAAACATTCTACCTTTCTATCCTATCTTTTTTCCTCCTCTCTTTCTCCTCTACCCCCAAAATAAAATTGAGACCTCCAGAGCACTACTAAAACCATACTTTCTAAAGTTCTTGTCATTGCCCCCCTCCTCCCCCAAAAGTTTAGAGAACATTAAGAAATGTTAAATCACATCTGGAGTTAGTGTCTAATAATTTTGAAATAAGTCCACATTTTATTTCAAAATTAGTACATAAGATTATAATGTGAAAGAAGACAAGAAGGATGGCAACAGTAGAAAAGGTCATGGAAGAATTTAACCAAAGTTATGCAAGAATGACCCGAGTGGCAAATTCCCATTTGATGAGAAATATATAATTATGGCTGCACAAGATTAGGGTTTACTCACAAATGGATTTAAGAAAATAGCTTGTCTACAAAAGACTAGTGTAGTACTGTCATTTGGCCATTGAAAGTCCCAACCATCTAATATCTGTATGCAACATGCTTTTGGGAGATGGTCATTACGCTGCTTGCCACAACAAAGTATGTACATAGCTATACTGTAAGATCTATGGAGACATGCAGTTTGAAAGATTGCTGAACATCTGGAAACATGAATATTCACCCATCAAATGAAAAGGTTAGTGTTCTATGATAAAGACACCAAAGACAAGAACATACAAACTAGACATTGCCATCTGGAACAAATCTGAAATGACTGCTCTCGCCCTTGATGTAACCGTCCTGAATGAGTGAGTGGCCTATAGAGCTGAACATGAAAAAAAAAATTACGAAATATCAAGAAAGACTTGAAAGCAACATGGTCTCTAAAAGAAATTAATATCATTCTTATTGTGGTAAGGGGCAACTAGTCTAACAAAAAAAAAAAACTAACAAAATACTTAAATAATTTCTGGAAGACCAAACTGTAGGAAACTACAAATAGCAAACCCAAAAGGGGACATCTGTTTAAGAAAGCCGTTTGATATAAATTTAACTTCTAGGGAAATGTCGATCTCTTAAAAGTAACTGAACTAAAAAAATAGACAACTTTCCTTTTATACTGGCTGCCCAGTCGTAAAATACACTTAAATATATTTTAATTTGTATTTATTATTTTAGTCAATTCCCTATCAATTATTATATTGTACCTAATATATAGTAGTGATTTCGAAAGTAAAAAAAAAAAGTGTGCTATCAGCTAGAATCGAAACCTATAGCTCTCCAACCATAGTCGTTTGTGTATGACCTAAATCCAATATATAGTGTTGTTTAGCTTATAAATTGTAATTAACACATGCACAGAAAAAACCAAGTACGATCCATTTACAACAGGCCTTGGTCAATTTTTTTTTTTTTTTTTTTTTTTACCCCTTAGCAGCTATTTTATTGACCAAATCAAAAGTATGCTACAGGGCCAAATACTCCATATATAAATTTTAACTCTGTAGACCAAATATTCATAGAGGAGTTTGGTAAATTTTTCACACACACCGACAAGGTCACACACATAATTTTTTCATGTGCTAAAGCGTTTTCATCTTAGATTCTACACAATTATGCAGAATGTAGAAACTATACATAAATAGAATTAAACGTAATAGTGAAATGAAATCAATCATAAGAAACCATAAAAAATGATTAATATTCAATTTTCTAAGGAATATGCAAATTAGTTAAACCTTCATGTAGTTGCTCACATATCCATGACTGAGTATATTAATTTAATTTTAATAATTTTTAAATAGAAAAAGTAAGCTTTTAATATCAATATCAGAGCGAGGAAAAAAACTCAACTTTATAGGTATATAGATTACTAGACTATCTGCGACCTGTTGGGTCAGTATACGTTATGGCTAGCTATGGAATAGTGAGTATATTATGGCAAAAACATGCGCACTTGCACATACAATAATGGCAACCATTTTTAACATAAGTTATGACTGGCCAATAATGTCTTTAAACTGTCAATTACAGAATATATTAAAGACTTTATAATAGATTAAATTGTAAACATTTTTGTTTGAAAACAATTTCAACTTGCAAAGAAAAATGCAAATAAAATTTGTAAAATGCTAATGAAAAAAAAGCAAAAGGGATTTATTTTTATATGCATACTTTAAATGCGAAAAAATTGTTGATTTAAAAAAAAAAAAAAAAAAATGTATATAACTGTTTTCATGCTTCTTGCCTCCTCATGAGAGCAGAGTTTGACACAAGATCAGTTTTTAATTTTTAATCTGTTTTCTAAAGAGGCACTTTAAACTAAGACAATGAAGATTACCTTAGTTATTACCTTCAAGATTGAGAACTGAAAAGATGAAATATAATATCGGAACAGTACTACATTTTGACAAATACGGCACAAAGATCATCAAAGGTGTGGAGAAAGTGAGGGTCATTAGTCATCTTCTACCTTACTCTTAGCTAGAATTAGTGCAGTCATCGCAGTATAACATTTACTCTAGTATTGTAAAAACGTGTAATATACATAGGTGATTTTCACCATAAAATTGTCTCCCCATGTAAAATTCATACCTTAAACATTTCAGAATTGTCAGGCAAAAGTAGTTTTTGTTTTAGTTGTATGTAGCATAAATTTATTTAGCAGTGAACTCGCTATTACATTTGCATTAACTCAGTAAATTGTAACAATTAGAATTTTGTAACCTACATTTCAGTATTTTATGATAAGATATAACATTGTATATGTTGGTATTGTTGATATATGATGCGTGTTAGAAATAAATAACATGGTATACAAAGAGAAAAGAAAGGGGTAAGGACAGTGTTTTTTTTTTTGTTTTGTTTTTTTCACAGTATTTTCGTTTAAAAATGTAAGTTGTATATTTTGACTAAAATATCCTCGTCAACTATATTCAATTATTTATGAAAAAATTCAAATTAGATTTTGTCATCAAAAAATTACTGCAAATGGGTTTTATTTAAAAAAATCTTTAGTTGCCTCACTATTTTCGGTCAAAGTAATTGAGAAAAAATAGATGCACACATTCCTACAAATATTTTTACTTTGTAAAAATATATGTATGCATTACGTAGGTCTTTATAATTCAAAGATAAATTTTAAAAAATCAAAATCTGTATTAAATTAGGGAAAAATATTGGAAGCACTCCATTAGTAGTTAAAATAAGTACTGAAACTATTGGATCATTCCATGTCAAAACATCAGCAAAAAGTTCAACTCTGCACCCACTGACACCGAATTACTTAAAATTCGGCACAAATATTCCCCTTCATGAGTTAGAAACATGTGCCAAATTATTTGGTCCGAAATCTTACCGTTCGGATTTTAGGGGAAGGAGGGTGTAAAATTTGCATATTTTGCTTCCAAATTTATACCACAAAACGTCACAGGATTTCAGTGTTTTTATACAATTAAAAAAGAAAAAATACTTCCACATATTCAATATTTCTAAAATTTGGTAGGAAGAGCATTTAGGGACTGTAGAATCTATATATTTAATTATTTTAACCCCGTACCTGATAGAAAATAAAATTTTGCTCACCCAAAAGCATGTCCTCCAAATCATCAATTTTTTACCTATGTAGCTTACGGTCAGTCCTCTTCAATTTTCATATTTTTTTTTTTTTTTTTTTTTTTATAGCATCTACTGACTGCTTAGGATCTCAAAAAAATTTTGTGAGGGTTTGTAGTCTACTTTAGAAGATATGGCTCTGTCAAGTTTATAGTTTTTTTCCCCCCTATGTGTGTGTGGTGAAAGATTGATAAAAACAATCCTAATGCAAACTCCTCAAATGTTTATATTGTGCTAAGTAATTTAAATTATTCAATAAGATAGTCTTTGTTAATTTAAAGAAAACATAATTTAAATATATTTTGCAGATATTGCATTTTTATGGTACGGATAGATTGCCTTTAATAAATGATAAACATTGACTCATGCATTAGGATCAACACTTTATAGAGTTTTTGTAGATGGCATTAAACTTTAAATAAAAAAATTATTTCCAATTGAATTAAAAAGAAGAAAAAGTTCCATTTTCACGAAACAAAAACTTTGATTTTTTTTTTTTATACATGTGAATTTTTAAAACCTAGAATATTTGTAATTGACACTAAGCATTTATATATTTTTTTATTCATAATACTTTCAATTTCATCACTTTAAAAATTCCTTATATTTTTTTACAAGTTTTCAAAAAGTTATTTTTATTAATCTAAAACTTTTTTTCATTTAGAAGAAAATAATAATAGTATACAAAGTTTAAATTATGCTGTGCACTAAATTTTGTTGTGTACATAGATTAAATTGTTTTGTATACAATTTTTTGCACAGATAATTTATCCACTTTGGACAAATGATAAACTCTACCATTTTTGGTGTTGTAGGGACATCAATAGTGCACAGAGTATTTCCTAATGGCACAAAGCATATATCTTTTAAAATCCTCTTTCCAATAAATTCCAACAAAAACCTAACAGCCAGCCATGGTTTTCCTCTGAATGTGCTGCTGCCATCGCACATAGAAATCACTTTTTTCAGAGCTTCCAACGTAATAGATGCACTGAGACTAAAGCTGCTTTCAGGACTGCCAGCAACCACTGTAAAAGAGTATTAAAAAATGCAAGAGTTCAATCCGTTAAATCCAAAGTAGCTGAGCAGCGGCTTGGTTCCCACCAGTTCTGGCAAATAGCAAATAGGATCCTGAACAGAAGCGTGCATTCTATCCCAACCATTATCAATGGTCCAGAGGTCATCTCGTCAGCATCCGACAAGGCCAAACTATTTGCCAAGAACTTTGCAGCAAATTCTACCCTATGCGACGAAGGCCATCAACTCCCCGTATTTCCTCCTACAACACGCTAGTTAACATACAAATATCTGTACGTGAGGTCGCCAAGCTAATCAAGAACCTTGATTCCAGTAAAGCAACTGGCCCTGACGGTATTCCAGTTATAGTATTAAAAAAGCTACAACCAGAAATTGCCCCCATACTTACCAAACTGTTTAAATGTTGCCTTAAGAAGTGCTTTCCAACACCCTGGAAAACCTCATCAGTATGCCCTGTATTTAAGAATTCAGGTGATAAGTCATCTCCCTCTCAATACAGACCAATAAGTCTCCTGAGTGTTATTAGTAAGTTGTTAGAATCCATATTAAATAGAGAAGTTGTCAACCACCTCAACAGAAATAACCTTCTTAGTGACACGCAATATGGCTTCCGTTCTGCAAGATCTACAGCTGTCGTGCTAACAGTTATATCACATAGAATTAGCGAATCTCTGGACAAAGGGTTCATTTCTAGGGCAATTGCTCTTGACATATCAAAGGTCTTCAATAAGGTATGATTTCTAGCCACGGTATAACTGGAAATGTTTTCTCTATCATTAAATCATTTCTCTCTGATAGGCTCATAAGAGTAGTGGTTGATGGGCAGAAATCAGAGGCCCACAGTATTAGTGCTGGAGTCCCTCAGGTGTCCATCCTGGGCCCAACTCTCTTCTTGATCTACATCACTGATCTCCCAAAACACATACTTAAATCATTCGTTGACAGCTATGCTGATGATACGACTATCTATTTATGGCAACACATCAAAGGCCGTAAATGACAACGATCTCTCTGATTCTCTCTCCTCAGATCTTGAGCGTGTGGTTCAGGGGGGGGGGGTGGAAGAGGTGGTTGATTACCTTTTAATGCATCTAAGACCAAGCTCCTTTCATTACATCATAAACGTTCTGATCCCCATCGATTGAAATGAATGGCTCTCGTCTAGGGGAGGCCCAATGTTTTGATAAGCTTCTGGGTTTGACCTTTACTCCTGATCTGAAATGGAACATATACATCAAGTCTGTGGCCAAGGTCGCTGGGAAAATGGTGGGATCCTTTTACCGCTCCAGAAGATATCTCACTAATGATGCAATTCTCTATCTGTATGAAAGCCAAGTACATCCAAGGATGGAGTACTGCTGCCACATCTGGGCAGGAGCTGCTAAAAACAGTCTATCCTGCCTTGACAGAGTACAAAATAGACTTTGTGGCTTGGTGGGGGATGACCTTTTCTCTTCCCTGCAACCTCTCTCCCACAGAAGAGACGTTGCGAGCCTGTCTCTATTTTATCGTTGTTTCCATGGCAAGTGCTCGTCTGAGCTCCATTCTCTGGAGCTTCTTTCTTAGAACTGCACGGCTGTGGAACTCTCTGCTGCTTACCTGCCCCCCCCCCCCCCGAATTCAACTTGGATGTCTTTGAATCCAACACAAACAAATTCCTGATGAACTGCCCCCTTAAGTAATGACACCTATCAAATCCCCAATACTAACTATTACTATGATACTATCCCACTGATTAGTGTGCACACAATAACCCTTATCCCAGAGAGGCTCCTGGGCCTTGATAAGTGGTGACCCCCCCCCCCCTGTAAAAAAAAAAAAAAAAAAAAATGAATGTCATGAAAAAACTGGATGCACAAACTTAATCAGCAAGTCCTTATTTTCCATATTAATTTTTAGGACCATGCCAATCCAAACGTTACTGTCATACCTGCAACAAACATTCTGAAACAACAAATTTCATTGGTTTTTCTTCAACCCTAATGGAGAAGTCATATATAAATTCATAGTTTTCATCTTCACTACATTGTTTCATGGCTATTTTATCTCTGTCAAGTGGAATAAATTGATGAAAACTTTTTGTCTCTGGAACTATGGATGCATTTTCAAATCTAATAGTGAGACTTCTCCTTGCTTCCTCAACTTCTTTTTAATCAAAACGAATTTGATTCTTTCAATTGCAGATTGGCAGTATTCATAGTTTCTGTGGAAAAGATTTGTTTGGAATTTTGTCTTCGTAGACTTTCTTTTGCTACTATCCTTTTCACTGTCCCACCTATGCCATCACATGGTTGTTTACCATGACTAGTTGCAAAGAAGTTCCATTTTGGATCAAGTCCAAAATCTTTTTGATGGTTGCATAAATTGGCAAAGTTCTTATAATTCTTGTATTGTGCTGCACAACCATCTGTAAAATATTCAATACTTTTCACATTTGGCAAATTAGCCTTGATCACCTTGATAATGTTTTTTCTGTACCATATAAACTAATGCCACATAATAGGAGTTGTCACTCATTATGTTACAAAAACATTGACATTGTTTTCAAGCTTTAAACTCTGGATCTCATCTTGAACAACAAATTTGTAATTTTTAGCAAAATCTCCCAGAAATAAAGTTTTGCTATCACTGATACCTTTTTTTTTTTTTTTTTTTTTTTTTGCTTTAAATATCTGGATTGTGATTTAGCCAAGTAAAAATGAGGTGCAAATTTATTTAATTGCAAAATAACTAAATCCACATAAGCTTGACAGGATTCCTTGTGAGTTATTAAAGTTGATCTGTCACTTGTTGTCCAATGGGAGAACTCAATAGAGTTTTCATTACCAATACATTCTTCAAGGGTGTTGTAAAGAAATTTTTCCAGCTTCTGTGATGATTTAGGACAATTTGGGCACCTATAAATCATACACTGTCTATTACTTGTATTGCAGACAATATACTTCAAGAGATCTTGATATGGTACATTCAATGGTTCCAGTAATAATTTGATGTTTTGGTGGATAGTGCATACACATACAGCATGTGTACCTTCACTACCAGCAAGGACACACCATTTTGGTCTAAGACTGCAAAATTTTGAAAACCCTAAAGATACTATTGGGTTCTGTTCCTTGAATGCTCTGAAGAGCTCATTTAGGTTGCACAATACGAGTCTCTTCTGATTAAATTATGTTTAATACTAACATAGTCTTTCCTGCCTGGTATCAGTCGAGTGTACAAAGAAAGTCTACGAAGACCAACTTTCATCTTGATAAAATGCTTGCACTAACTGTGCAATATCAGCAGGCAAAAACTTGCCTCGTTTTTATTCTGGTACAATTTGTGAGCCTTGCATACAATGTGTTCTGAAACATCAAATGCATTCATGACTTTTTTGTGTGACCAATTGGTAGGGGCAAGTGTCAAGATCTGTATTTTCATTTTAGTGGATTCCACAGTCTTCACTTTTGCTGCAAGAACCTCTATCATTTTATTAAAGCACTTAGCTTTATCTAAAAATCTCACTTTTTAATTTTAAAGGTTCATCACATAACAGCTCAGAGTCAATGTTTAATGACTTTGGTCTTAATACTTTGTATTGCAGAAGAAAGTTTTCTCTTCCCCTAAACGAGCCTTTCCAGAGTCATAAAGCCTTTTCGTTTTAATTGGAAAAATTCCAGTAGCAAAGAAACATTCATTGATATTTGTCTTCTGTTTCTGTTGAAGTAATTGCGTCAAGCTCTTGCATTTCCTCATCCGATACATGCTTTTGTTTTTCATCAAGAAGTTTGCTGATTCGTATTCGGCAATTAGTTTCTTGCCTGGAATAAGTAACAACTTAGCCTTTTTCTTTTCTTCCAACTTCAAAGAAATTGCTTTAAAACTGTCTTTACTTTGCTTCTAATGATTTTTAAATGGATTGCAACAACTCTTTTCAAGCCACTCATACTTAGTTAACAAGGTCTGCTTGTGATGGTCACAGATAGTTTGTATTTTATCCTCAAGTCCCGTCCTATAGGCTTTGTTGCATCCAAATGATCCACTGAAATTAATCCAACCTGTTTATCATGAATAAATTAGTATTTGTTTCAACTGTTAGCTCAGTACAAATAGAACAATTCATCTTTATCTAAAAAAAAAAAAAAAAAAAAAAAAATCAAAATGACAAAACTACTTCAATTATTCTGTGTACTAGTAAAAAAAATCCAAGTAGGAAGATGCCACCTTTCTCTTTGGATATTGGAGGAAAAGTAACTAATAAATATTTTAGGTGCCACAGACAAATCTGGGTCAATAGAGGGTTATTCAGAGTTCATAGTTGGCCTAATTCTAAATTTATTACAATTACTAACATTTCAGTCCTGGTGTTTGGAGATGTATGTTGAGCAGAAAAAAAATAAAAAGGAAAAAAAAAGCAGTCAATTCTTTAACTTTGACTCCTATTATGACCCTTAACATTTATTGATTGGAGCTGAAATCAAGTTATTAAGTTAGATCCATAGCCAAGGAACATATATCTAAAATTTCAAGTGTTTATACCCAAAATTGGCAGAGGAGCTTCATAGAGTTCTCAAAAGTCAAATCGTTGAACTTTGACCCCTTAACAACCAAATTTCTGGCTGAAAACAGATTACAAAGAGTTTCCCAAATCTCAGTACCCTGTATATCAAATTTCGAGTCTGTGGACTTAAGATTGACAGTTATTGCATAGGGAAATGTACACACACACACACGTTCACTTTTATAGATATATAGATAGATTACCTATCAGATCTTATGTTTAAACAAGTCTACAAAAAATTTATTGCTTCATATTTAGTGTTTTAAACTATTGAAAAATACATTTTATTATCACTTTCTTCTAAATCAAAAAAAAAAAATTTTGGTCTAATGAAAATAACTTTTTGGAAAAAAAAAAAAGTTTTATGCCATCTACAAAAACTCTATAAAGTGTTGATACTAATGCATGAGTCAATATTTATCACTTGAAGACAATCTATCCGTACCATACAAAATGCAATATCTGCAAAATATATTTAAATTATTTTCTCTTTAAATTAACAAAGACTATCTTATTAAATAGTTTTACTTAACACAATATAAACATTTGAGGAGTTTGGGAGCATTAGGATGATTGTTTTTATCAATCTTTCATTGAATTACCACACATTCATAGGGAAAAAAAACTACAAACTTGGCAGGGCCATACCTTCTAAAGTAGGCTAGAAACCCTCACCAAATTTTTTTGAGAACTTAAGCAGTCATAATAGATGCTATAAAAAAAATATGAAAATTGAAGAGGATATATTTTTTCTAGACTGACGGTAAGCTACATAGGTAAAAAATTGATGATTTGGGGAACATGCTTTTGGGTGAGCAAAATTTTATTTTCTATCAGGTATGGGGTTAAAATAATTAAATATTCAGATTCTACAGTCTCTAAATGCCCTTCCTACCAAATTTTAGAAATATTGAATATGTGGAAGTTTTTTAATTCTTAAAAATTTTTTTTTATAAAACACTGAAATCCCGTGACGTTTTGTGGTATAAATTTGGAAGCAAAATATGCATATATATGAATGGTAAAGTTTAGGACCAAATAATTTGGCACCTTTTCCTGAAGGAGAATATTTGTGCCAAATTTCAAATAATTTGGTGCCGATGGATGTAATGGCCTAGTGAATTAACATATATACTGATCAGATAAATGTGATTGACACCATAAAACTGAATCACTTTGCATAATGCTAATTTAATTCAATGTTTCTTTTGTATGTCACTGATATAAAAAAAGAACAATACACCTTGGTAAACATACAGATCAATCAATTTCATTCTCAAGGATACGCAATGTCTACAAGAAAGCAAAGGAGATAATGTGTGTAAAAACCAAAAATTTACCGTTCCCAGAAGCTAGAAAAATTGTTGAAAGCTATATGGGAACAAAAACATTTGCCAATGTTGTACTAAAACAAATCAAAAACCTCAGGACACCACTCAAATAGATAACTATAAAAAACTTATAGAAAAGTTAATAAATTTAAAACACAAATGAATAGCCATGATTTCAAGAAAATCTTTGAAGATATATTCAGCAGAAATGAAAACAACCAAACCTATTATGAAAACACGTGAAATAAATTGAACCCTCTCTGCATTCATTGTCATCTCTATCAACCTGCATGCTGATTTGGTAACTGTTGTGCCTAATTTGTTTCCCCAATAAATAATTCAAAGTGTTGTATCAAAACAATACTGCACGTTGAATTATTATTTATTCATCTTCTCAGTACAAGATCATTGAAGATAGTCTTTTACAATGAAGAGTTAAAAGCGGGAAAGAATTAGCTATAAAAAAAAATTAATAGAAAAATCAGGAAGCCCTCCTTAATATTTAAACATAAGAAAAACATTAATGTAAATGAATACCCCTGCAGAAGAGTAGTATGTGCATCGTTTGTTTCTGGTTTTAAATAATTTAAAAACATTTCATACGGTGTTAAATATTTTAGATTGCTGAACTAGTTTGAAGACACTATTAGGTAAAACTGATGTCAAAAAAATAAAAATTATGGATTAACTGAAGTATGAAATTTTTGTTTATTTTATTTTTATTTTTTTTGTTAAATTATATTAAACTTTTTTTTTTCTTTTAAGGTGAAGCCATCTGATCTTAATAATGAATCGAGGTGGGGTGAACCAATGGTCAGGTGGCAAAGAAATGTCCAACTTCGGTGATTATAATTTTGGTTATGGCAACCAATGGAACTCTACTACTCCGTCCTGGGATGGCATGGGAAGCAGTAATCTCAACACCAACACTACCAGCAACAGCAACAACAATAATAGCAGCACTCCTATCAGCAGCACATCTTCGGCTACTTACGGTGGGGGAGTCTCCAGCAATGTCAGTGGTGGCTACAAGCGTCAGTGGCAGACGGCCAATCCTGCAGAGGAGAAGAAGAGTAGCAAAATGATGAAGATGAACCAAACGTATGGGGGAAGCAACAATAACAATCAAGATCAATATGCAAATGTAGATGTGATGTATAATCATTTGGGCCAATACACCGGCAACTGGAACGAAAATAAGAAAAAAGGAAGTAACGCAAATTGGGGCACACCATCACATTTTAATTCAGGAGGTAATCAGTGGCAAGGAAAATCTCCTCAAAAAAACATGAAGAATTTTGGATACCAAGGAGGTTTCCAGAATGATTACTCTTGGGACTATTCAGCAGAGACCTATGTTGATGAAACGGACTATAGTGACTTTGGGACTGGCTATTACAATAATCAAGGTGGCTTTGAGGACTATTATGCAGAGCCACCTACTTACGGAGGAGCATTTGATCAGAAGCAACGTGGGGCAAAATTTGGTGGCCGAGGTCAGAGGGGAGGAGGTGCTTCCCGCGGTACCCGAACTGGCCAACAGTCTAGTTGGGGCCAATGGGGAACTGAAGAAAACTCTCCATTTGGACTTGGAAATGGAGGTTTATCATCATCTGGAATTTTCGGTTCTCCTCGAGGTCGTCGCGGCACTGGACGAGGTGGTGGCAACATTGGTAATGAGATCAACCGAATTCGTGAAGCTATCCGCACTGTTCAAGGTTACAGTGATATTGACTTGAGCTTTTTGCTTGATGGCTCCGAGACCTTTCAACAGGGCAACCAGTTCAACAAATCTGGCAGAACTGGCCGAGGAATGGGATATGATG
Organism: Euprymna scolopes; assembly: GCF_053919585.1. Taxonomy (NCBI): domain Eukaryota; kingdom Metazoa; phylum Mollusca; class Cephalopoda; order Sepiida; family Sepiolidae; genus Euprymna; species Euprymna scolopes. The sequence continues at coordinate 119,814,826 of NC_136483.1, forward strand.
GATCAGGTAAGTTTTATTTTTATTGTATATTTCCTTATCTATAATATAGATGTGTATGCAAATAAATATCCAGGGTTAGACAAAAAAATGGAAGCATTTTGTGAATTTTGCATCAATTAATAGGTGTTTTAAATCTATAAAAATTTCAAAATTATTGACTTTATATTTTCAGCAAGATATGAGATTTCTGGTGTAGTTGCAGGAATGTCTACAGAGTCCTTAAGAGGAAAAAATGTGCTAGTCCAAAGCCCCTCCTCCTCCAACACTTGTCATATCTAAATTCAGTTGCACTATATAAATTTTAATAAAAATCTGCTGCCTATTTAGAGATATACTTGATTATAAAACAAGACTACAGAAAAATCTTTATACATACTCGTCATGGAATGAAGATATCATATTCTAAAAATTACGTAAATTGATCAAGTCATTTTTTTTTTTTTTTAATCAAATCTGATTTTTTGCAATTAAAGTTTTAATTATTTTCAATGCAAAAAAAATCTCTGTAGTTGAATTGTTGCCCTTGAATTTTGGGAAAATTTAAAACAATATGGTTACTGCTGGTCTCCTTATTATGGCTGTCTAATATAATTTGATTTTCTTAATTAAAAAACACTACTTGATCAATTAACGTGAGTTTTTGAATAAAAATTTTCCTGTATATTTTTTGTTTTATCAAATGTAATTCTAAATAAGCACCATATTCTTTTTTACTCTGAAGTGAAACTGAATTATTGAGATATGACCAGTGTTGGAAAGGGGAGGCAGAAAAGATCTTGTAGACATTCCTGGGACCACGCCAGAAAAAGTACCTTGCTAAATTGATAAAACCAACATTTTTGTAATTTTTCAATTTTTAATAACACCTATTAATTGATGCAAAATTCACAAGGTGTTTCCATTATTTTGTCCAACCTCTGTATGTTTATTATTTATAATCAGATTTTCAGGGTTTAATAGATATTAACTTTTTTACTTGAAAGCATGTTTAAATAAACAATAGAAAATTAGATCCCAGTGACCATGCCTTTATTCATTTTTAAAAGTCCAGTTCTTTACGGTCCGTTTTATCATTACTCAAATTACAGCATTGTATATCTTTAAAATATATAACTTGGTATTTTGATTGAATGATGAAGAAACAGACCATGAATACAAAGACAGTGTTTGAGACAATTTGATAAAATTTGTTTTTTATTTTAGAACCATTTGAAATATTTAATAGTGATAATGATACTATTGGTTGCTTTTTTTGTACCAGATTAAAAAATAACTGTAAATCTTAGCTACAGCTCAGTGCTCCTTAAAAGCTGGAGGATGTGAACTGGAGAATAGTGATGGAAATGTGACAGCAGAGGAAACATCATAGCAGGCAGTGTGTCTACACAACAAAATTTGTTTAGCAACTACAAAAACTGTGGCATGGCAATAGGACGAAAGATGGGCATTGGAATCGAGACTAAGAAAGCACTGAACAAGGATTTTTGCTATTTGTACAAGAATTACAACTAAAGAACTAAGAAAACTGCTTTATAAAAGCTACTTATACCACGGAAGATGTGGTTCTTCTCAGGACCAGTTGCACAATGCACAAAGCAATGCGTGACTAGTTTACAGTCCTTACAAAATTCTGTGTCAAAAAATACCAAATTCATTCAAATTTTTTAATGTTTCCAGTGAAGGCCAGATCATGCCTCCCCACATTTTCAAAAAGGGGCTCTGACTCAATTCAGATGGCTAATATTGAGCTACTGTTAAGTGCTGGATGGAGAGAATTGCTACAGAAAGGCTATATATATATATATATATATGGCAGCAGCAGAAGTCAACATTGTGCTATACCTCTGAGAAACCCCAGAAGTAGCTGTCTGAGAATTATAATTTTACCAGTCTCAACATGTCATACCCCTCTCTCCCATCACTCGATTCCAACCTCATGGACAATGTCTAGAGTACAGTTGAGAAAAATATCAGTCAAAGATGAGTTGATTACCAAAGTTTAAACTAGTGTTCAAGCATCTCTCAAAGGACATCACGAAGGCTGTGTCTTAGGTTTAGGCTCTGCCTGTGGTTAAAACTTGGGCGGTTCCTTTGAATGAGCTGTACTCAGCAAAAGGTCTCCTGAGATACGTTTTTAATTTTGAGAATGCATCAATTATTGACCAACATATGATGTTTTGTCTCTCCTTCTTATAAAAGTGTCAAATTTGTCCTGAACACCCTGTATTGTTTGAGCAAAATTATAAAGAAAAATATATTTTACCTGTCATTTTCTTTTCCTCCTCTGCACACATCTAAGCTTGTCTTTGAAGCTTGCATCACCATGCAATACACATTCTCAATCCTCACCAACCAAATTTCATTTTCATATATCGTCATACTGTGTATGTGTATATATATATATATATATATATATATATATATATATATATATATGCCTGATTGACGACTCTTCCTGTGGTTGACAATAGTAATGCTTAGCTGGTTAGTAAAGACAGAACGTAGCCCAAACTTATTCCATTCATTCCCAACTCTTGCAATAACACTCGTACTATCATCTCCTCATATTGCATTGGTATCACCAAGGTAACAAAATGTATGGACAACCTTAATAGCTTCGCTATTCAAATATAATTTTTCCATACCTCAGTTTTCATCCGTCTCCTTTATGTTTGACCTTTTGCACACAGACTGGTTATCTTCTCTTAACCTACCTCTACTTCTATTGCACTTCTTGTATACCCAATGTTTGAATATTTCATTTGATAGTTCTAAGTGTCTTTAACATTTGATTCTCTTGGAATAAAACTTCTAACAATTCACTCATTCTATTTACCTTTTGATACAATCGAAATGATGTGATATGTTGATTTTGAATTAAAAATATCCATGAAACTGATGTTATATATTTTTCTTTATCAATGTTATTCTGATCAGGAAGTTTGTACATTTTTCAATACCTGAAAAGGCATAAGAAATTTTCGTTTAGTAATATTTATAATAAAGGTTTGGATTTGTTTTAACCATTTTTCTAATGAAACATGTTATTTTTTGTAACAAAATTATGATAATACTTGTACTATTTAGCACATGAATGAACAAAAAGAACAGGGTTCATACCTTTTCCAAGTGTTATTACTAATATTGAACATGTTTCATATTCAGGCAATGCTGGATGAATATGGTAATGAATACATAAATGTACTCCTTTTTAGTTTCTCAAAAATTGTATTGATGCCTATGAACAGCTGAGTATTTACATTAATGATTATCTTTTTCTTTTCAGTTAAAAGAGGTGGCCTCTCACTTAGAGGCAAACTCCAGCGAGGCTCTTGGACCAATTTTGGAGATCGCAGTGCACTGAGAGGTGGAGCACGAGGTATGGGCCGGGGTGCCACTCGTGGGGTCCGAGGAAAATTTGGAAAGGCGAGTCCTTTGCAGAATGTCAATGTACCTGCAGATCCTTCCAAGATGTCTACGTCTGAGAAGATCAAGTATTTCTCTCTCTGGCTGAAGCACGACTACCCCAAGTGCAATGCTATTCAGACTGTGGAGAATGCAATGACGAGTTGCAAGTTGAAGCTGCAGCATAGCTATGATGTGGAAGAATTAGTTCGCATTGGAGGCAGGTCGATGTACACTGCTAAGCTAACTCTTGAAAACAAGTTCTTAGCCAGAGCTGTTGCAGCCAGTAAGAAAGATCTCAAACACGAAGTCTACAAGAAGGCAGTTGAGGTTCTTACGAAGCAAAACATTGGATCCATTATGAAGTTGAAAGATCCAGGACCCGAAAAAATGAGGGAAGAACTTACAAACACACTGAGTAAAACTCAAACTGATGCTGCATGGGAGAAAGTGGTTGATATTTGCACAGAGAAGGGCTTAAATAGTGATGGAGAGGTAAAGTTTCATGGCACTGACCTCCAGATTGGTTTCCAGCAGGTAATGGCCCAACTGAAGAGTAGCACTCCACAACCAGATAATGAAATCTCTGCCTTCATCCAAGCCTTTTCTGCCTCTCATTGCACACTAGACCACACGTACACTCCTACGGATTCTCGACTGCCAAATGGGAAGGCTCTCTTTCATGGTTGTGTGACCATTGCTGATGTAGTCGTTGGACGTGGCATAGGTTGCAAAAAGAAGGATGCCAAGCATGAGGCTTATAAACAAGCTGTTGACTTTCTCAAAGAAAATTCCCTAGAGACTGTTCTCAAAGGAAACAAAAAAGCCCCTGTCGAACATTCTGGTTATAGTATTACCAGTAATGACTTGAAATCACCTCGTTCGTCAAGTGAAGCGGCAACATTCACAGATTTGGCGTCAAAGCTTGAAGCGTTGATAAAATTAATGAAAGAGTTAGCCTATCGTTCAAACACTGTTAACACTGTTGACACAATGGCTGTTCAGTGTTGCCTGGCTCCAACCTGTCTTTATCGCAAAGTTGACGCTGACAACCAGAAGCGGACCCTTGCATGTGAACTCTATCTGGACAATTTATTAATAGCTAGTGGTGAAGGGGAGACTAGGAAAGATGCACAGATTAATGCCTACACAAATGCCTGGGATGTTCTCAGCACGAACACCCCCAATTATTTAATCAGTGAGCATCACATGCTCACGATCAAGGATAAACTTGACCCCATGGTCATTGATATTGTTGTGAAAGGATTTGGAAAATATGGAGAATCTAATCTGCCCCGTCTGAGGCGACTTAAAATTCAAACCCCGGAGAGCTGTAAATCTCTTGAGGAATTGGTCATCATGGAACATGAAGACTGGAAATATGACCGCCAGCGGCATGCCTTCTGCATCTTGAATAATAGTTCTACCATGTGTGGCATGTTGATGGAATGGGAAATTGAACCACAAGGGGATATGTTCAAGTAAGTATGAACTGACATTTTCTGCACTGTTACGTTTTATCAAGCATGAATGAACATAAATCTTTGGATTATATTTCAGGTATTTCTAGATAAGATATTGCTATTATATGTTTTGTATTGTTTTAAAAGGGATTATGTTCTGTGGTAGCGATTGCAATTGGGTGTTCATTACTTCTTTCCTCTTAAAAAGTCATCATTTGCCACAATTTGAAATGTGCTTTATATTTCTTCAAACCACAGCTCAACAGACTAGATTTGATCCAAGCAAATGCTTGTAACAAATTACATCAAGCAACATTCATTGGGTGTGTAATGTCAACAACTAAAAATAATAAGACATTACAAATTTGCAAAGGTCAACAAACGTTTTTATACCCTGTCCATTGGCAAAGGCTATTGGAGGTATCAGAGATGGAAGTATTGAAATTCTTTTATCATCCTTTGTTGGCAGCTGATGAAGACAAAGTATCACATATGCAATCCTGCATATGAAGTGATATATATATATGTGCGTGTGTGCGCGTGTGTATGTGTGTCTTTTTGTATGGAATGGGTGAAAAATTTATTGATTCCATATGTTTTAATATATGCCTTCAGATAAGCCAGCAGAAGTTGTTTTCACATTGAAGAAAGCATCACAAACGACCAAATTAATGACTAAATGAGTTGGTGTCTTAATGAATTGAATAAATTCATCTTTTCAGAAACTTATGTTAAGTTCTGTGGAAGGACTAAGCACAACTTTTCTTCAATATGATTTCGCAAGAAAGGAATCAAATCTAGTGAATTACAATTTAGTCTAAGTGTTTGATTTTCAAGAATTTGCACTTCATATATATATGTAAGAATAATGGGGTAAAAAATATATTTTTAAAACTTTTTTTCACTTGATTTTGTAAGAATAGAATAACATTTTTTATAATTGATGTATCAAAAAATATTTTTAAAACAATTTGGATCTTCATTCAACTAGCGGAATTTAAATATCGAAATATTGAATTTCAAATATAACCAATAGTATCTGCTTATTGTCATGTTGCAATAATGAAAATATCCCTAAGTTACGAAAAAAGAGAATTAAAAATTAATGAACACAATTTTCAAAGACAATTAGCCAAAATTCAGTTTTACTAAATTGGCCAAAGATTTCCAGTTTTCGGAAAATATTTACTTTTTTGTGTTGATTTTGAACTGATTTTTTTTTTTTTTTTAAATTCAATTTTTGCTTATTGTCTTATCGGTTTATGTAATTTTTGGATATGTTCATTACTGTGACATGACAATTAAGTAGATACCTTTTTAGTTTTACTTGAAATTCAATATTTTGATTTTTGAATTTTGCTATTATAATGAAGAACCCATAATTTAAATAGAAAAATAAAACTTTTCAACCGTTTTGATCAGCAATAAGTATTTTATGTGAAAATTTGAGATTTTTTAATTTAATGGTTCAATGTTTATTCCCATTAAAAATTTGTTTCAAAAACAAATTGTCGAAATTGGACAAACTTTAATTTACAGAGGAGAAAGTTTAGAGATCCATTAGAAGAGTAGCAAAATGATGAAGATGAACCAAACGCATGGGGGAAGCAACAATAACAGCACATGTATACCCGATCTTTCGAGGAAAGTTAAAGTACATACAAGACATGTTTTCATGTACATATATAAAACATGTATATGGATAAAAGTATTAACCTATTTAATCTCATTTAATTTTAAGGATAGTATGCTTCATTTAGGATACAGTCAATACAATTAAATAAGATTCTGGATGAGTCAACAAAAATATTTAACAAATGACACACACCATTGTTGTCCGGTTTTGAGTAAGGCACCTTATGACCTTTTGCACCCACTGTATAACACTATATTTAAATTATTTTCCAACATTTTATAACAATCAATTTTTAGGATGAGCTGAAATATTCAGCATTGATTGGGTGGGAAAAGATGTAAGTAAACTGACGTTTATTGAAATTTTTGTAAATTTATAGTTTTTAGCTCTCCTCAAGGTATAACCGGCATTTCCCCATGTATTCTGGCTTCCAACCCTGAATCCCTTATTAATATTTCTATTTTTTATTTTCTATAGTTTTCAAATTATTAATCAAGTAAAACTCGTTTGACATTCACCAAAAAAAAATATAGCAAACAGACTCCACTATAATTTTGTAACTTTTTTTTTTTTTTTTACAAGATGGTCACCACTTATCAAGGCCCAGAAGCCACTCGGGGATGAGGGTTATATTTATCCTGTAAAATTTTGGAATATATATATATATATATATATATATATATATATATATATATAAGTGAAAGTGTGTGTGTCTACATTTCCCTACGCAATAACTCTGTCAATTTTCAGTCTACTAACTCAAAATTTTACATGCAAGGTATTGAGATTTGGGAAAATCTTTCTAATTGGTTTTTGACCAAAAATTTGGCTGTTAAGGGGTCAAAGTTCAACAATTTGACCTTTGAGAACTCTACCAAACTCCTGTTAATTTTGAGTCTGAACACTTGAAATTTTAGATATAGGTTACTTGGACATGGATCTAACTTTATAATTTGATTTGAGCCCAAAACAAGAATCAAAATTGGGGTCAAAGTTAAAAATTTTTTATCTCTGCGGTCTCTAACAAATAAGTCAGCCAATTTTTGGTCTAAACATTTAAAATTTTACATAAAGTGTATTCAGACATAGGGCAAGCTTTTTAATTTTTTTTTTTTTTTTTTTTTTCTGAAAATTTAGATTCTAAGGGGTCAGAGTTCAAAAGATTTGACCTTTGCGGTTTCTAACAAACTATTAGGCCAATTTTGGGTCTAAACATTGTAAATTTTACATTTCAGACTTTCAGCAAGCTTTTTAATAATTTTTGGGGCAAAAATTTGGCTGCCAAGAGGTCAAAGTTGAAAGAGTTGACCTTTGCAGACTCTACCAAACTCCTCCACCAGCTTTGGGTCTAAACACTTGAAATTTTAGATGTAGGTTACTTAGACATGGGTTAAACATTTTAATTTGATTTGAGCCCAAAACAAATGTTAAGGGGGTCAAAATTAGGGTCAAAGTAAAAGAAAATTTGACCTCTGTGGTTGCTAGCAACTTTTCTCTGTGGTAGTTAAGGAGGCCTATTATATAGAAAGGCATTATCATACATATGCATATAAAGTTAACAATGCATAGGGCCCGAGCAAAGCTAGGCTGAACTGCTAGTATATATATATATATATATATATATATATGAAAATCTTCAAAACTGGACACGTTTGTGAAGAAACCCAATTTAATTTAAATTTCATCTTATGCAATATCAGAAGTTGAGCATTCTAAGGGGTGTAATTATACTTATTGTTTATCAATAGTTATGGTCCTTTTGTCTGTTGGATATTTCTCAGCTAATCAAGATCAAATATTTTTTCTTTTTAAAAACTTCATTGTGCAACTTGTCAAATAAACTAAAGAAAAAGATTCCATCCTATTTCTACATAAAATAAGTTAGATTAATTCAAAATAAATTAGATGGAGCATTTCATTAGCAAACTTCAAAAAGAGGCTTTGTGAGGACAGCAGCATAGATGACTATTGGAAGAGTATCTACATAGATGACAACATATTATACTCCCGTTTTTGTTGACACAGACACACAAGTAAACTGTCAAGATAATTGAATGCTGTTCAATACTCAATTATCCTAGCATATCTTGTGTATTCATTCCTTGAGTTTCAGGCTAATGCACTCATCACTGGAAAATGAATTACAAAATGAATAACTTATTTAATGTTTTAGCATAAACTTGGTTAGCCTAAATATTTTATAAAATTCATCTAAATAAGGAGAAAATTTAGCATGTTTTTTGAAAAAGTAGTCTTTGAATCTCCTTAGCCTTTGGTAGTTTAGTTCTTACTGCTAAACAGGCAAATGTGTGAATGACAATATTTTTTGTCATCTGTTGTGAAACACAAGATTATAAAAAGTTTTTGTCCATTACACACATATTTTCCTTTCTATAGCAAATCTAAAATAAAATTTATGCAATAAAAAAAAAAATCAAAATAAATGGCAATAAATACATTATCAGATAACACCATGTTGATATTTGATTTTGTACTCAGCTCAAACAATCACATTGCCAAGATATAAGAGGCTAAGAATTAGGAGCCAGATTTATAAGGGTATCTTATGTGGGGAGATGTGCAGTGAGATGTCTATTCACATATTTAAATTTCTGCATATTGGTATTGTCAGGAACAGAAAGAGAATCCCAAAGGCAAGGTAGCTTGCTTTTTATGAATTTAAGGGTTTTACACTCTTAAATTCATAAAAAACTAGCTATAACAATCAACAAAACAAAAAAAAAAGAAAATACAGAAATAAAAGTAAAGACTCCTGACCAATCCAGTTATATATATATATATATATATATAAATAAATGCGAGCATGAAAAGTAATATAGTTTAGCTTAAACATAGAAAAGTAAAAGACTAGTTGTTAAAACTGGAAAAGAAAAGGACAAAGTATTCTAGTAAAAAATATAATAAATTTATATCTTAAAATATTGCGGCATTAAGAACTGATTATTATAATGTTATAAACTAAAAAAAAATTCTTAATGCTGCAATCTTGTTCTTTTCTTTTCCAGTTTTATAACAGCTAGTCCTTTACTTTGAAATGTTTAGCTTAACCATTTCATGCTTGCATTTTTCTATTGTAATCCATGATTTTTCCAGGCTTCCAGTAAATTCACTTGTTTTTTGTTTAATTTGTCTTATTTTTTCTCCCATAAACATACACATATGTAATGATAATGTACGGCACTCGTCTGCTTTCAATAAAATCCCCCTCCCACCAATTATCTCTTTCATGCTTTCATTTTCTGTTTCACTTGCACTGCTATTGCGAAAAGAAGTAACATTAATAGCAACAGTAGTCACTGAAGCGGCGTGGTTGCTATGGAAACTAGTCATAAAAAACATTGGTTACCTCCTTGCGTTTTATGATTTTGAACACCAGTAAATTCATCATAACTTTTGTTTTACTAATGAAAATTGAATTTTTTTTTTTTTTTTCACAATATAGCTGAGAAAGTGATCTATAAACTGTAATAATTGTTTGAAATAGCAATACACATGGCCGTTAAAACGCTTTGGATAATCACGGATTTCAAGGGGTTTCTGCTAAAGTAGTCATATTTTAAAAACCAAAGCACTTTAAGTCTTTAAAATACCATCGTTTTGTTAAAAAATGAATATACTTTCAAATGAATTAGTAAATAATAACATACATTATATATTTTTAGAGTTTTAAACAAATAAAGTGATAAAAATTTGAACATCATAAAACAGCATTTTTGGTAAGATTTTGTAACGACCCCCCCCCCCTTTCTAAACATTCGTATCGTGTTTCTGTGAAGAATTTTTTAATGAAATTTGGAAATTAGCCAAAAGAGATGTCATTTTTAATAATTTCGAGTGTCCGAAATTCATTTGACCACTCGTTTTTTTTTTGTTAAAAAGAGATTTTAAAATGATGAGTATTGAAAATTTTGAAAATAATTTTCTTTGGACACTCACTATTAAATAAAACAATCTTTTTACTATGTTTATTCATTAAAAAGATGATTGAACAATGTTTTCTCTAGTGGTACGTAGCAATTTAAAAACATAATATCCAAAAAAATCATTATGAATTTGAATCAAGACTTCTATAGTATTAGTGATAGCAGCAGCGGCGATAACATGGCGTAAACAGACGTTTTGTTTTTATTTTTATTCCAAATCGATTTTTTTTTTTTTTTTTTTTTTTTTTTTTTTTTTTTAATTGAAAATATGGTTATAAAAAAAAATTCTTACATGTTAGAGCTATTTTGTTATCAACCGTACAAATATTTTTAAAAATTGGGTAGTAGTGAATTTTAAAATATTTTAACAAGCAAAAATGTGAATTATGATTGTTTTGGTTCACGTGTATGAACGGTAACACACACTTCTAATTTTTGTCCCTTAAAAAATGTTTTCAGTAAATTATTATCGAATGGAAACTAATCTACCCGATTATTAAAAAAATCAAATAAAATAAAAAAAAAAATAATCAATATTTAAATACTTGTAGGAGGTGCTCAGTTAAAAAATCAAAACGGCAGGAAAAGACATGAAATGTAATTAAAAATCAAAATAACATTAATTCAAAATTTTTAACAATTTGTCAGCTTTAGCAAAACCTTGTTTCTTTTTTTATATTTAAATAGAATTTAAATATTTGATATTTTTCTAAGCATCATGTTTTCTGTTAGAGGGATGTCATAATTCTTGTAAAGTTTCACAATGGGTATCAAACATCCTCTTCAAGAAAAAAAAAAAAACTTGCTAAATTCTATGTCTAATCCTAGGTATGAGTGGCAAACCTCCTCCTAAAACCTTTAGCCTTAACAATAACACTAAGTACAAGTGACAGAGCTCCCCACTAAACAAACTTCCTCTGTGAGTTCATATAAGCGTAAAAAAAAAAGCATAAAAAACATTTAAAGAAAGTGCACATGATTAATCTCCCATAAAAAATAAATTGGTCAACTGTCCTAAAACGCTAGGATCATCTTGAAATGGTGAATTATTTTACATTTATATGAAACCAACCCTCACTCTAAATTCTAAAATTGAAAACAAACAAAAAAACACCCAGGATTTATCTATCATAGGAAAAGGGGTGGGGTAACTGCCCTAAAACGCTTGAATGATTCAAAATGGGAAATCATTTTACATAAAATTCTAAAATAATTTTTGTTTCTTTTAATGTTTTTCAAGTTGTTCACATGCAAATGTCTATAAAGGTAGAATCACATTTTGGAGAGGTGGTCAGATGGGGAGGGGTAGCAGAAGGTATGAATCTACAATAATACCAAAGAAATATTGCAATATATTCATTTTTAACCAATCCTAGATTTCGATTTCAGTTTTTGGCACATAAAATGCATTACAACTAAACTTTGAGTTCTCTAACTTTTCTTTTAATGAATACATGGCATTTTTAAGCAATCGCAGCATATTTATGTGCATTTACTGCAGATTATTTGGAAACCAGTCATTTCTGGAGATTTTCAGTAGCATATCCAGATTCTTTGCCCCAAAATACACTTATATGGCAAATTTGATTGCTTAGTCTTGTTTTAACAAAGATATAGCATTTTTACTGAAAAAGTAGTGCAAAAAATGTGACAAAACGTATATGGTCTTAAAGAGGGGAAAATATATAAACACGCAGCGCATAAAAAGTCATAACTTCCTTGATTTTAATTATATTTTAAAAATTTAAAGATTCTTTCTTAGCTTATCAAGCTCTTTCTATATATACCAATATTGAAATATTTTAAGCCATTTAAATCTTTTCATCTGTATTGCTATTTGAAATTTGGTCATAAAATGAGTGAGCGGTGAAGCTTTAAAGCAGTTCTAAATGACTAAAACTGCCACTTAACCATATATTCAAATACTACTGTGTTTGAATGATTATATATATACACACATATTGATGTGTGTATAAGTTTTATTCATGCATAATTTTTATTAATCTTTCTTTTTTTTTTTTTTTTTTTTTTTTTTCTTCACCCTCTATTTGTCAGATGTAAAATGTTCATCCAGAAGAAGGCCGTTGCTGAAGCGTCTGCATCATCCAAGAATAATGCTCGTAACACTGCTGCTGCCATTGCTCTGATGAAACTCTACCAGACCCAAGATGTGATTCGGGTAATTTCCCTTTGTGTTGTTGAATGTATAGTATTTCTGGGATGAGGAATTTTCATATTATTTATAATTAGCATTCTGGAGACGGCTATTATGTTAGTTCAAAGTATGCGGGTTCTCTTGAAGTTTTCACTTAAATCCTGAAAGAAAACGATAGAAAAAAAGGTAGCAAAATGATTTAGCAAGTTGACTGAAAAAAATGTGACTTGAATGGTGTTGGGTTAAAAAATTCATGATGATTTCTGAGTTTAAATCATCTGAAGAAGACCATGGTGTGTTTGAATCAGTTGATCTCATGACTTTATCTGATTTTCAAGGCCACATTTCTATCTTGAAATTAATTTTTCTTAGAAATCTAAAACTGAATATTTAATCTCAATGCTTTTATCATATGATTCAATATCTCTTACAACATAGTTGCAAATGTTCTTAGAAATCTTCCATAGATCAAAAATATATTAAATATTTTTTGAAACTATTGGATGAAAATATTGAACATGATATGATTTTATTAATAACAATAGTGTTTAATGCAATGTATTTCTTTTTTTATTGTTTAAAGTTGGAAGTTAGAAATACCTTATAACAAACAAATAATCCTTGAGTCTAGCCATAGAAAGAGCTAACACTGCCCTTCACCAACTGATGAACTCCTGTTCAACTAATTGGAGCCTTTTTTATCCCCTCCCCTGCATTTATGAAACATTTTAGGTATTATACAAATGGAAAAGTTATTTTAAGATTTAGTATTTGTTTGCTTCCATTAAAATTAGAAAATAAATTTACTTTTTTAGTTTTTGGTTGAGATCTTAATCATTGCTATAAAGTTTTTTAGTAGTTTGATAGTAGTTTTCTAAAAAAGTTTAATGTAAAATTTAATTTTTTTATCGCTTCAACTTAAATAATTTGGTTAACTAAAATGCAGTTCCAGAATTTTTAGCTGAACACTCATTTATGTTAAACTTGTATTACAAACTAAAAAAAAACCCTAAAAATTGAGTATATAATTTCCTGCTTTTAACTTTTTTATATGTACTGTTAGCAATTTATATAAATAAAAAAAAAAATGGAATGGTGGAAAATGTCATGAAACTTTAAAAATCCTATTTAAAAAAATAAAATTGAACACATCGCGATACATTTCCATTTCTTTATAAACAAATCAGTCATTTTAATCTTCTGTTAAATATTCTAAAAAATAGGAAAAAGTACAGAATAATTATCATTTGATAATTTATGAACCAAAACAAAACATAACTTATATCAAACTTATTAGAATTAAATTCTCTTTCTAACCAGCCAAGTTTTAACAATATTATTTCACTTTTTCTTTTGTAAAATCTGTCTTAATAATCGACTTTTAATTGTTGTCACATACCATTAATTTGATTATAAAATTTGCTGATTTTAACTTGGTTGAGAATTGAATTTCATATTTGTTATAAATTATTTGTTTTTATTATTCAAGATTTCTGAACTTTTACCAAAACTCGTATGAAAGAAAATATTGGTAATTTATTAGAGTACATACCAATTATTAAACATTTGCAAAATTTGTAACAAATATTAGAAAACTAGTAAAAAAAAGATCCGCCTTTAAAAAGTCAGTAAAAAAGAAAATTAGTCGATATTTTCTGGAAAAAGATTTTAAGATATGTTTTTCTCTAATTTCAGATCGTTAGAAGGGATGATGCTGCCCGTTGGCTGCCATATGAGAATATTGTTGAAGAGGGGCGAAAACTCGAAGTGGAATGTGGCGGCGATATTGAATTGTTGGGTGGTCTTCCATTGTCAGAAAAGTTAGACAACCAGTCTGAACACAAAGAAGGAAAAGGGAAAAGCAATGAGAAAGGTGATGATAATGATAATGTTGAAGCTGTAAATAAATTTGCCGTGAAATACATGGAGCAGTTAATGAAGTCGTATGTGGAGCAGCCCACCTTGGATGACCTCATCTTTGGACCTGGCATGTTGTCTCTTGAAAGGAAAGAAGTAACAAATATTGCTTTTAACTTGCACCTCAAGATGGACGTCCGACAGCATGAGGGCCAGGGTTATCTGTGCATCTCTAAAAAACTCTCTCCGGAAGAAATAAGCAATTTTCTCAAGACACACACCACTGGACATGGTAAATATGTACTGGTGCCTAAAGTGGAATTGCCCGGATCAATGGAGACCTCGTTTAGCGACACATCATCCCCAACTAAGAACACAGAGATATCTAATCTGCAAAACAAAAAAGATTTCACTATGGATGTGAGTGTGAATTAGCAATTTTTTTTTTTTTTTTTTTTTTTTTTATAATGAAGGAAAAAGAAAAGATTCTTTTTTTTTTTTTTAGTTTATTTTTCATGGCCCGGCCCTCCTTACCATGTTCCCACTTACACACACACATATGTACTTGCATACACCCCTAACCCCATGATATTAACATATCTCATGAAAAAAGGCATCTTATTGCCATTTAAAATATATAAACTTTTAGATATCATCTATCACTAAAACCCATCTATTTTCTTCTTTGAAAAAATGAAAAAAAAAAAAGACAGCTTTGTTTAATTCTTGACGCCAAATTGTCTGATATAAAATGGATGGGAATCCATACACTTAAAATGAAATAAAAAAAAAACAACAAAAACGAAGCGTTTGTGCAGATATTGGAAGGGAGACGTCTTCAAAAGTCTTATATATATATCAACATCAATTTCTTCCTGTGGCATCAAAAAGAAAATTACTATCTTGAAAATAGCTCTGAAAACCATACTGAAAAAGATTCTCTTCAACAAAGAGATATAAAAGAAAATGGTTAATGAATTTTTCTAAACTGTTCCTTGTTATTTTCAATAGTTCTTGACACAATCTTTTATGCGATCTTTAACTATTGAACTATTGGCAACAACTATTTTTCCCCTTGATGTTTAAAAAAAATAATACAAAGCAACAACAACTTTGATTCTAGATGTTGAAAAAAAATTGAAAATGCACTTATAACCCCAGATGATACCTATACCAGGCCTGGCAGCTATACAGATAGTGCCTATGGCTGATCTGATGGAACAAAGTATTTCTTTTTATAAAAAAAAAAAAAAAAAAAGATTCACTCTTGGAGAGAAATTTAATAACTATCAGAAAATATATCGCTGTTAAGCCATGACCGAGTAAACTCTCTTTAACTACAGATTTATAGAATGCACACATTTTAATTACTATATTTGTTGCATCACTGCTTAGTGACTACTGGACTTTGTTAATAATATAAGGAAGTGTATAGTCCCTTGTCTGTGTCTAATTTATTTAGGTGCAAGATCATATTGACTGTCCTATAGTTGGTTAGTAGTGATTCAACTGTTGGTATAAACATGTTTATAATGTGTTCTATTTAACTTTGGCGTGGCTTGATGATACTTTCTAACTATAAACCATTTCTCCTACTGTGTCATTTGGAATGTCTCATTCGTTATGACAAATCAAGGATTGATTTTTCATCTATTAAAAAATATTCATGACTTAAAAACAAAATGGGGAAAGGGGTATAATCTTTTTTAAAACTACACAAGACATAATACCTAATAGGATTAACATCAGCCAATTCTAAAAAGTTTTGTCTACTAAAATGAAGCCACCCATTATTTAATTCACATCAAATTGTCCAATATATTATGGATAGGAACCCATAAACTTTTTCTATTTCTTCTGAAAGAAAAACAATTTTGTAGACATTGAAAGGAAGATATCTTCAAAAGTATTATGTACTGACATCAATTTCTTCCTTGTCACTTTTTTTTTAACCATCTTGAAGAATGAAAGGAAATAAGAAAAAAAGAAAAAAGATGGTTTTCAATTTATACAAGCAATTAATCTTTGTCTTTTAGATTATTTTTTTGTAGTGTATTGGCATCTTCCACCTTGACTAGAACTTGAAAATCTGTATTTTTTGTGGGTATATGGAATATATCCAGAGAAAGTTTTACAAAATAATTTTTTTATTTTATACATATTTTATTTTGTCTGTTTTTCCCCAATCTTACCTGTTGATTATTTAATTAAAATTGATCAACTAGCTGTAATATGGTTGGAAACTATTTGCCCTCTAACTTTTACCAACAAAATAATTACTAGACGAGGAAGGTGGGATGCCAAACTAAGATTTGTTTGCTTTCTTTTTATTCCTCTCACACTCCTTCATTTCCTAAAGTGGAAAAAGTTATGTATATGCACCTTAACTCAAGGTGATACCTATATCAGGCCTGGAAGCCATGCAGCTGATATCTGAACCAAAACTGAAAACTTACAATTTATAAAAAGGAAAATTGCTGTTCTATATAGAAAATTACAAAGTTATATATTATTTGCAAATGCTTTAGAATTTGTAAATAATATATTTTACATCAGATTGTCCATGTTCTGGCAAAATTCTTCCTAGTTATTGATCCAGCTTGGTGCTGTTCTTCAGAGAACAAATGATAACATCTGGTTACATGCCAGATTCTTCTTCATTCACCATGGTCAGCAGATGTGTGTAGTGACTCTCATATTGTGGCTTTCTTCATTGGTATAGGTGATGCCACGGTGCCTCTCAAAGCATCTTTTTTTTCACTGCATGTGTTCTGTCAGGGTCCATGGTTTTTATCTATAAATCCAAATGGAGTGTCTTTGAGTGTTTAACAGCTTCAGTTTGGATGGAAGACTGATGTTTATGCCTCTCTAGATTTGCTTCACTTTTACCATGTAGATGTTATTGGTTGAAAATCTTTTTCATTGATTTGTCTCCTCTCCCTCCAAGTATAAATCACTAAATCCAGAACAAAACTTTATTCCTCACAAATTAAGAACATTTTTAAATGGTACTTGAGAAATGTTGTCACTTTATACTGATTAGAAACATAGAATAATTGTATAATGCAATCAGGAAGCAAATTTAACATTTTACAAAATTGTGTAACAAAATGTTTATAAACAAAACAATGAATCTGGAAAGGACAACTGAAAAATTTTATTAGCATTTTTGTCACATAAGTGTTTCGACTAAACATGTGTATTATGATAATCAGTTAGGGATCCTAGTTGTATGACTGCTAGGCCTGTTATAAGAATTCTCTTGAAAATACCCCCCCCCCCCCCCATTTTATTTGCTTCATATTTTTCCATACAAGGCAAGGCAGTCGGTTTTATGTTTTTAATAATTATAAAGTTTTCTTGTTTGAAATATATAGTTAGGGAAAATTATATGTGTGGAGGCACACACATAGTTTTAGCTTAGGCAAGCAATAAGGATATACAATAACGTGAAATATAGATTAATCTCTTTATATTTTTATATTGTTCAAAAAAGGTTTTGATTTGTATGGTTTGTGAATATTACTGCCCTCATTTACCCCTTCCTCCCTCCTTGCATACAATGTCTTTTTTTTTTTTTTATTCATATGAAGGAAACATTTTTGTATACAGGTATTGTCCAACTTCATTCAAAAATACTACCTTTTTTTTTTTTTTTTTTTTTTTTTAATTTTTCTTTTTTATATATAGGTATGCATTTACCCTGCCTATTTTTTTAACCTTTTAAATAACAAGCAATTTAGGTTTATTCCAATAAAAAAAACGTGAAGCAAAAACATCAACCCTAAAAAAAAAAAATTTGATTGTGCATTAAGAAATTTTTTTTTTATTTTTATTTTGCCACCAATGATCTTATGTGAACAAGACTTTCATTTGTTGTCATGCAGATCATCATTTGTTGACATCTGCCAGATGTCTCTAGTTGCTTGTGCTTATCGATACTGCCTTTCCTCATGAATCCTTCCTTGCAGCCTTTTTCTCCAAAATATAATTGCAGAAGTTTGCTTTTATTGCCTTGAGTTTCCGTCTGCTTTTTCTTTCTTTTTTTGCGCCCCCTCAATCAAATATAGTAATGAAAACCTTCATTTGCTGAGCACCGTAAGTTAAACTTCCGATCTTCCACAACCCTTTCCTTTGCAGATCTTTTTGTAAGCTTTGCAGTTTATTTACAACTTTGAAAACCAGTCTATAAATCAAATTAAGTGTGACCAGATATAAATTATTACTGGTCACTTTGTTTCAACTCATAACTTTGTTCTAGGTCTTAGTCTTGGAAATTATACACTTTCTAATGAGTAGCACCACTTAGTAGAACAGTCTTTTTTATTTATACTTGTATAACTTTAAGATTAGTTAGCTTTATTGAGCCATGGTCAGTATTGCATATTTTACATGGTTTGTTTTTAATCAAATAAAAACTAATAAAATTAGGCAAATTGTCCTTTTTTTTCCAGTTTTAAAATTATAAATTATCTGGAATGGATTTCATTACTATATTTGGTACTTTCAGATTTTAACTATTTTAATCTTTTTATTTGATTCTAAATTTTATAGTATTTTTTTCTCCATATTTTTGAACACAACAAAGTATTTCTCGTCACAGAAGACTGTGATTGACAAGAGATGTACATTTTATTGTTATGCTTATTAATATGGCCATCAAAAGTAATTACAATAAATACAATTTTAAGTTATGCAAACTTGTTATTTGGTAAAAAAGTAATAGTTCAGGTTTTAATGAAAACAGTTTAAGATTGTCAGATTGAAGAAACAAATTTAAAGAATGCCATGCCAAGGGATATAACTCCAATTAAATCATTTCTAAATATTTTTTGATCACAAATTTGTAATCTTAAATTTTATTCGCATATCATAAAATTAAGTTCCTAATTACTGATATTATGTGAAAAAGCAGGTTTTCTATTTTATTAAAAAATTAAGAAAAAACTATTCTTGTGGTAAGAAATAGTAAAAACGAATGCTGCCATTTAAACTAAAAATTATTTTTATATTACAAATATTTTATTAAAGTATACAATTCTAGAAAAATCTATAATGGTATTTGTCATTTGTCTTGTGGAATTCTGTGGAAATTTCACTATTTCTTCATTGATTTCAAATTTGTTGAAATGTAAGAATTGAGATAAGTTTTATTTTTTTCATTTTACCGGTACAAACTTTTGCTTATTGACTTAGCAAAACCTTTTGTAAGCAAAACCAATTGTCATCTCCTTATTTGATACTACAAAGAAATTTGTTGTATCAATACTATTACTACTACTGCAACTAATTTCAATGAATTACATCATTTCTTATAGGATTTTTATTTGGTAAATTTTTGATGATTGCCCACCTTATGAGATGAGCCATCTCAGCAAGACAATGTTACACCCCTTGCAACACATCAAATTTTCGTAATGTTTTCATTTTTGAAAACGCCTGTGCTGTAAGGGAAACCACTTTTAGTTTTGTCTTCTGCATTTCACTTTATTACATTTTCAAAGCATTTTCAGGAAATACAACTTGAATATTGAGATAATGAAGTTGAACAGTAATGTTATATAACAACTGTCATTGTTTGCATCTCCCTGGAGAGGAGCTTGGTGATGTAGTCTGGATACTTTTCTCTCTACCAGATTTCTGGAAACTTATGAAAGAAAACATGTTCACTTGAGCCCAATTTTTTTACACTTAATTATGAATCTAAGAGTAGCTTCTGGCCATCTTCAGAGAGAGGATGGCATGAGGCGGAAGCCAGATTTTACTTAAGTTGAGAACAATGATGAAACAATTTACATGTTGTTTATGAGGTAAAACTTTTTTAGTCATCATTTTGATGTATCCTTCACCCACACTATTAAGCAATGAATAATTGTAACATTAGTTCACTTTCCTCTAATTTTATTTTTTATTCTCCTCATAACTAATTTCTTTTGGTACCTTTGTGTTTCATCCCTGAAGATGACTTTGACTATGTAAAAAGCAAAATGTTAACTACATACAACTTATTTTTATTTCTATTCTACTGTCTATTATTTTCCCAGCTTATTAATTGGTTCAGTGGATAAAGAAATAAAAAATTTCTATTCTCAAATCTCATGTTTTGAGAGCTAGAAAAAAATGTTTCGTTTTCTTTGTCTTGGGGCATCATTCATACATCTATCTCTACACATGGATATATATTGTGATTTACATGAGTTTCTAACTCGATATCAAGGATAGAACCTATATTCAATCTGAGTTCATATCACAGAACATACATATTCTGATGATTGCCATAAGCCTAAAAATGACAGTTACCATTGCTATTTTATATCTCTATTTAGTGGTGCCTAGGAGGGAGGCAAGAATTGAAATGTGTTGTGAAAACTTAAACTTTATTTTCATTATTAGTCAGTGTTAGGGTTTAACAATATTTTGGATGATGAAAATTTTATTTATTTTATTTTTTATCTTCTGTAAAAATAAAATTTTGGGATTTTTCAATAATTAGAGCCGAGTTGGAATAAATTTGATTTAAATGATTCACGAAAATGTTATTTCTATTGTTTTTCTTCAGACTATTTTCCTCAGTGTTGATGCTTATTTTCATTTCTATAGATCACCAGTTGTATTGTTCAAATGTTGTCCACGTATGTCATGTTGTTAACCATAATAATATTGTGAATAATTAACGTGTGAAAAAAAAATTTAACTAGATGTGCAACATATCTGAAGAAGGCTGGAGAGCTAAACTTTGGTTAAAAAGTAAATTTCAATAACAATTTTATGTTTCGGCCAATATGCTATAGGATCTTTTTCAGATGTATTCATTTACAATAATAATTTCCCTGAATTTAGATATGATTGTTGTAGGTTATTTGTATATTGATGGTCCTTGTCTACTTAAATCTGATGAGGTAGGACGCCTGGCATTGATGGTCATATAATATGCTTAAATATATTTTAATTCATGCAAATTTCATATTATTATAGAGCCAATATATTGATTATTATATTGTACCTAATATATAGTAGTGATTTCAAAAGTTAAAAATAACTAGGGTACCATCAGCTAGAATCGAAATCAAAACATCTTGTGTTGTAACGTTATTCGTTACCATGTAAGCCACCAACAGATGGTATCAAATCTCTAAAAGTAAACAAGCATTAAAGCATGAATGGATGTGCATGTGTAAAGAAACACTTTGTTGACTTACATTTGCCAAGTCTAAATTTGATCAAATTTAACCTCTTAGCAGCTATTTTTTACTAGCTAAAAACCAAATTTGTTCCACAGGTCCAAATTCCCTACATATCAAGTTTCAAGACTGTAGACTAAAAATTGACAGTTTGGTAGAGGCCGTTCCTCACACAGATGGACAGACAAGGTCACTATATATATATATATATATATATATATATAATCTCAATGTTGATGAGGACAATAATCTGAGGAAAAGCAATGGAATTTACTTAAGCTATCTAGTCATAGGATCAAAATGTAGTATCTATTTCTTTCTTGAGTAGGAGAAATCCTAGATTAAAGTAATTTTTATTTTTTCTTCTCATCCAAACTGCCTTTTTTAAGAGTTAAAATTTCCCCACGTTGAATTTCATAGGAAGGCAAGTAAGTAGAAAATTTAGTTTAACTTTTGTGTTACAAAATAAACCCAGACTTGATTTCTTTAAAGTAAACTCTAGTTCTTTGTTCATATGAAGTTGTGGAATGCAAAGGAAGTGATTTAAATGGCTAATTAAAAAGTAGCACTTGCACCCCACAGTCCAATACCTCTTGGCTTTATCTATAAGTACAAGTAGGTTTTATTTTTTTTTTTTTTTATGTATCAACTAACCTTCAGTTTGTTTTTTTTTATTTGAATAAATATATGGGACGATAAAAGCGTGTTCTAATTTTTTTTTTTTTTTTT
Source organism: Euprymna scolopes (assembly GCF_053919585.1). Classification (NCBI taxonomy): domain Eukaryota; kingdom Metazoa; phylum Mollusca; class Cephalopoda; order Sepiida; family Sepiolidae; genus Euprymna; species Euprymna scolopes. The sequence goes on from NC_136483.1 coordinate 119,837,196, forward strand.
TTCATATTTTTGAACAATTAATCTTGTGGGTTTTCTGTTCATCCAGATTACACCAAATCAGATAAATCTGAATAATAGCGATACCTCATCTCAAATTCACTTACAAGGTTCATACTGTTTTCTTCTTGGTGAATTTTAAGCAGAAAGTGATCCAACAAATGTTTACATGCTGTAAAATCCAACAACCAACAGTATGAAGCTTATGTCATTTTGGAAATGTTGTCAAATATGTTCTTTTTTTACAGATTTCAGGTTAGCATTATCTTCAACATCAATAGCAGTAAAAAAAAAAAAAATTGCAATATTCCATCTTGCAAATACTATATAAATAAATATAACTGTATAATGTATGTATACAACATAAGATAACTTTACTACTGTAAAATTATGAAGAAGTAAGAAAAATACATCTAAACTTAGTAAAATATAGTCAGGTAGTTGCTTTAATAGTAGTAATATAAGGTATAACCCATATTTTAGTGCCTATAAGTGAGACACAAATAAGTCTCACAAAATAATACTAAGAAAAAAAATTTGAAAAAGTCATAAGATCATGCTATGTCTGCACCTTTTAGAGCATTTTGTTAATTAGACTTAATGTAATCGGTTCTTGTTGTTTTCAGTGGAAATTTATTTTTTTCCATTAATGAATAGAGTATAAGTATTTCTATCTGTAATAAAATATCTTTTAATTAGTTGAATATTAATGTAAGTATTGCTTATAAAATATTGTAAAATGTCAAACTCCTTGGAGTGAAACAAACATTTATGTAATTTACTTGCTATAAAGTAGATTTTTTATACTAATATAATAAGATTGTTTTCAACCAAGAAATATTTTCACTTTATCAGATGAGGATATAAGCAAAATAAAATTGTTCAACTGTCTAATGAGATCCAAATATTTTTTTTAGTTGAAGCAATTGTGCTGCAAAGTATGTTTGTATAAATGCAAATTATTTCATAAAACATATACAGTTCTATTTATGCACTGTTAATTAAATAAGGTTCACTGGATTGATCTTTATAATTTCTTTGAGCAAAGTTACACTATGTGTGATGTCCCCTTTTTCAATTTCATTGTATATCAATAGAATCAAATGAACTGGTGAGATTTCAATATTTTGTCTTTATTAAGATTCCATCCGAAATGAAGTGAAGCTGTTATTTTTATTTTAGTTTTGAATATTTACAATGAAAAACACATACAAGAATAAATTTGGTCTAGGATTTAAAAATCTTTTAAAAAGCTGTTGACAGCTCTGAAAAAAAATTTTTTTTATACCCTCTTCCTTTATATAAATGTTCCCATTTGATCCTGTTCGATTTTATTGAAATCGTTTTTCTTACCTAGCTGTTCTTGAAATAGGACATTTAGAATATCCAGTATTTTCAATCTTAATAGAAATTTCTTTTGTTTAATTCTAAATTTATATTGTATTTTTTTGTAGAAACATCTTTTATTTACATTTGTATAATTGACTTAAAAAGGCATTTTTTTTTTTTTTCCAAATATAGTAGTTGTACCAATTATGGAATTTGTAGTAGATATGCAATGAAGATAAAATAGACTATATTTTCTTTTTCAGAAGTGTCCATAAATTGCAATGATTTAAAAAAATTTTACAATCTTAATTGTGTATAAAAAAAAAATCAAAAAAAAAAAAAAAATCAATCAATTTTAAATTAGTTTTTCTTGAAATGTTCTTGATATTTAAACCTTGAATGGTGTCTTTCTATTGGCAATATATCTGTATTAGTACTTGTATCATCAATATACATTTGGATAATTTTTTTGATCAGGAATTTTTCTTTTTAGTGGACTTTTTGTTTAATTTGTGATCGAATCTTAAATGTCATTGATAAAACATATGGGTTTTCTTGTTTCATTTTACTTCAGTTGAAGTTCTTCAAAGTCAAAAGGCCCCTTTCTTAGGGACTAACACTTGATCTCTATATGAAACATATTTGAATATTTTATTAAATCTCCTTTGTTTCCAATGTTGAATTAGCAAAGAAGTTAATAATATTAATTTTCCTCTCCCCGATCGACCTGTTAAATATGTTATATTATACCTTTCTTGCAGTGTTTTGAACTTGCTGGATTCCAGGACAAGAATATATCTAGTCTGATGGAGTATCCAGCTGAGTGTAGTTACTATAGACATCACTTGAAGATGCATTGTTCGTCGTATAAGCAACTATGGGTTAGCCATATTGAGATTTTATTTGAGCAGCAGATACTATTTGTGATTTTGAATATTTAGTCTGAATAGGGAAAAGTATCTTCATGCCAGGTTGTCCTGACAAATCCCTGTAGAAAGAAACCTTAGGACAATGTCTAGTAGGTACTAATGCATGTGTGTGTGTGTGTGTGTGTGTTATATATCAAGATCATATTGTCTTCAGTGTGCCAGGCAGCTTAAATTGTCCCCCACTCTCTCTAATCTAATTGTGTCTTTGTTTGTTCCTGTAAAAACTAACTTCCTGATGTTCTGTCTACACGTATGTCAAATATATGTAAAAGAAGTAACTCTTTTTTTTTCTCGCACATCTCGCTCTTTGGCCCCAAAGATAGAAAATCCTCATTGGAAATGATTATCTGTCACTAAGTTTGATGCAAGATCCAGCCATCAGTAGTGCTTGTGTCACTGTTTACTTATATTGACTTTTATTTATTTTTCCCAAAAGTGTCATCAGTTTTCATGACTTTTTCGTTCCTGATTGGACTTCCAGTATTACATTAGATAACCACAAAGCATCAATGAGGTGTTATTTTGTCTCCTGATTCAGTTGTGGCTCCTGCACCCATCTTCTGAGTTCAGGAAATTCTCTTTTTTTTTAATGCCATGTCATGGAGGTAGGTAATAAAATTAACCAGTGGTTCTTGACCCCCCCTCCTCTTCAAATGCACAGATTCTGCACAAGTTTTTTAATGGTTGTCTAGCTATACTCAGCCAACAACCTCCAGATCAATTGTAGATTACAATTATCACCAGCTGTAGAACAATGTCCACTTGAGGTTAATTTTTTTTGTGTTTGACCAGTAATAGTTTGAAACCCATGTTTCTTGATTTTTGAAATATGTCTTTTGAAAGCATCAACACATCCCTGTCAGTAGTTGGTGTTAAGTTTTCTTTCTAGATTTGCATGCTCTTATCAAGGCATGAGTCTAATCCATGTGAATATTAAATCCATAACTGAATGCCTTTCTCAATAACATGAGTGATTTCAAAAAAACTCAACAGAAATCCAATGCAGTAACTCTTGCAGCATCATTATTTTCTTATCATTGAGAATGTTCTTGAACATTATTAGATAAATTACTAATTTAGGGTTGCTCATTATTTACAATATGGTCTTTGGCATTACTCCCAGACAACTTAGCTATATACTGCTGAAATTTTGTGGATCTTATTTGTCCAATGTGCATAAAGATGAGTAAAGAGAAGACATCATTCACTGAAGTAGGTTGAAAAGACCCTATAGATAAGGAAAAAGCAAATGTCATTCAAATGAAATATAATCATTTGTGACATCTTTGGATCATTGAACATTGGCATATATACATGCATACATATATCATATATATTAAAGAAAACATAGACTCGGAAGCTCAAGTGTATAAATATAATCTTGTGTTAATAAAAATTTGATCACAATTCTATTTTTTTTAAACTGGTACATGCAAAAGATTGATTAAAAAGGACGCTTAATCAAAAATCTAATATGGATTCCAAAATTATGATAACAAGGGAGATTAGTACAAAAGCACAAGGGAAATAACTCCCTTTTATATATTTTATAAGCAAATGTAAAAGAAAGTGCATACCTTTTTCATGATTTTATGCTTATTTACTTTGTTGAAAAAAATCTGGAATCCAAGCCAATCCTATTCAAGAATCACTGAGTTTTTATTTATCTACTCCCCTCATGTTATTTTGTTGACATAATGAGAATTTCGACACCTTTTTCTTTCTTTTTCTACTTTTTGTATATATAAGGCTTTAAGTTTTCTTTTGTGAGTGAAAAAAAGCTTTTGTTTTTTAAAGAAAAAAAAAAGAACTTGGTGTGTTTTTAAGAAAAAATGTATGCAAATATAGATTAAAAGGTTATTTTTTTGTCGTAACCTTTTGAAATATACACTTACACAATCCCTTTTCATACATTTTACATGGAAAGGGGTTCTGTCCTTGTGTTGAAGAATTTTCTACCCTCCATTTTGTTGTAGAGTGCACAAGTTTCCTTAGGCATTCTACACCAGTGGTTCTCAATCTTTTCCACATATGAATTCCTTTTTTTTTTATTCTTATTTTACTTATTTGGAGTCCCATATTATTTTATTTATAAATAACTAGCTCATTTAATAAAATCTATTAAACATAATAGTATTTGGAGGAAAAATATAATTAATCATATGGACACACTTGTTTCTACCTGGTTAGCTTTGGTGATTTTCACATGGTTGGTCATTTGTGAATACCAGGTGGTGTTAGCGGAATCATTCAGCTAAGTGTCTAAATGTTGAGGACTTTAACTGACGGCAGACTAGTGTCCTGCCTTAGGAATGGTTCCTGCCATCTCACCCACATTGCTATAAAACTGGGGATAAACATTTATCTAGTGTCCTCAATAAATTGTGAAGGTATACACTCTAAAAATACATTTATTTTTGCTAGTTTATGGAAAATGTATGAGATTTGAAGAAATTTTATGACTATTTGCAAAACATTGTTATTTACAAGATATTTCCCCTTAAAAGATTTAACATTTTCACTGCCTTTTGGTCTCTACTCTAAATAATACTAAAATTTGTTTGTGCAGGTAATTGGAGATAAAAATTAAAATACTACCTGTGCAAGGATTGAACACCCAACCTTTGACTGTTTAATAATCCCTTCCTCCTACCATATCTCCTCATTCCCCCTCTCATCCTCATTGTGCAAAGAATCAAGCAAGGTAATGTACACACAAATACTTACAGATGAATATGAATATACAGACTGAATTCTTGAAATATATCAGATAGATCCCTCCCCCCTACCAACTAAGCTATTTTAATTTATGTAATTAAAAAGTATTTTGTTACAAAAGAAGTAATTGCTTGTGAGATTTAGTTTTTGAAATCTTACCAATATTATATAAAAATTTATTGCATATAATTTTAACTACTAAATTCCATAAAAAATGGATGTTTATAGAAATGAAATTCTATTTTAATTGATGTAGTGCTATAAATGTCGAGCCTTTTTAATTAGTTGCAATAAATATCTACTACGAAACGCCCCTCTCCAATCCTCTCCCTTATTTCCTATTTTTTATGGAACTCCAAAAGTTTTTTATATGAATCTCTGGGAACCATATGGATTTATAGGTGGAGAACTACTGTTTTATGTGATGTTTTTTGTGATTATGTGATGTTTTATTTACTGGATGTGTTTATAATCTGATGGGACTTGAGTGATACCGACAAAGCCTGCAAGCCATGTAGCTAGTATTTCTGAGTGAGAACAGATATGTGTGAACCTAAATTATAATTAAATAACAATTACTGAGAATGTTATTAGTAGGAGACTTTTGTTAGTAATAGTAATTAATTCCCAACTACACCTATTATTAAGAAGAACCTTTTATAACAATTATTGACTTGGATTATTATATAGCCTATTGTTTAAAAGTGTCAACAACCAGTTCTAAGTGATAATTCTCTGAAGGTTAAAGGTTCAATCTTAATTAAACTACTAAATTAACACTTCTACCCAGTCATGGCTGACAGAATGATAACAGTCTACCCTTATTGATTAAACAAGTGATTCAGTTTAAAATTATAGGTTTCTGAGTTCAACTTGTCTAATGCAGTTAGAAAAATAAGTTTAATATTTTAGAAAATCTTGTATTAAAATATTTTTTGATCTGAAAACAAAAAAAATAATGAATCCGAATTTTTTTATTTTTTCAAATTAGTTTCTGATTTTTGTCACAAATGTTTGCCTTTGTTTTACACAAGATGAAAAAAATACTTTTCTTTTCATAATTATGCTTACCTTCAGTTGTGAAACTTGCAGGACTGCCAGGCCTTAGATGTGTACTGCCTTGAATGAGACTTATTTTTCCTTGTATGTTTCTATGAGAATTTATATAAAAGCAAATATTTAATTAATCTTATTTATTCTATTTTTCTTACTAGCTGTTTACTCTTGGTTTCTCCATTTTTAAACCATGTTTATGAAAGTCCCCCTGTCAATAAACAGGTTTTTAGAATTTCTATTATAAATAACTTCTGTCCTGGTGTGGATTATTAATTTTTATTTTTTGCACTATTCAATTTGATTTTAAGGGAGATGTACACATTTTTAGTTCAAAAGAGAATTACCTCCCTTTTTTCTTTTTTTTTTTTTTTTTTTAAATTTTTACTATTAAACAATTAATATGGTATATTAAATTATGATTCTTTTGTTTTAGATCTGTATTTGATGGGGGAGAGCATAGAACGTGGACCATTGCTGTCTTTAATATATAGACTAAATTTTGTTACACCCGGACTTCTGAACATTGTCACCATATTTGTTTTTATAAATTACTTGTTTGTATACAAGATTCATATATCTATTGATATACTTATGTTTGGAATTTACAAATGACAAATGTGATTTCAATGATCAATCTTTTACAAATGAAGCCTGAGCAAACATATGCTTCGTATATATATATATATATATATATATATACACACACACACACCAATTACTGCTATTGTTACTATATGCGCTTTTTAGAGTGCAGTATGTTCATATTTCCAACTGAGACATGACATGACAACTGAGACTATGGAGTTTAATGGACTGTAAGTTCTTTGCTACTTTTGGGCGGGCTCTCATTGATGTTTTCAGTCTATTTTGTTTGGTGGTTTTAACTAGTTCAAGTTGCTGAGTTTAGCTTTCATGTCTGTGCACAAGTACAGTGTTTCTCAGCCCCCATGATAAAATGGTGCATTGCAAGTTTGACCTTGCAGCTTCAATGTTATGAAAAAAAAATTATTTTTGCCTGTTTATTTTTATTTTCTTATATAAATGTCACCTCCTATACTGCTTAGCTGTGTAAGAGCTCTTGTATTTAAATGAACAAATACTTTAAGTTGATATTGAAACTCCAAATCTTTGTCATCAATTAGTCTCTACATCTATGCTATCTTCACTCACTACAAAGGAAAGGAAATTTTAATGCCTATGTATTATATGTATTATTGGTTGTCTAGAGTGTTTGGATTTTTAAGACTAACTATATATTATAACAAGCAGTATATGTATATATATATATATATATTTCCCATCTTCTCTTGTATATTTTTCAGAGGTTATCATATCAAATAAGCGTTGCAGTTTTTAGGAATATGAACTCTATCTTTCAGAAAAGATGGTAGAGCTTTTTACCATTAAACTATAAACATAGATTTACAGAAAAATTGGTAATTTGATAATATGCTTCTTAATATATGGTGTACAACACTTTAAAAAATGGTTTAAAGAAGAACCAATAGTTATTCATAATGAAATAGATTTTGCTAATATGAAGACATAAAATCAGCTGACCGATTCTCATTTCTTGCTTGTCAGAGCTAAAATCAAGAAATTGATAACAAGCTTGCCAAGACTTGATGTAGTCTCAAGGATCTTAAAATGGTTTAATTAATGGAATCTGCTGAAAATAAATGATTTACCATCAAAGCAAAATTGTAATTAAAAAAAAAATGATTTGCAATGACAGAGCTGCATATACAAACTAAATTATGTTAATTCTTGGCAATCTTCTCTCTATAAGCAGAAAGAGGGTTGCTGAGACTTGGTGTAATTGTTATAATATTTTAATATCCCTCCTCTTTTTAATTAGTAAATAAATTTTATGGATGTTCGTTCCAATTTTTTTTTTTTTCTTTTACCCATAATGTTTTTTACACTATTAATATGCATTCAGTGTTTGCATGTATATTAATTTGGGGATTTTTTTCATCAATTTCTTGATTTTTAGTTGTAATAAGGAGTGAAAACTAGTCATATTTGTCCTTATTGACAAAATTCATTTTATTATGAGTATATAATTTTTTTGTTTTAAAAGCATTATTGAATTTTTTTTATTTATAAATTTTTTTCCTGGTACTTTTAAAATTAAAAAAAAAAATTAAATTTGTAACATTTAGGAATTTCTTCTAAACTTTAATTTTTTTAAATACTTTCTAATCCAATACTTACATTTTGTAGATAGCATTACATAATAAATATTGTTTTAGTTGGTGTAATGTTTCATAACCATCATTTCTATAGTGGATGCTGTCATACTGAATCTGGATATCCCAAGTTCAAAGCCTATTATGATTGAATACCCTCGTAAAAGATGAGCATCTCTCTTAACTTCTAGCAATGAACAAAAATAGCTATCAATTTAATCAATTATATGCTGTAGATTATTATGATAGGTATTGTTTGACCTGAAATAACCTGAAATGGGTTGATATGCCATAAAACAGATGAGTCTTCATTCATCTTTTTTCATCTCAAACAAGGCACAGTGCCACTTTGATGTAGAAGCCTACTATGTTGGAAGTTGAGCAGAGATGTCTGTTCACATTACACTTGAGCATGTCAGTACAGTTGGGAAAGCAGGAACCTGGAATGGAGTTCCAAAGTCCAGCAGTTCTAGGGAAGAAACTATTAGAGTAGAAGGCTTTCTTACATCTAGGAATCTCTACTGTGAAGAGGTGAGATTTTGCTGCTTGTCAGGTTTGTCGGGAGTATTTACATCGAAGGTGTACAAGGGTTTGTACTTTGTCAGAGCATTCACCATTAAAATACTTGTAGAACAGGCACATTTCGTCGATAGGACAAAGGTTGAAGCTTTGATGACAATTTAGGAACCTTGGCAACTTTCTTTTGATCTTCGGCAAACCTAATCACTTTACTGAGGATTCTTCCATAAGGTTGCGCTTGTCATTGCATTAAATAGGAAAGTGTCTGGAAGAAGTGAGGGTATACGGTGAGATTGTTGTAACAGACTTTCCAATTTGTACGCATTTGTTGTTTGATTTTATTGTAAGCTAGCATCATAACGACCTCTGGAATAAAGAATTCTGTGTTCGCCTATCCTCAACTTTGAACCTCACGTTACTATTATCTATTTTTAATTTGTATAATTTTCAAGTTAAAAATAAAGTACAATATTGTTATGAATGCAAATTCAACAATATCATTGTAAAAAATAAAAGCAACCCTAATCCGAAATGAAAATGGCCATTGGATTACTTATCTAAATATCCTAGTTAATGTAGCTTCACAATATACTTATGGACCTCTATTTCTATCATAGTAAAATTTTGTGAACAAACTGGCAGGAACTTCAACTTTATATATAAACGTGTCACAGACAGGCATCAAACTTTCCATGGAATACAATTAATGGTCTTGGAGATAACAGGTATAAACAAGACTAAATAATTCTATATTTAGATGCAGCTTGCTTAAAAATAAACAAAATTTGCATATCTTTTTTGTTTCTTTTTACTTACAATAAGCTTATTTCTGCTTTCATTTTTTTAATTGCTAATTTTGTTTTTATTATTTGTACTGTTTAAATTGTAAAAAAATTTAGGGTATATTTTTAGTGTATTGCATACTTTTTTTTTCTTTTGATAACTTTTTTTTTTTTTTTCATGGTGAGTAGTGAATTTTTTTACCTTTTTTATTTTTTCTTGTTTAATTTAATTTTTTTTTTTGTTATGATAAAACATTTACCCCCCCCCTGTTTTTTATCATCAAAATATTTAGTTCTTTGAGGTATCTATTCTAATTGTTGACATTATTAGCATATTCAACCCACCTCTGTGGATTAGTCTTGTTAATTATCCATACTTATAGATCTTGTATTAAGTTCAATAAATTAAATCCATGACTGGGACTCTCGATTCCCAGATTGCTCTCATCACTAGGGCAAATAATTAGATCCACTAGGTTACTAGCAATCTTTCATTTTATGTCATATTAAAAATATTCTAAAGGTGCATCAATTTTTATATACACATTTCCTTATGAAAAATTATTTCTAATTTATGCGTGATGGACAAAGCCTTTCAAGTGATGCATCTCAGTACATTTTCAGGTTGGCTTACTTTCTTAAGTTGATACATAACATCTTGTTTAACTTACAGTCTTATTGATTCAAGTTTTTAATCATTTTTTGTGCAATTCTTAAGAATAAAACAGTTGAAGTGTACAGTTTACATTGTTAAAGATGCCCTGGTGTGTTGAATGAATTGTTTATCAAATTAATCTTTTACAATATCATTTCAGCAAGAGTTGTTATGTCGTGAAACAGATCAAACTATGAAACCTTTACAATTGATATAACTAAAAAAAAAAATTGGTAAATTATGATGCTGAGAATGTAGAAATTACACAAAGATAGAAATGAGATTTGAGCCTGTGCTGACAAAAAGGGACCACCTACTTTCAGTCAAAATTCCAATTTGGACACATAACTCAAACCTTGCTTTGTGATAAAAATTTTGTTTATTTACATTGTCAAAAGCTTTTTATGGTGTAACAAATATCTGATAGCTTTACATAAATTAGAAAAATGTGAAAAGTTGGTGAGGGTTGTTGTGTTAAAAGCACATTTAAGGATGGTCTTAATGTTAAAGTGGAAGTACATTGGGAATCTTTACTGAGCTTATTACTTTCACTTGTGGCTTTATACAGTTTCGTATGGATTATCCAGAAGTGATGCTTTATGGTGAGGTTTTTAGTGCTTGCCTGTAGAACAATAAGAGATTTGTAGTAGCAATGGCAAGATTATTGAGATTATTATGTGCACACTGATGAAGTGAAGACTGGCCAGTGAGGTTTGAAGACTGTGTTACATGAAGAGAAATGATGTGAGAATGATATGATGGATGTGTAATGTGAGTCTTAAAAATGAGCTCAGAGGAAGATTAAATCTGGATTGTAGGGAGATGTGTGCAAGAAACTTTGTTTGCTTTTCAAATGGAAAGTGCTCATGTTAGAGTTGAGGTACCAGTGAAAACAAAGAAAAATATGTGCAGAAGGGATAAAGATTGATTTGGGAGAAAGAAGGATAAATGAAGACCTGGTGTGAGATAGATTGGTTTAGAAGTCAATTTTTAAAAACAGCCCAGCACAACAAAACATTTAATCAAACATGATGATATTGCTGATGTGTGTTAGTGGTGAAAACGTGCTTATAATTAAACAATGTTACATATTTCATGTATAACACTGATTTTAGCGGACAAATGTATATGGTATATCAAAGTCTAATCTTATTTTTAAGATTTGTGACAGCTTGAGTGGAAATTTATTGACAAATGTTTTGAGGCACTCGTCAATAAAATAAAACGATCTGAAAATGAAGAAAATGGAATTAGAAAAATGTTCAAAATGTTTTGGAAATGGTCTGATATATGCATCTTGTCTGATACACCAAATTTATATCCCAATATAAATCTTTACTTTGTTGGGATTGAAACTTACCAATTCTTGAAATTCCACTAATTACCTTCTCGTTTCGAAAATTCCTACCTGGATCTTTCTATTTTCACATCAATTCACAGTATTCTATCGGTATTCTAAGGATTTTGTTATATGATACAAATACTTTCAGGATTTATAAGGATTTTACTAAGACTTGATACTCTACATTTTTGCCTTGTTAGATATGTAAACAGTTGCCATATTCTTCGCTTTCCAGAACATTAAGCTAAAAACTTCACTTGAACTTATATCATTTTATTTTTATATTATATTATTTTTGAACTTTGAACATTTTCTAGTCCCATTTTCTTCATATTAAGTTTTATTTTTTATTTATATATCTATTTCTGTATCCTTTATTTACTGTTTCTATCTCTTCTTTTTTTTCTCCATTTTCTCATCTATCTTCTCTTTCCTTTCCTTCTTTTCTTATTGGCTCTTCTTTAATGATCACCATTATTTCATAGTAGCTCATATATTTTTCTTGTACTATTACCTACATATATACAACCCTTCCAATTTACCCTTATTTGTTTGTACCTACTTTTGATTACTTTTTACCATATTATTCTATTCCTTCATTCTCATTCCACATCTAAATGTTATTAAGCCAGTTTTTCTATATTTGAATTTCGAATAATTCTGGCCCTTCTCTTCTGATGAGAAGCATTTAGTTTTGAAATGCCATAGCCTAAAAAGGTTTTTTCTTAAATTTCCCCTTAAATTTTTCTTATTGATCTGATGATATAATAAAGTTATAACTTTTTTATTCTTTATCTTTCATTTAATATTATTGTTTGCTCCTCTTATTAGTGTTGAACTTTTCTTATCTTGATAAGTTGCTTTGTTAAAGATTTAGGCTTTGATAACAATTATATTATACTCGCAGATGTACCTAGCGGTATTAAACGTAACGTTTAATTCGTTAAAAAAAAAAAATGAAAAGAAACTGAAACATGTGCATGCAAGTATTATGTTTTTTCTGAACAGTTAACTTTTTGTAATTTAAAATAAATTAAAAAAAATACTCAAGCTGAGATCACAATAAAAACCTAAAAACAGTGAGTCAAGTACCATAGCCATTAGGTCAGCTTGCCGCAATCTTTAAAATGTTTTGAAACCAACTTGTTCTTAACATAAGAAAGCTGTCATGTGAAATCTGATGACCTCAAAGTACCAATTTTTTAATTTTTACCCCTTAGTGGTCCTTTTTTTCTGGATGAAAACCAATTAAAAAGTTTTTCACATGTCTGAATACCCTATATACTAAATTTCAAGTCTATTGATCAAAAATTTGTTGAATATATAGGTTGAGAGTTGTCCTCACACACACTCATTATATATATATGTACATACTAAGGTGTGTACGTGTCAACAATTGGTTTCTAAGCAAAACAAAAAGTTTTGTATTGTATTTGTAATTAGAAATGTCATTTATTACATCATAAAACTACAAATGTTAGTTTTTCTTGTTTCTATATAAGACTATGACAGAACAAAACAAAATGATTAATATTTCGATATTTGTCTACACAAAATAGAAGTAAGGTTCTCTAATGCAGCAAAAAAAATCATTAAAAAAATATTACAAAACGCATATAAAAGCATCTTTTCACATTGGTTGTAGTTTTACAAACAAGGGAAAGAAATAGATGAGATACTAAAAGGAAAAAAAAAAAAAAACTAGTATAAAACTAGCTGGACCTGTGGAAATTCCACAGGGGATTCATTCATATGTAATATATTGATGTTGACATTCTGCAGTGTAAATGGAGACGCTCTGATATTATTGTAGCTTTTTTTTTTTGTTAAAATTGCAGAAGTATTTATCTAAGCTAGCACAAACGCTCGGCAAAGCCCAGTCGTAAAGTATGCTTAAATATATTTTAATTATTGCTGATTTCATATGTATTATTATAGAATTAATGTTCTATCGATTTTTTTTTTTTTTTTTTTTTTTTATATATATAATAAAGTTGCGATTTCAAAAATAAAAATATCCATGACTTGAGTGCATTAGCTTGAATCAAAACCGAAATAAAACCTTATGAAATATATATATATATATATATATATATATATATATATATATATATATAACTTGAGTTCCTTCAGTCATAACCAAAACATAGGAAGAATTCTTGATAAAATTATTTATAAAAAAAAAAATAGAAGCCATCAGCTATAATCAAAACCGAAAACAAAACTTCTGAAAATTTCTTGGTAAAATTACTTATTACAAGAAATGGAAGTACACAGCACTTAAACGACCCGTATGTAAGCATGACACAGAAAATAACACACACGCTATCGTATTAATATATAGATTGATTTCTAATTGCCTATTAGACTTTTACATTTTTCTTTTTTTTCTGTATTTCACTTTTTGTATTCATTTGTAACGCCGTCTCCAATATTTTTTGGTTTCTGCATATCTGCCATGAAATGAAGTCTTTGCAAATAAAAGTATTGTTGGGTTTCTTCTCTTTCATGCATACATTTTGTGGAATCCTCTAAATAATAATAGCAGGATATTCTTGTATGTTCTGGTCTTATCCCTTCTAGATGTGTCATCTATTAAATGACCGATATGGCACTAAGAACTTTACTATAGAAATTTTTCTCTCTCTCTCTCTCTCTCTCTCTCAAACAAATTCAATTTGACTCCCTTGACTAAATCTAAAATGAGTAATATTAAAGGTAAAATATTTTGTAATAAATTAAAACGTTGTCACTTTAATATTGTAAGTTATTTCTACTTATGTTTAATGCTGAAATACAATATTTATTGTAAGTAATTCATTGTAAATGAATACAAGGTGCTATTTATCGTTAGTCTAGGGAGATAATTGTAGGTTGCATACTTCTCTTTCTCAAGTGTATTAATGTGTTAGGACATAGCAAGAGAGAAATTGGCACGTTTAAACTGAAACACCTGACTTTTATTGTTACTGATTTGAAACCTATTGAACATATTTGAGATTTAGTTGATTCAAACATTGACTGCACACAAGTTTCACTTAAAGTAAATCTGTGAAAACTGCTAAAAACGAGTTGAAATTGAATAACAAACGGACACAAACATGCAAGAAACTAATGTGTGCTGGAATGCAGGCAAGGCTAACGGAATCTCAACATGTTGGTTATGTGTGAAAAAATGTAAAACATTGTAAATTGAAATAATTCAAATAAAAATTAAAGCAACATCTGGATTGTCATTTTTAGAACACTACCTGGATGGATATTGAGCTCTTTGTGTGTGCCAGGTTTGCTGCTTTGAATCGATTTTGATCTGATTTTTAGAGATTATTTTTCATATTTATATGAATCAGTAAATTCAAATTGAGAAATTAGACCCCCCCCCCAAAAAAAAAGACATTTCAAGTCTATAACTTAACTGTAAATACATATTTTAATTGAAAGTATGAAAATATGGCAGGTGTTACATTCTCTGTGACATGCTGTGCTTGTTAGATAACCAAGGGACAAGTACCAAATAGATGACCATTTGAATATACTGTGAGAGGACAGTAAAGTCTCCCGGCAAAAAAAACAAAAACAAAACCAGCTGTGATCTCATTAGCAAGTACTACAGTATAACTAATCTACATATGTGTTGACTCAACAGTACAGCTGCTGACACATAAGCTGAAGTTCTGTACTCGATCATGTGGTGACACTCTCTGGGAGAGTATGCAATTAGTTTTTAATTTATACTATGAAAAAAAATAATATAATAAACATTGGTGTTTGATGATTAAATACAAAATACTTTTTTTCTTCTTTTTTTTTTTGTAGTCGTAACTGAACAATTAAAACCCAAAAAAACCTTCATCTCATTTTGTATTCAGGTGTATGTGTTTGTCAAATGGTGGGATACTCTTTCATACGAGTGGTTACTTATAAGAATTGAGTATAACATGTTTCAGTCAAAGATGTAGCTTGATTGTGAAGAGTAAAGTTGGATTGAAACCTCATCTAAAAGAGAAAGACAATATCTTTAAACTTGATATTTCTCAGATTCTTTTGAATCCAACATTTTCTATTATGAGTATTCATTAAAGTTTTTGGAATTTTTGTAATTTGCTGTGTGGTTTCTGTTTAAATAAAACTATAATCTGTGTCTACCTATAATGCCAGCAACAATGCCAAATTTCAAAAAGAACCTTTGTTATTGGAAACAATGGGATTAAGGTGCCTAGTTCAAGTTCTATCTGTGCTACTGCATCACTTTGACTAAGAATAACCATTGGGGAGTGTAAACGCATATTTACCCAGACAAATAACTTCCTGTTTTGAAAGTGGTCCACATTAAATGGTATAGCCTAATCTCTAGACTCTGACGAAAATATCTGGAAATTATTGTTTTCATTGAAATGTTTATTTACAGAAACTGTTTTGTTATATTTTTTAAATGGATTAAATATGCTTATTTGCAGAGATAATTAATATTAAAAGTATTTTATGTATAATAAATTAAAATAAATGAAAAACAAAATGAATGAATCTTTACTTAATATTGTCCAAAAATATGAATTTTTCACATATAATGGATAAAATAAAAGTAATGAAAAAAAAAATGTGCATTTGTTCAAAAATGTCAGGTATTGATATAACTTCGTGTTATCCATGATGAAAATTCAATGGAACGTAATATAGCAGATCTTCAGATTGGGCTACACTATTTAATGCAGATCACTGTCAAAACAGGAAGTTGTTTGGGTAAATATCTGCTTACAGTCTGTTGGGAAATATATATTTTCCCTCTAGATATAGGTTAAATAGTAGGGTAGATTAGACTCCCAAGCCTTGGTTGTGCAACTAACCTAAGAAAAACTCTGAAATAACATTAGTCTTTCTCGACTTATCTCAAAATTGTTTCTAGTCGTTCTGGACAGTTCAGGAAAGATGCAATTGGGGATTGTGCAACCCTTGTATGGAGTAACCATTGTCTCTTGGAAATAATTAATCTTTTGATTAAGATGTATTGAG
Organism: Euprymna scolopes; assembly: GCF_053919585.1. NCBI lineage: Eukaryota > Metazoa > Mollusca > Cephalopoda > Sepiida > Sepiolidae > Euprymna > Euprymna scolopes. Next base: position 119,853,725 of record NC_136483.1, read on the forward strand.
TTAACCTTCTGTAAAAACAAAATTAGTTTTTCTTCTTAAAATTTGGATTATTCAACTTTTCATTAACTGGGATCTTGCTAAGAGTTCTCAGTTGTTGCCAACAATGATTTTGGGATGAAGTTACTCTCTCAGCCATTACTTCCTATTTTTTATGGGGAGGTGGGTTTATTGCCTGTTATCTTGAGTGACTACCAACAGGAGTATTCCATATTAAACTTGTATTTTGTCCAATTTTACTTTTGTAGAATACACATGTAAATATAATCTTCCATGACGTTTGTTGATATTCAAGTTAATATACGTTAAGAATTGCATATTAGTGATAATCAATGGATCAATCAGAAATGACAATAATATGTAGGGTTTTTATTTTTTTCATTTTCATTGGATAAGAGGAATTGCTAAGCTAAACAAGTTATTTTGCTACATCAAGATGTTGTTGGATGCAGTGTTCAATATCAGAAAATAAGTATATAATATATATATATATATATAAATCTGTTGGATTCTCAAGCTTTGACCTAAATAGCATTACCTCTGACAAATCAATCTTTGATTCTGTTTATCTTTTTACACAATAACACATGATAAAGGATCAATAAAGAGAGAAAAGTGAAAATTAAAAACATTCAAATCGTTTTATTGCATACTTTACCCCTCTGTTATAGCCTTTTCTGTGATTATTTTCATCTTTCCTTCTTCCACACGTCCATTGCAAATAACAATATTCTTGAGAGAGATAACCTAGCCGTTGTGTGGGAGTTTAAAAAACAAACAAACATGAGATACTGAATTTTGAATTTCTACTAAAATAAGTTTATTTAAAATTCCCGGGCAGTTAAGTACTGACTGCAAGGATCTTTACAAAAGACTACATTTAAAATTGGCATTTCAAACTATTACTATCAATTAAAAAGGTTTGAATGTAATTTTTTTAAGACACCCTATAGATTTAAAAATATTATTTTGGTTTAAATATAAAATATGTCAGACACTTGGGATTAAAACCAGATTCTCTACGCCCCCTCCTCCTCTCTCTCTCTCTCTCTCTCTATATATATATATATATATATATATATATATATATATATATATATATAGTATTATAGATTACATGAATTTATATTATGACAGTCAATTTTGTTTTTTCTGATGTTCAAGTAGTAATTTGGAATAGTTTAGTGTTTTCAATTTTCCACTTCCCATCCACTATGTGTGTGTGTGTATATATAATAACAAATGTGTGTCTCTGTCTTTTTGTCTGTGTGTAAATATTTAACTGATGAACTTTAAACTACTGGTCATATAACACTGATATTAACAGGAAATAATAACCATACACTAAGGATGGTTTATAACCAGTAAACTCTTTGTTTGGATGGATGATTAATGTGTGTAGAAATATAACGGCAAGTTGCAATACAAACTGTTCATTTCAACTTCATGAAATATTTTTACTTCTTTCTACGCATGCCTAAATTCAATTCTTTTCTTTAAGTTGTTTAATATTGAATCTTTCTTACCTATCTCTCAATAGCTACATCAATAGGAGATGCAGCTGGAGTGCTAAATGTTTTTGTTTCGCTTTTAGCTGATGGCACTCAAATCCTTTTTTTCTTTTTTTTACTTTTGAAATCACTACTATATATTGAATATGATGTAACATTCATTAGAGAATTGACTTTGTAATAATAAATATGAAATCTGCATGAATTAAAATATATTTAATTATATTTTACCACTTAGCAAAGTACTCTCCCACTAAGATAGTAAATATGTGTGTGTGTATATAGATATAATATATATAGATAGATATAATATATAGATATAATATATAGATATATATGGCATAATCTCGTTAACACACCGGTTCTCATCAGATCACCTAAGTTAAGCAACGGTGAGCCTGGCTAGTACCAGATGGGTGACCATTTAGAAATTGAAGGTGCTGTATATGCTCTCTGCTTATCTCGGCATTGTTTCCAGTCGTCCTGAACCTCCACTTTCCACTGGTATTTAACAACGCCAACTCAGGAGAGGCGTGGTTGGAAATTGCAACACAAACATTCCACGTGCAGGCACCCTTACAGTGGGTATCCATAGTCTGTCAAGACTAAAGGAAGCTGTCATCTACACATATAAAATAGGAAATGTGTGTATATGTATACATATATAAGATAGTAAATGTGTGTGTGTGTGCATGTATATATATATATATAATTTAGTAAAAACCTGAAGAGAGTGCTCAATACTATTGCAGAGCAAATATGTTTTATTTTTCTATTACCGTTTTATTTGTTTGGTTACATATGTTGGATCGTAAACATGGTCCAACATCCGAAACATATGTAACCAAACAGATAAAACGGTAATAAAAACACACACACACACACATATATATATATATATATACTCATATAAAATAGTAAATGTGTGCATATATATGTATAATCATAAATATATAACTGGTAATATGAAAGAAAATTTATATATTAGGAATTGGTTTAAAAAAAATGAAGATGAAACTCGATATTTAAAATTGAGATATTCATAACTAAAATATTAAATTCCAGCTTATGTTATTCTATGATTTAATGAGAAGTTTGAAACAAAATAACTTTTACATGTTTCTGAAAGGGTCAGAGACAATCACAGGAAACCCAGGCTGTTATCTCTTCATCTTTCTGATGAATTGGGAACTGATTATAACAGCATGGGTACCCGTGATTACTGTCGACTCCTTCAGGAAAATGTGAAGTTATTTTGTTCTGAAATTTTTATTACATTATTGAATGATATGACCTTGAATTTAATATTATAAAAGTGAAATTGTCTGTGTGTGTACATTTCCCTACCAAACTACTCTGTTAATTTTAAGTCTACAGACTTGAGATTTGATATAAGGGGTATTGAGATTTGGGAAAATCTTTTTAATCGGTTTTCGGCCAGAAATTTAGCTATCAAGGGATCAAAGTTCAACGATTTGACCTTTGAAAACTCTACCAAAATCTTCCGCCAATTTTGAGTCTAAATACTTGAAATTTTAGATGTAGGTTACTTAGACATGGATGAAACTTTTTAATTTGATTTGAGCCAAGAACAAATGTGAAGGGGTGAAAATTGGGGTCAAAGTTAAAAAAAAAAAAAAAAATTGACCTCTGCAGTCTCTACCAAATTACTTAGCCAATTCTTGATCTAAACATTTGAAATTTTACATAAAGTGTACTCAAACATAGGGCAAGCTTTTTAATCAGTTTTTGGTCGAAAATTTAGCTGCCAGGAGGTCAAAGTTCAAAATATTTGACTTTTGCGGTTTCTAGTAAACTATTCAGCCAATTTTGGGCCTAAACATTTGAAACTTTATATAAAGGGTACTCGGACATGCAGCAAGCTTTTTAATCTGTTTTTGGGCGAAAATTTGGCTGGGAAGAGGTCAAAGTTTACAGAGTTGACCTTTGCAGACTCTACCAAACTCCTCTGCCAATTTTGGGTCTAAATACTTGAAATTTTAGATGTAGGTTACCTGGACAGGAGTTAAACTTTTTAATATATGTATACATATGCACATAAAATTATGAACAATACATACGGCCCGAGCAAAGCCAGGCTGAACTGCTAGTATATCATAAAAGATTAAGTGGAAGAATGCCAAAGAGATGGACTGAGCAGACGTGTATACCAATAGAGGATATATATATATATATATATATTTTTTTTTTTTAAGGATTTTTCTGAAATGTGGTGTTATTTACCTGTTTCATACTGCTATTCTTGAAATAAATTCCACCTTGAGGTTGTAAATTCAATTTTTATTAAAGGAGCCCCTCCCCCAAATTAAATGATACATATATTTGGCTTGGTTTGTCTTATATTGCATATATACCTTTTTAGGGTTATTTAATGCGGAAATGCAAATGAATCATTTACTTTTTTAGGTTCACGATCTGAACCTGAATGAAAATTTGCCTCGTTTGCATCCCCAATTATTATTAGTAGAAACTGATGAACCGAAGCTTGACACAGCTTATCACAGCACGAGTAACCATTTTTCAACCATTATTGAACGTCACATGCTCATGGCCGGTAATGATTCCTATTGTATTTCCACAATTAATAACCCTAAAAAGGTGTATATACAATACGACAGATAAACCAAGCCAAATAAATGTGTGTGTGTGTGTGTGTGTGTGTGTGTGTGTGTGTGTGTGTGTGTATCATTTAATTTTTTTATTAAGTTATAAAAATTCTTTCTTATGTCTAGGACTGAGGCATGATCATGGTTTTTTATAAAAAGATAATCAGCACGTAACCAATATTGCTTGTTTGCATTATTCTGTTTTGTCATTTTTGGGTTTTCTGATATAATTAGGTTCTCATGTAAAGGTTGCCAACATCCATAGTGGAAGTGCTGCTATAATATAAAACGTAACATGCAGCCACAGCCAAGATTGAACTCACTACATGAGTTTGGACAAGATTTGAATTACACTACAAAGCTGAATACTTGATGCTTCACCAGGGCTATCAAGGATATTTTTATCATTTTATTAGTGATGACATGAATACTATGGCTTAAGAGAGGCCCATCCACCCTTGAGAGAAGGATAGACCGTGCCAGTTTCCCAACCTGGTATTTTACCTCGCGATATATATAAATCTGACTCTGATATGGCACACCAAGTACTTCTGTATGAATTTTAATAATATTGTTTTGATTTTATTATTCAAATTTATGAAAAAGTTGTTAGATATATTCTTCTCTGATGACTTGAATTGATCTGTGCTTTGCTACATACTTGAAAACAATTCCATCACTTTTGACAATTCTTTAACAGTCATAAGTGGAATGCCAGTCTCAACCTTCATCTCTTTGCTGCTTATCCTCTTAATCTTTTATGATTTCTTTACATAGTTGAAGCCTGGTAGCCAAAAGACATGTCCACACCACATAAATTTCCTTTCAGCAAATAAAATGGCTATACATTTTAATAACCATTTTATTTACTGCTGGACAGTATTATGACTTTTCTCAAAAGTATAATTTTCTTCCAAAAAGCAAACAAAAAAGCTGCAAATATTTTTAACATTTTCATGTTTTCTTCAGGGGAACATTTAAGTTTATTTTTTTCTTCAAGGGAATTAGCCATGAAATTCTTTGGAGAAGTTTTATTCTCCAAAGTATTTCATGGCTAATTTGCTTTCAGTTGCACTGATGGCAAAAGTATTTCATGCAGCATTCTTCATGAGATATGCTGTAACAGTCAAGCCATTTAATGGCATTTATTTAAACAAGTCTCCATTCCGGCAATTTGATAGAGGAACACAATTGAATGAGAGTCAACATGTCTACATTGTTACTTGACATAAGAATTCCAGCTAAAAAATTGAACTCCGATTCTCATTTAATATTTTGCAAACTTTTTATTTTAATGAAAACAAGTTTTTTTTGTTTTTTTTAAGATTTTAAAGTTTGTTTAAAGTTTGAAGCATACTCATAATTCATACTCATAACTCATATGACAACGTCATGATTTACTCAGATCATGAGTTATCTTTTCTTTTCAATTTCTTGTCAAGATGATTGGTGAATACTTCACTTCAAAAGTTTTTAGCATTAACTTGAAAGTGACAAAGATAAAAACATATCCTTCATTAACCTAACATTAACTTTATATCCTGGGATCCATAAGAATGCTGAGATCTGAGGAGAGACTAATTGCCTCATAATTCCAAGGATGGTGGTTGAGACTAGATAATATGGCAGTCAAAAATGCTTGCAATATAAGTTTGTTCCTGGAAAAATATAAAATGTTTTAAATCTTGAATAAATAATAAAAAGCAAGCAAATTTTTTGTTTTCAATAAAATACACAGAATACAAATCTATTTTAAATTGGCAAATAGAATTTAATTTTTGGCTAGAATTAAACATTTATAGGTTAGTGCCGTGTATTATGGTTAATTTGTGCACCTGAAGCAAAGATCTACAATATTTCTTGAAGGAACCACTATTATAGAGAAGAACCAAAATCTGGATTGAAATTTGCGTTTGTTTGAGCCTATTATTAATATGAAACATTTTATTATTTGTATATACTTACGAGACCACCCACGAACCTCTGGACGAGTATTTGTTATATATTTTATTAACTATATCTCTCTTCTCTTGCTCTTTTGATTTATTTTATCTCCCTTCCACCACAGGAAGATGTGATGCAAGGTCAGAAGATGGAGAATTGAAAGGAAAATATCTAAAAGATAGAGTACTCTGGCTTAGAAAAATGTCTAAAACAGCCCCATCGGCATTCTCTGGTAGAAGTGCCTCAGGCGATTAGCAATAAGCTCCTTCTCTAAACTTAGAGGGGGGATAGGGACAAGCAAACCAGACAGAATGCAGACCATAACACATTATGAAAATAAGTGGATACAGTAAGTTCCCAAGATTGGAAGCATATCACGACCATAGGATACAAATCTTAACATATTATAAAAGAAAGAGGTTACGGTCACAGGTTGTTAGATAAAATTGTGGTATGACCAGATACAAGATGTGATCGGGCACAGTAGGTGTTGTTGGTACCAGTCAAGAATACATCATCAACAATTGACGATGACTTTGTTGCCGGTAGTCCTTGGAGGAGGTCCACCTTTTCAGACTTTACTTTCTCTGAAAAAGGGTTGGTTAATTGCCTGAGGTGGGACTATAAGGGAATACTAGCAGAACTGCTAAGGCATTTTTGTAGGCCAGAGTGCACTTTACCTAGTGTTAGTTTTTCAGAACTACATGTGACTTTGTATCTAACCTTCTAGAAAGGAATTAAATAAAATACCTTTTATGATGTCATTCATTGTGCACGGTTATCCCCATTTGTTTTAATGGATAATGCTACAGGATGACAATTGTTTCAATAGATGATATCATTTAATTTGCAAATTTGGATGAGCAAATAAGCAAGCAAGATCCACAGTTTTAGTTGTGCACAGCCCAAGCGGTTTGTCCAGGAGATGAGGCCATCTTGATAAAAAAAAAAAAAAAATTTTCTCAGGTTTTATAAATGACGTCATCATTTGATGACTACACAATTATCCCCATGACATCATCCACTGCGCATGTGCTTGTTTTCATAGATCACGTATTTGCTACATGAGTAGAGTTTAATCATGTTATAAAAATATAACACAGAATCGTTTGTGTTTTCTTCCTGAACAAAATCATCAATCTAACTGCATGAATTTATATTCTAAGTTCCTTTTTATTCTAACCTACAACTAGTTAAAATCGTTAATATTTTCAGTCTCCATTCACACCACACAGCCTATTTGTCTCAACTTACCAATGAAATTTTATTTTTTTTATCTAGAAAAGTTTTTTGAGCTTTTCACTTAGTCAGCTAAACGAATAAAATGCGAGCATGCTACAGTGAGTCGACTTTACCGACTTATCATCGACCGTGACCACATGATCCTTTTATTAGCTATAGCCAGGTCTTATGTGAGAATAAGGAGCCATCATTATAAACTTTATAAAAGCTCTTAATTTTTTACTCATTTTTTTTTCTTATTTGATTTACTTTTTTTATTATTTCATTTTAATTCTTTATTTGCATTATTTTATTTGTTATCCCAAAATAAAATTTATTTTCTCTTTACAGTTAGTGGCTATTTCTTTTCTACGATTTAACATATTGTTTTTGTTCTTTTTACAGATTGTTTTTGTTTGTTTTTGTTAGCAAGGAGCAAGAAATTTTAAAGTTTTAAACTTTAAAATTTCTTGTTTCTTTCTAAAAAACATTTTTTTTTTTTTTAAACCTGTAAAATTACTTGTTTCTTACTAAAAAAAAAAAAAAATCTGCGCAGATCGTGTAAAATTCTACACATCCTAATCAATCATAAGACTTTCCATTCACTAGCCAAGACCATCCGTTATTCTTAAGTTCCTCAAAATTGGCAAATAGTAATGTATTATTTTTGTATTTTTTTAAATGTGCTCTCGTGATTATCGATATATATTTAAAATCCAATGTGATTTCCTGATATTTCTTGTTATTTAGCTTTTCAAGAGTATATATTGTGACTTGGTATATTATACATTTTGCTAAACAAATACGAGTTTATAAGAGAGATCCATGAGTCCCTAAATATTGTTTATTTTTATAGTCATATTTTTCCATTATTTTTAACTTTCTTATTTATTTTTCTATTTTCATCAGAATTGTTTTTTTTCTTCTTCTTATTACTCACTAGGAGTTTTCGCTCAGATCATCAATCATCAATCACTGATAATAATAGGGTAGTGTTTCTTGGAATCTCCGTAATAACAAGTCTCCCGAGATGAATATTATTATATTTATCACTTTTCCTTTTAATTTTATTTTTACTATTGTTATTTAATGATTTAATTTTTAACCTTAATGATTATATCTGAATTCTCGCAACTCCATGCATTTAGCCTGATGATTTATCATGAAAATTAAACGTAAACATTTCTGTGCCATAAGTGTATTTTTATATTGCTACATTATATATAATAATATTATTGATTATATAATCGTATTGTCAATCATATATTTATATATAATTGTACTATTATATGTATATATAATTATATCAAGTTGATATAAAGAATTCAAATAAATATTTATATAGAGGCCTATCAGGGCATATGAATCCCAACACTTATTATGAGTGAGTATTAGGCTTCAAAGTACCATGGTATAAAGAGCTTCTGTAATTTTCTTATTTCTTTGTTTTCTTTATTGAACAGACAAATAAATTCATCTATATTTATATTTATTTCATTTTTGCTTTGAACTATCTATAATATACTACTAAAACTTAAATGATGCTATTACCTTATTTGCTTGTCATAGTCCAAACTTCATCTATACATTAATGGTTTAGATGACGAGAGAAACGTCGAATAATATGAGAAAATAAAGGAATGATAACAGAAATGGCGGGAAGAATGGAATAATTTAAGAGAAAGAAAAAAAGTGAAGAGTAAATATAATATCACATATTTTGACTGTGAAATTCTTTGACTTCGTAAGAAATAATATCAAACTTTAGAAATTATGTATTAAATAAAATATTGGCACAACGAATGACATGTGATCTGGTTTGTATCCTCTTTCTTTCTCTCATATATGGATCTGTGTTCTGGCATTGCCTGGGAAAATTGGTAACCCAAGGAACTTTTACTCCCACCCACTCGTATACATATTTTTACTCAAATTGTTACTATATGCATGAATTATTGTTTATTAGATTTATACATTACAATAATGAACATTCAAACATTTGTAATAACTAAGAATGAACATTTTCACATCAAACATTGGTTATTTTAACAATCTATTTAAATATACATGCAATGCTAATATCGTATATCAGCAGGAACATCCCAGTATTGAATGAGAAACATCATACCAACCCATGGCGCCATATTTACATTTTTATTATTATTTACTTCTGATGATATACAAGTTTTTTTTTTTTTCATAATATTTACAAAAGATGTGCTTTTGTGTAAGTAGAATAAATTCACTAATGAAATATGTATTTGAAATTTGTAGTGAAAAAATGTTTATTTTGCTATGTGAATTTTGCTATGTGTATCTATCTGCTTGCTAAGCTACATCATACCAAAAAAAAACAGCTAACTTGAAGTATTGTTTGTAAACAAAGCAATTTTTTTTCCAAGTGAATTTAATCATAAATAATTTGTGCTAGTTGGAAACCAAAATTTCAGATAAAAAGTGGTGAACGTTTTATAGTTATATAAGTATGTATACTTTGTAGTGGCAAATGTTTTTTACTGGTATCTATATTTATTTGTTTGCCAAATGACATCATGGCAAGCAGCAGCAAACTTGAAATATTAGTATTTTTTATAAGCAAGACAACTGTGATTTTGATTATAAAAATTAAATTAGGAAGGAGTGAAAAATGTATGTTGTCATTTTTCAGTTCATATAAATATCTCTAATGTAATGCTAAACTCGATGATTAATGTGAACACTAGCACTAATATATATATATATATATATATATATATATGTGAATGTAACATTAGTCTAACATTAGAGTGTAACATTAGAGATCATTATATGAACTAAAAAATTACTATAGATTGTGCTTATAGTCAGCTAACGTACTTTCTAATTTTCTGCGGAATGCTATCGGAAACAGTGACAAGACAAATGAGTTTCTTCACTTTTATTGTTCTTCAGTATTTCTATTGTGAAGCGATTTATTTAAATAAAATATGAAAAAAGGACATTACTGAAAAATTAACAAAATTATATAAATAAAAATAACAATTATTTGCACTTTTAATAACAAAATAAAAACTTTTTTTCATAAATGTGTAAGAAATATGCTTATGAAATTATAAAAATAAGTTTTTTTTCGATTTAAAAAATATATATTTTTTTATTTGAATTTATATAATGAATATATGTTTATGAAATTATAAAAATAAAATTATTGAAATCAAAATAACAAAACTTCAAACATCATAAAAAAAAAACCCCCGTATCCAATACATAATAAAAGTGAAGGAACTGATTTGCTTTGTCATCGCTTCCAGTAGTGCTCTGCAGAAAATTATACATTAGCTGACTATAACCTAGATTGTTATTCTATGTGTGTGCCTTACTATTATATGCAGAAGGTTTGCCAATTCACTACTTAAATATTTTCTTCTTACAAAAATATTAAGTATTTTCATATTCTCTTTATGCATTCCTATTTTTTCTTTCTTTTTTTCCTTTTTGTATTTTTTTTTGTCTTTCTCTTTTTCCTTCTTTTTTTCTGTTTCGTAAATTTTTGTTCTTTTCTTTACTGTAAATATTGTCAGAACCAAATCCTATGCCAAGGTTTAGTTATAAGTTTCGTCTAAAGATTTTTTTTTTTTTTTTTTTTTCGGTTTTACAGGAATTTCATGTAAACTCTACAAATGAATTGTTCTGAATAGAAATAGTGTTTTCTAAAAAGAAAAATGTGTTTTCGTGAAAAAATGTTTTCGAAAAAAAAATTATTAAAATTAAAAGAAATAAAATTAAAAATACAATTAGCAGCTGTTTTATTTTATTTTATGTGCCTTTATCATAATCACTAATCAAACTAACTCTGATGTATTAACTCTGGTTATGAATATATACATTGGCCAGGTGTGGAGGGAAATAAACTTTCTGGAAAGCTGCCAGCAAGAATGAGATAAAATTCAGTTTTTAAGGCATTGGTTGAAACCATCTTACTATACAGATCAAGCTCTTGAACATTAAATGTTGCTTAATCTAAGAAACTTGATGAATCACGGGACTTGATGGATCATGTACTAAAATACTGTGTCATCTACAACATGTTGAGACCATGCAAACAAATGTTTTTGGAAACAAAAATGGTCTACGGTTGTCTTCCACAACTATCTGCAGTTGTTGAACATTAACTTTTGGTGCTAGCTGGAAATGTCAACATGATGAACCTTTTGGAAAACTGCTCTTGTCATCTCTAGAACTCAAGCGATGAGCTGGAAGGGTTCGTATTACTGTCAAGATTCTTCTGGAGAAAAAAATTGTCCTCTCGATATTTGAGCTTCTGTAAGCAAACAACATTGTGTACAAACTTTGATTGTAACACAAAAAAAAAATGTAATATACTTTCTGTAGTACTAAGTGAATTTCTTTTGATAATCTACATAAGGTAAGCATAAAGGATATTTGGCATTAGTTCAAAACCATTTATTTTGCTTAAAAACATTTCTAATAAAAACACAGACATTGTAGTTACTTATTGTATTGCTAATAGGTAGCATATTTTTTTCTTTGTACTATAAATTGTTAGAAGCTGGATTAAGATGGAAATTGACATACCCAGGTACTGTAGCAACACTAATTAATCTAATTTATACTTAACATCTACAGAACAAAAAGATTAAGACATATTCAAAGACCAATGTCTCATTTCTAGAAACGTGCCTTTTGACATGCAGCCAAACAATTTCGATACCATCTCTTGTAGATATTTTTACGCTGTGGTGGATAACAGGATCAGGTTGATCATTTTAACAAGTTGAATTGGTTAAAAAATAGATGGCAGTTAAGACATAAATCATCTAGAATTTTGTTGGTAAATGTGTTTTTTTTTTTCTTTTTTTTTTTTCGAACTCTTGTACAGGAGTAGTGACTTTGAACATAGGTTTATAGTTTCAAACACTCATCAACAAATTGAATAAAGTTAATTTTAGGCATAAATTGCTTCAGATAATTTAACATACCTGTTCTCCTTCTATTACATTTCTTTCCTTCTCCTTCATCTACTAGAGCAACAGCATATATGGAGAACAGTATTCTCATTAAGAAGTGGGCCAGGAACTGTCTCTTCTTGTAGGAAATCATATTTTCCTCTCTTGCAAAACTTAAAGGCTTTTATATGAGCCCCACCTCCAAATCATACAGTACCAAGCGCCATATTTAGCGAAAACACCATAACAATCTTCATTACATAACAAAATTTTTACATCACACCATCCATCATTAAATAACATTAAACATTATTAGATCAAATCAAGCATCTTTATATTACTATAAGGATTACTACAATCATTTGTATATCATAGCGATCATCATTACATCACAAAGAGTATCTTTTCCTCACAATCATCATTACATTATACCAATCATCATAGAATCACACCAATAATTAATGACCAATAATCACTATTATGTACAAATGTTCATCATTATACCACAATAACAATCATTACCTCAAAATAATTAGCGTTACATTACAATAGTTATCTTTACTAAATAAATAAATACTTCAATTGCGTTACTTACCAATGCAATAAATACATTCGGTAAAGATTCGATGACGCATTTAAAAAGGAAGTTGATAAACGTGAAAAAAACAGTTTTTTGTGACACCATTTTGAGATATCGTAAATTTTGAAGATAGGCTTAATAATCATCAATAAGTTTATTTCTATGGAGGTCAATTGACTTTCCCTTTAGATAAAAAAGCTGTTGTTAAAATTTGCTGATTAAATATGGGCCAAGGCACTATTATTGTTGATGTTATTGTTACTGCTACTACTACTACTAAATTATCATCAATTAAAAAAGAAAACAAACGTTAAATTAAAAATAAGTACAATATTGAATTTAAATAAAAATAAAATATTTGATGTTTTTCCACAATACCATATCTAAACGATAACTAAATGATGGGGCATCTTTGGAGGATTAAATTAAAATTGTGGATGTAATTATTATAGATTATTGAAGATGATTTGTTAAAATGTGTTGAATTTCGGAAAATAAATGTAGAATTTCTTTATTTTATCAATTTTAGGGTGAAAGAGGTTAGTTTGCATTGATATCATGAGGTATTGCATATCACATGAGAATCCTTCCATAGCCAAAGTTGAAATGAGAATAAAATTACGTTAGAGAGAGTAATATCAAACTGGCTGATGATTTTTTTTTTTTTTTTGGCATCACAACTCTTTAGTCTGGCTAGACAAGCAAATACTTACAAGCTTAAATCTAAACCTGACCGATGTCTCAAAGTCTGGAACTCTTACCAACGGGCTTTGAAATAAAGGAAATTGTAATGCTCATCTACGAGTTGTCAGCTGCCTGCTTAAAAAGCGCTAAACAAACACGATAGATAGATAGATATTAGTCTTACCATCCGTGTTAATTTCTATTCAGGAATGTGGGATTGCTAGTGGAATCTAAGACGAACGAATGGTAACGAGCAGAAATAATTAACATTTCTTCGTTTAGTTTACAAATGAGATATAACTAATAAAATAGGATATTGTGGTGACTAATCTTTATTAATTCCTTAATGTGTAGTTTGCTGCATCTTGTCATAACAAAAATATGTACAACATTACAGCTGTATTGGTCCAGTATTTTCCAAAGGAACGTGATGCATGGCGCAAACAGACAAATAAAAAGACTAAGAAAAATATAGAAAATGCCTGTTCCAGAATCTTTTAACCTTGTGTCACTCGTTTTTGGGTGATTTTTCTCTGTCATTTTTATATTTCAATATTTTTACATGCCATTCTATTTTTCTTAATAATCTTTTTGGTCCCCTGACAAAAAGAGGGTGGACCTATTAATTCACCCTCGTCTGTTCATCTGTCCATACTTTTCTTAATACTATACCTTGGAATTTTTAAAATTTTGCACAAACTTTAAACATGATATGAGAAAAAAAGTAACAGGACAGATTTTCCGGGAAAACTCTAGTTGCTCCTCTAGGGGTGCCTTTCAGGTTAAAATGGCTAAAATTGACACTTCTGTGCTTATTAAAAAAATTGATACCTTGGATTTTTATAAAACTTTCTGAAAAGTTGTAACTAACTGATTTCTATATAATTTTGTTTGTCTATACTTTGTGATAACTCTTGTGTGTGCTTCAAGGGCTCTTTTAGGGCTAATAAAAATACTCCATTTTGGGACTATTTTACCATATTTGTCCAAAATTTTCTGTATATGTCTATTTAGTAGTTTTTCATGGTGCTGAACTCAAATTTAAATATGTTAAGGCCTTGGGAACTTTTGGGGCTAAATGGGGGAAGGCAAATGATGGACTTAGTCATTTCTTTTTTTTTTGGCATGGTGCAGAACTCAAATTTACACACGTTAAGGCCTAAAACTGCACGGTTTGTTCATTTTCACCAGGATTTGACGTCCCCTGGAGACTTTTGGGGCTAAATGCTGAATTTAGTCATTTTTTATGCCTCATTCACTGTGCACTCACGGGGGACCATGCATTTTTTTTTTTTTTTACACCGTGGTCACCACTTATCAAGGCCCGGAAGCCACTCAGGGATAAGGGTTCTTGCAAGTACAGTACGTTAGTGTGGAGATTTAATGAAGTGTTTACTTAAGGGGGCGGTTCATTAGGAATTTGTTTACGCTGGACTTGAAGACATCCAGGTTGTAGTCAGGTGGGAAGCAGGCAGACGGAACAGAGTTCCACAGGCGTGCACTTCTAAGAAAAAAGCTACGTTTTGATTTAGGCACAGATAAAGAGTGGGGAAAATCTTTGACAGTGGATTCAGCTAGACGGGTGTTTTTCGTGAAAGATTGGCGAGGGGGGACCAGAGATTGGAGTTCAGATGAGCACCTGCCATGGAAATAACGATAAAACAAGGATAGGCTTGCAACGTCTCTTCTGTGGGAGAGAGGTTGCAGGGTAGAGAAAACGGCATCCCCCACTAAGCCACAAGTCTATTTTGTACTCTGTCAAGGCAGGATAGGCTGCTTTTAGCAGCTCCTGCCCAGATATGGCAGCAGTATTCCATCCTTGGACGTACTTGGCTTTTATATAGATAGAGAATTGCATCAGTAGTGAGATATCTTCTGGAGCGGTAGAAGGATCCCACCATCTTTCCAGCGACCTCAAAAAGGGGGGGGGGTTTAAAAGTAGGGAATAAAAGTAGTCAAATGTATTTTGTATGAAAGCAGGTAAGATAAAAGTAAAAATAACTGAAACCAATTTAGGGAAGACAGAAATACTATCTGGACTGGTCCAGTCATTTTTCAGTTAACAGGCCTTGTCTCTTGGTGATGGTGGTGACTGGTCAAACGCTGGGTGGGCAGGGAAAGAGGAGGGTGGGAGAAGGGAGTGTTTTGCGAACGGTTGTGTATCAAATTACTGTTTCTAGGCCAAAGTAGTGAATAGCATTAACCCATATTTATCAACATACGCATATAGAAGGGGATATAGCATATGTCTACAAAGATATATAGACATATATTATATACAGCATAATCACGTTGGCACACCAGTTCTTGCCAGATCACCGGAAATTAAGCAAAGATGAACCTGGCCAATACCAGATGGGTGACTATTTGGGAAAGCCATGGCGTTGCATGTACCGCGTTGGTGATATAGAAATTTCCAAGTTGGTATTTGGAGGTGTGTTTAATTCACTGGGAGAGATGCACCCCCAGTATTCGTTAAGACATGCATCTAGGAGAAGGAAGAACTCTGATGTAAAATCTGAGGCTTACTGTATGTTCTATATTGTGGTAGCCATTGCACCGACAGAGATTAGCAGTTGTACCAAAAAGTATGGTTGGCTCTGCACAAAACAAATCATCTGTGCGAATTTCTGAGCAATTTAGTTGCTGTGGCGGAGCTCATACATTGAAATTGATGGGAGGATCCATCACATCATATAATTTATTTTGCCTGATTCGATTTACTTGGTTAATAAAACAACCCTTCAATTTAAAATAAAACCCTATTAATTACCCTAATTCAATATTTAGGACATTTTCCGAAATAAACTAATTCTAGATCCTTCTCCTCATTACAAATCTTAACATGGTTGCGAATATATGTTCAAACCTCCCATCCCTAAAATTCGATCTTGATATTACGTATGTGTATTTGTATATGAGTATATATCCACACGGTTTCAAGTATCCTATCAATATTTATTATATTTATTGATTTATTCATTTCTTACACTAATTGTAAATATAAAAAATCAATAACTAAAATATTAATAGAATAACATACTTAATACATAAATTCACGATTAACTTCCACACACACACACACAAAGAAACAAAATAAAATAACGCATTTTATACAGATGAACAATTAACCCTACAATATATATATATATATATATATATATATATATATATATATATATATATATATATATATATATATATATACATATATATATATATATATATATATATATACATATATATATATATATATATATATATACATATATATATATATATATATATATATACATATATATATATATATATATATATATACATATATATATATATATATATATATATACATATATATATATATATATATATATATACATATATATATATATATATATATATATACATATATATATATATATATATATATACATATATATATATATATATATATATATACATATATATATATATATATATACATATATATATATATATATATACATATATATATATATATATATATATACATATATATATATATATATACATATATATATATATATATATACATATATATATATATATATACATATATATATATATATATATATATATATATACATATATATATATATATATATATACATATATATATATATATATATATACATATATATATATATATATATATACATATATATATATATATATATATATATATACATATATATATATATATATATATATATATATATATATATATATATATATAACGCATTTAATATTTAGATTTACAATTATGAAGGTTGATAAAAAAGTTAAAATTTCTTGTGTTTGGTAAAAGTTATGTGTCGTATATTTTCCATTTCTGGGTTGTTAACGATACGGTATGAATGGTCAATTGTCGGCTATTGTTTAGAAATGTTTTTTTGTTTTTTGAAAAACAAACAATCACATTAACAACAGATCAGAATTCTGAACGCATCATTGAGAGGTCAATGTTCAATAAATCACCAGCAATCGCACAATATTTAAATTGATTACTTCGATAAGAGTAACAGGTGAACATGATATTTATGTTTGATAAAAAAGAAAACGTCACCTATATTTTTTGGATCTGTGTTTTTAAAAAAAAATTTTTTTAATAAACACGAGTTATATGTGTAAGACAGAGATATTTTAATGACAATGTGATCGATATAAACTGAGGTTAATTCGGTGCGCTGATCAAAAGTGGTGGGGTAGAGGGAGTGGGTGAGTAGGGTTGGGAAGATTGTGTTACACCAATTTTGTAAGTCATGGGGAAAGAGAATGATAATTGCCGACCTAACGAATCAGCTTTTGATATACGTTTTTTTATGCATCAATGCACCTGTATAATGGGCTCTGTTCTAAAATATTCATCGGTCATGTTTAAAATTGATGTAACATTTTTATACGCGTCCACGTAGCCTTATAAGAGAGTCCTTGCACTCGTCGATCGGCCCACCGCACGGTCATTATGTGTTTGCAATAGTAAATAAGTAACTCAGTCATATTGTGATTGTATGAATGGCATTACTCATAAACGTATTTTTCTCGAAATCGCCATCTATCAATATATCTTTCTTTAACTGTCTCTCTTACTGTTTCTATCTTCGCTCGTTTTTCCTTTCATTTCTTTCGTTGTTTCTCTCTCCTCTCTCATCCCACTCTCTGTCCCCTCTCGCTCTCTGCTCCCGCTCTCTCTATCTACATATATATACTATGTGAAAAATAAACTCACATCATCTGATAGGACTGACGTGTCAGAAATGGATCGCAAATAATGACAATAATAAAACCTTTACCTGAATCTCTTGAAAGACATCGGTACAATAATTGCCAAAATTGTAAGTCCATTTCAGCAAGCGTAGCCAGTTATTTGGTTTGCATTTCGTAATTGTTGATAGCATGATAAAATGATATTTTACTTCAACAAATAAAGTTCAATAAACTTAAAGTTCAAATTATTCAATAAGAAGAAAAATTATATCCCATAAAATTTATACTCAGCCAGCACCACACAGATTCATGTTGGCAGTCCAACGTTCTGGCAAGAACCGACGCTGGAATAAGAAAATGGCAGATTTAATTTTCCCGCTTATTAAACTCTTCCAACATTGAAGAGTAGGAGTGAAAGGAAGAGGATAAGTGTGAGTCACATTCACAGTACAACTTCTGACACTCACAAGAGAAGCGAAAAACAAAAGTATTCCTAATCATTATTATTATTTTTTCTTTTTGCTTATTTAATATACAATGTGTTTATGTCTGGTATGATAAAATATGGGTTAACAAATCTAGTTTCACCTAGATTAACAAACAACCTGCATAATATATGGATTTTTTTAACAGTAACAATCATAGAACACGAGTCAATAGTGTTACAATCAGAGAGTAAACTAACATGAAATAATTTCCTAACAATGTAGACAAAACCAATTTCCGATTGGATTCTGTTCAGCAACTCCAACGCCGCAGTCAAAATGATACCACTTGTTGCACATATCGGAGAAGATCCGTCATTCATAACGGAGCAAATTAGACAGAATAGAAGGTCTATTCTCTTCCTCAATTTCTGCAGTAATTGTGAAAGAAGAATCCCTAATTTCCAAAAGGAATAAATACTTTAGGGAACAGACTTGTTCGGTTCTATCCTTTAATACACAGGCTGAACGAACTCGGCCATCATTCCCTCAAGTAAGACAAATAACCTTACCAAGACTCCAAAAGGGTCTTGATTTGTTTGGTGTTTTAACAAAAACAACCTCTCCCACAAATAATTTTTCTGGCCAATGATTTAACATATTTGAATCACCTTCTACCGACTGCCTTTCCTGAGGAATCCATCAACCTCAACTTAGTGTTGAGCTTGTTCTGAGATGACAATAATTCAAATGTGCTTCTTTGATCATGTTCGCTCAAATGATGATGTTTTCAAACAGAATAAGATGCTTGACCTGATATGAATGAGCATTAGAACTCTGAAATTTGCCAGTAGTTTGTAACAAACTTTCATTGTCAATAAACAGTCCAAATGCGGTAACTCTAGGTGGAATATTTCTTCCAAACGGTTGTAATCTACAGGGGAATTCCTCCCTCTGCATAGAAGAAAAGACCATTCATTTTGCTTTATTAACTGGACCAGTTTGTCGATGTTTCAACTTAGTGACAAACAACAAGACTTTCTCCAGAACACTTATCACTTTTGTCAATGATGAGAAATCTGAAATATCAAAAGTTAAAATATTCCTGTCTGATGTAAAATTACCAGTAAACGATTCTTTATTGGTGACATTAAGACACAGTAACGGAGCAATCAGTGAACCGATATTGTACCAACGACCCAATCAGGGCCATATACTCAAAGACCATAAACCTGTTTGAATTTAGTAAAGGAAGGACCTCTAGTAAGGAGATCAGCAGGATTTTCCAAAGAAGGAACATATTGAATTAAGGTGAGATTCCAAGATCTTTAATTACATGCAAAATTTATTCGGTTTTCAACAAAAAAGATTCCGTTTAGTTTCTTTTCTGTTCAGAACTCAAGATAAAACATTTGAGCATCAGAAACGATATACAATGACTGAGTGTCGACAGCCTTCAAGACACAGGAAATAACGTTAAGGGAAAGATAGATTGCCATAAGTTCCAAAGTAGGAAGAGTTTTCTTTTTAAGTGAGGACACTTTAGCCTTTGCAAAAATTAAAAGACATTTAGTCTCTTGCTTCGCATACAGTAAAAATCCGTACGCATCCTTAGAAGTATCACAAAAACAATAAAAATTCTGTCGGAATGTTTTTGTGTAATGTCCTTCTAGGAAACACAATTTCACACAATATATTTAATTCCTTGCCAAGATTCTGCCAAGTGGTTTTCGAATTTTCTGGGATTTCTTGATTCCAGGACAATTTGTTCTTTCAAAGTTCACTAATTAGAAGTTTATTTTCCTTAATGACTGGTCTATGAGGAACCCAACACTAATTCTCAAATTCTTCCAGAGGAACTCAAACAGGTGCAATAATACCTAATTCCTGATATTCTCGGAAAACTTGTAAATCGTTATCATAAAGACCTTTTTAACTAAGGAATCAGCCATTCTTTGTATAATTTTCAAGGATGGCACATAATTTAAGTCAACACAATAATTTTATTTTCGTTCTATGGTAAATGAACATAATATCTACCATTTTCCATGACAACATTTTTTTTAATTATTAATTTTGTCATCATCATAAGATGGCAAATCAGTTTCACAATTGATGCTGATAAGATTCTAGAGAAGCAAAATTCTTTATGCCACGTTCTCCTGATGAACCTTCAAAAAAAAAAGGGACTCAGGAGACCAGGATACAAACGAACAGGATTCAGAACATCTTCCATAAAATAATTAGAACACAAAGAAAGTATTTGTACAGTGTCTAAAAAGGAAGAATATTTGTGAACGTCGCTTTTAGCTTCTGCATTTGATTTCAAAAGAATAGCTGACATCTCTGAAGGGTATAATTCTATTCAGAGTTTGCTAAACTGAACCATTGAGGCATTCACTAAGTTGGAATCTCTCTCTAAACGTGGGATTAAGTCTAAATCTATAAGACCATCTAAAGTCGCATTATTTATTTTCTTGTATCCAGAATTAAATCTCGCCCTTTTAATATTATTCACAAGTTTTCAGACGGCCACTTCTGGGTTCTCTCACAGGTGTGAAGCAGAGCTGAGTCCTGTTACAAAAGGCACTCTATTCACACTTGACAGTGGACAACAACTCAATATAGTCATCTGAATTGAGTCTGAGTCTCATTTCAAAGGTATGGGTTAGCATGGCGTCACTTCACTGGAATCACACCCAAAGGCATTCACAATTTGACGGAACTTGAGCTGTAGTGATTAGTAGTTTGCTATTGCAACTCTTGTATAGGAAGTAGTAATGAGATTATTCCAATATCTTCCCGATCTCGTAGTCATATTTGAGCTGGTGCATCTGTTACTAGTCTCTCACTCCTGGACAGGGTTCAAAAGAGAGTCGTCAACCTGATAGGTCCTGAACTGTCAGATAAGCTTCAGCCTCTGTCCCATCAACGAAATGTTGCATCCCTCTGCCTGTTCTACAAATATTTTAATGGTGAATGTTCTGACGAACTACAAACACTTGTACTCTATAAACGTAAATACCCCCGACAAACCTGACAAACAGCTAAATCCCACCCCTACACAGCAGAATCCTTAGATGTAAGAAAACCTTCTACTCCAATAGTTTCTTCCCTAGAACTGCTAGACTTTGGAACTCCCTTCCGGGATTCTGCTTTCCCAACTGTACTGACATGCAGAAGTGAAAATAGAACAAAAAAAAAAAGACTCAAAAGAAGACATACTGAAATAACCAAGGAACGCATAGAATCACAACTAGGAACTCACGATTTCTGGAAAATTTATAATAGTGTAGTGAATAAAGGACAATCAGTAATTCACCCACTATCCAACAACTAGAAGATTGCATGCACGTCAACCGAAAAGGATGAACTGCTTCCAACTCCACCCTAGAGCCAACAAACAACCCCCCCACCACCAAATTTCCTTATGCAGACGAAAGTCACACTTGATGATCTGAAAATCGCCCCTTCCCATGTCAACGATGTCATAAAAAACTGGGACACCTCAAAGGCGTGTGGGCCTGATCTCACCTCTGCTATACTAATTAAGAAATGCTCAGCTGAGCTAGCCCCTGTACTTTCCAAACTTTATAACAAATGCCTTGCTGAATCCTGCTTCCCTAATAGCTGGATGATGGCATCTGTAGTACCAGCGTACAAGAATTCTGGTGAATGATCAACCCTCTCAATTATTGCCCTATATGTCTCCACCCCCTCTTTGCTAAAATCTTTGAGACACTAATCCATCAAGCACTATTCCACCACCTTGCAAAAGCTGATCTTCTTTCTGACAAACAATACAGATTTAGGAAATGTCGTTCTACTTCAGGTATTTTAACAGTCATCTCTGAACACATTCACTATTCACTGGATAAGGTGGGTGAAGCCCAGACTGTAGCCCTCGATATATTCAAGGCCTTTGATAAAGTCTAGCATGAAGGGCTGCTAATGAAAATTAAATCATATGGTATAACTGAATGAATACTAAATATAATCAGATTCTTCTTAGACAATAAGACCATACAGATTATCATTGATCGCCGTTCATCAAGCAACATAACATTAATGCAGGAGTGCCTCAGCAGTCGATCCTTGGACCACTATTATTCTTGATATTCATTAATGAACTCCCTGATAGTATTGAGTCTGAGATGGGTATATTTGCATATGATACAACGCTATACAACATGTATGAGGGAAGAACAGATGTACACAAATCCAAGACAATCCTTAGAAAATGACCTCCAGACCATAGTTGAATGAGAACGTAAATGGATGGTGACATCTAATGCGAATAAGACTAAGCTGCTCTCCTTTAACAATTACCAGAAGTCTCTTCAACCACCGCTAACCCTTACAAATAACTCTCTACCTGAAAATTCTTCCTTCAAACTCCTCGACTTAACATTCACAGGTAATATGAACTGGAACAAATACATTGAGGACATTCACCCATGTATGGAGTATTGTTGCCACATCTGATGCATCTACCATTAGTCTCTCCCTCTTGGATAGGATCCAAAAAAAGAGGTTCCTGCTCTGTCAACTAGTTTCCAACCTCTGTCCCATCGCAACAATGTTGCATCCCTGTGTCTGTTTTATAAGTATTTTAATGGCACATGCTCTGATGAACTCGTTGCACTTGCCCCGTCAACGCACATATTCCCAACAAACCCACTTGGCAACAAAATCACACCCCTTCACTCAAAGAGCTTCTTCCCTAAAATAGACTTTGGAATTCTCTTCCTGCTATCTGATTCCCAAACTGTACTGATATGCAGACGTTCAAATGCAGCGTAAACCAACATTTTAATCTTTCTTAGGAACTAGCCTGGGTGCGCGGCGTTGCCCAGGTGTTCGTAGGTGTGTGTTGAGCAAACAAAAAAAAAGTTGTAGTCGGCAGGCAGGCTCGAACCCATGATGCGAAGGTGGAAAAGAAAGTGGAGGTATGTGTAAGGGTGTTGTGAGCGCAAAAAAAAAAGAAAGTGGTAGTAAACAGGCAGGCTTGAACCCGTTCATGGAGGAGGAAAAGAAAGTAAAAAAAAAAACGTGACACATTAGCTGTTGCGCCCATCGGCAAATCGGAAGTGACGTAGGTTTAAATTGAGGCTAGACAAGTGAAAAGAGGCGATGACTTTCGAAAATATCGACGAAAAAAGCGACCTCCCCCTGTAAAAAAGTGCCCAGTTGAGGGTGAAGAAATTAATGCTTTTGGCCAATTTTTCAATATTTGTCGTATGAAGGGTGGAACTTTCAAATGGTACCAATCTCGTGAAAATCTGTTGCCTCTGTCGAAAGTTTTTTGCGAGACATACATACACACATTTAAACAGACAGGTGAGATTTATATTATAGAAGAAGATGGTCCCAATTATTAGCCCCTTACCTTCAAGTGGCTTGTTTGGGGTGAAGGTGAGTAAAAAAAATTACGTTTTTTATTTTTTTTGCAACAATTTTGAAGATTTGTATTATTTGAGTTTTTCAAACTACTGTTCACTTATTGGATGTTATTCTCACAATGTTTCGGCCGATATAACCTCCGATCTTCTTCATGTAAATCTTGTTGAACTTTGGACTCTTAAGTCGAATTCGTATGTATGAAATTTCAAACGAGATCTTTTATTTAATCTACGGAAGTATACTGCTCTCATTCGATTAGTCATGACCGAATAGAAGTCTTAAATAATCTATATATATAAAAGCGAAAATGTGTGTATGTATGCATGTATGTTCGCTTTTTGTGTATGTCTGCAAAAGGCTTTTTTCCGGTAGATTCTCGAGGCCGTTGCTCATTCTTAAAACTTTTTATATCATGTTGAAATCATAATATCTACGAATTTACAACGGGGATCGCCTGTCTATTTAATTTGCCCGACTTTGAAAAGCTAAATATTCCACATTTTTGGATCGCCCCGTGTGGATTTGGCTTTTTTGTATAATAAAAGCGAAACTAATTCGAAGCTAGGCATTGTTCGTGACGCAATAACCTCCAAAAACAATCAGCTTTGATCAATGCAGAGTTTCTCCTTATATCAGACAATTGCCATTCAATTTGGAAAATCCCCTGCAGTAAATAAAAAACTGCCACATCATCTTAACGTACCCGCGATGACCTCATTAAGCGGCCACCTGTCAATCAAACCTCTTTGACTTGACTCACTTTTTAATGCTTAACTTAACACGCTTACTTATCAATTCCTCTCCTCTCGTGGCCGAGATGGTTAGGTGGCTGGCTTTTCCCCCTTTCGTTTCCACCGTTGCGTCAAGGCTTCAGGGTTCAATCCTACCTTCCTACTAAAACTTTTTTTTTGTTTTACACCCCCAAACACCCAGCTAACGCTTTTTCTTTTTTTTTTTAACACACACACCTCCAAACACCCGGGCAACGCCGGGTACCTCCCACTAGACCATAATAAAACGACAAATGTTTAAAACTTTCTACTCTACCATGATAACGGAACAAGAGAGTGCTACCTCCGTGGATTAAATAAAGGGCTCTGTTCGAAATTCCATACATCCATGAGTTTGACTCAAAGATTCCCAAATTTGACAAGATACACCCGAATAAGGTGGGAGGTTACATCGGCCGAAATGGTATGAGAATAACATTTATGCTTACATAAAATTGTCATTATTCACACAATTGTATTATATTTGGTAAGTGAGGTAGGTACCAGAATTTTTTCTTCTACTTAGACTTGTCCGGGAGCCCCTTTGACTCCATCTGCTAGGACATTACCCTAGGCCATTATCAATTAACGCGAGAATTAAGGGAAATAAACGCGTATAAATGCCAAATACGAGCATAACAATAAAGCAATATTTATATATAATTATTATTTATTAAATAGTTAAATATTTTTTAAATTTGAATTAAATTTTTTTTTTTTTTCAATATTTATTAAGCGCATAAAAGTTATTCATGTACACGTGTTTTAGAGTATCACCCGTCGT
>NC_136483.1:119884362-119901862 GCF_053919585.1 Euprymna scolopes
ACCCGGGCAACGCTGGGCACCCATGGTAGTATATATATATATATATATATATATATATATATATATATATATATATATATATATATATATATATATAGGCAGCCTTTTTTTCTCTATGGCATATTTTATTAAATAAAATAGATGTTGCCCGGGTGTTTGGAGGTGTGTATGTAGGAGGGGGACCCTGTTTTAATATTATAAAAAAAACACAACGTTATAAAAAAAATAGGAAAAACCAAAACAAAGCAAAACCGCGAACAAATGTAAAAACAAAAGAAAAAAAAGTGTAAAAGAGGAAAAAAGGTAGTAGGAAGAACCGAAGCATGAGGCGGAAAAAATGCCTGACATGTTACCTCTACGCCAAAGAGAAACAGAATTGAGAACGGATAAAATTAACCCTTTAAAAATACTTGCAGGTGGTTGAAACTAACGTCAACGTTTTCTAGGTCCAACATAACGTCATTGTCGTAGTAGCATGAGGCCGAGTTTAGGGTGAAGGAACCCCCCAACACACACACACACACACACACACACACACACACACACACACACACACACACACACACACACACATTTTGTCTTTTATATTTATAGATGCCCCCCGCCCTGGTTTAGCTAATATATGACGGGTAAAATTGAAAGGAATAAAAAACAAAACGAACGTGAAAAATACCAAAGGAAAAAATAAAGAAAAAAAAAACACAAAATTACCGCGTAAAATGCAAATATGTTTATTTAAATCTAATGTTTTTGTTTTTTTTAATGGAAAAACAAAATTAAAAAAAAATCAAACTTACTGTGTATAATGAAAATATGCTTATTAGATTTTATTTCTTTATTTTTCTTTGTTCCAATAAAAAAGGGAAAAAAATGGATAAATAAAACCAGAAAACTGACCGTGTTTTTTATTTTTTTTAATGTTGGTCACTTTTAACCAATTTGAATGTCGTTTGATTCCAATATCGATAGCGTAATAGTAATTGTGCTAATGAAACTCTCAGAAATGCAATGTATAGAAATAAATAATGAATAAGTAACTAATCTGAAAATAGGAAGTCAGCAGTAAATAAAATATTAAAGCGACTAATCGGTGCAAGATGTGAAGAACGCTGGCGGCTGACTGCTAAAGTTTCTTGCAAAAACTGGAATCCAATGTTAGTTCGTTTCGTTTAATTAAGCCTTCAAATTGCAACCCCTCACCCGCCTGCAAAAAGAGAAAAAATATAAAGGGAGGAAAGAAAGTGTAAAGAAGAAATTTATAAAATGGCACAAGTAATCCACAGAATAACTGGAATGTAAAGTCGTGTTTCACCCGACGGAAAAATGCCAATCCATATGCTTTAAGCAACTAAGAACTCTAACCGGTGTTCCTCGTATATTCCCCTGTGGACATATCCGCAGCGGTGTTAAGTGGTCGCGGGTGGAGTATGAATCGAATAGAGAGAAAAGATTTTACAACTACCATTGATTCTAACCGATGGTGGCAGTGATCTATCACTGGAAATGTATAGAAATGTACAAATATCAAGGAACTGTAAGTGTAGTAGGCCTATAGCACACCTCATATCCTGTGCTGAAGTGTGGAGGCATTACATTCGAATGTAATGTCGTTATTTTTAATCCTATTAAGGTCAAACTTACACGGGAAAAATGACTTCATTTATATATATATATATATATATATATATACTAGCAGGGGTGCCCGGCGTTGCTCGGGTGTTTGGAGGTGTATGCTGTGCAAAAAAAGCAAAAAAAAAACCCCAAAAAATGGTTAATTTTTTAAAACTTTGACCCCAATTATGACCCCTTAAAATTTATAGTTTCGGGCTCAAATCACTTTATTAAGTTAGATCCAGGTTCAAGGAACCTATATCTAAAATTTCAAGTGTCTAGACCCAAAATTGTCGGAGGAGTTTGGTAGAGTTTTTAAAGGTCAAATCGTTGAAATTTGACTCCTTAACAGCCAAATTTCTGGCTGACACCCGTCACATCGATTTTTCCAAATCTCAGTACCCGGTATTTCAAATTTCGAGTCTATAGACTAAAAATTGACAGAGTTATTGCGTAGGGAAATGTACACAGACAGACAGACAGACAGACAGACAGACAGACACGTTCACTTTTATAGATATATAGATATATACAAGAGAAGAGAAGAAGAAGAAGATAGATAGAATAGATAGAAAAAAGAAGATAGAAGAAAGATAGAAAATAGAATAGAAGATAGATAGATAAATAGAGAAGAAGATATATTTAATGCATATATATATATATATATATATATATATATATATATATATATATATATATATATATATATATATATTGTTTTAACAAAAACCAAGATGTCAAAGAATGGGTTCATAGCAACAAATTGTATATATATATATATATATATATATATATATATATATATATATATATATATATATATATACGAGCAAACAGTTAATAAAACATGTTAAAAAACACTTTGAAAAAGAGTTAAAAACATATTTAATCTGAAAAGGAAACACTAGGTAAGTGGATGGTTCTTAATCCGCAGAGTTTCGAAGAAATACTTTCCTTCTCATCAGAGGGTAGGAATTAGCAAAATGCAGGATCGGATTTTGCATGCAAAAGTATTTGATGAAACAACAAGTAAGTCAAAGATCTTACTCGATAAAAAAAAAGTGAAGCAGAGGGAATATGGTAAAGAAAAAGGTGATTACACGTGAATGGATAGTCTGGTGGAAGATAAATAATCCCGTGACGTTAAAATCCAAATATATAACCTCAAGAAAGTTAATTGAATTTCCATTTGAACAAGTAAAATCCAAGGAAATAAGCTCTATCTCCTATGTGGTTTTATCGAGCTTTTACATCTGGCTGAGATAACTTTAATAAATATTAATTCTTTAATATTTATATTATACTTTCATTTTACCATCTTGCATCATTTTCGTAAATTTAATCGTAATTTTTATTTTTAATTTATATATGTATATATATGTATATATGTATATGTATATATATGTATATAAGTATATATACGTATATATATGTATACATATATATGCATATATTATATAATATATATATATTATGTAATAAATATGTACATATAATATATATATTATATAATATGCATATACTATATGATAAATATGTATATATAATATATATATATTGTTTTAACAAAAATTAAGACTTCAAAGAATGGGTTGATAGCAACAAATAATGTATACATAATATATATATATATATAATATATATATATATATATATATATATATATATATATATATATATATATATATATATATATAGTAAGTTATAAAATATATATGGGGATTAAGCTACACTGAATATTCCGCGTTTCATCCACTCTAGGACTCTTCAGGCTTATGCGCGAATTTTGTGGTTGTCCGTTGTTTTTATATACTCACCTTCTATTGAGATTTTAGTTAGCCAATTAGCTTTCTAGTATTCACCGCGCCCTTCCTATCAGTCAATGAACATGCACTCACCGGACAAAGGCCTATTTGACCTCTGGTTGATCTGTTCCTTTGTGTGTACTCTATTTAGCCTGGATATCTAGTTTCTTGACCTGTTTTAAATCTAGGTTAGGTTTTTTTTTAGTTTATATATATATGTACATATATATATATATATATATATATATATATATATATATATATATATATATATATAAACTAAAAAAACTCTAACCTAGATTTAAAAGATATATATATATATATATATATATATATATATCTTTCAAATCTAGGCTAGAGTTTTTTTTAGTTTATATATATATATATATATATATATATATATATATATATATATATATATATATAATAGGACAACAAGAGTATCAAATGAAGACAAAAACCTACATATTGGTAGATATAGAATGGATCATTTATTGAATAATGGAATACAGGCAAAATTTGGGGGATAGAAGGGACTCTTTATGCCAGGGCATTTCGAAGCCTAATGCTTCTCATCAGAAGAGAAGAGAAGGTTCGAGGTAGCATGGGGAAGATGAGGCGTCTAGCGTAAGATTCATTAGGGATGAAAAAGATTATTTAGTAAATTTTATCCTGTGAACAGAGTTGTTCACTATTTCTCTTCTACAGTTTAATAGATGTTGTGGTTCTTTAAAGTACAGGATAGCAAATTTTTCGTGAAGGCATAATCTACATGGGTCATCTAGGTCTCTACATGTAGTAGCTTGTCTTATTATTTTCCATTCGACTACCGGCGAATGTCCGCTTTCCTTGAGTTCCCAGTATTTATTTGCTAGCGTTGTTTTCCTACGGTGTTTTTTATTGTTGAATGTACTTTTGTGGTCATAATATCGAGTTTTGAAATATAAGGAAGTCATACCTACGTAATATTTCTTGTTATTCAGGTTTTCTTTCGCAAATATTGTGGCCTTGTTAAACTATGCTTTTGGTTAGACATTTGTTTTGAAATGGGCAAAGTGTGCAGTGTCTCAGTTGCATTTATCTTGTTCGTTATTAGTATGTTTATTTTTATTTCTAGTATGGTTGTTGTTGTCCAGAGTTGGTTTATTATTATGATTATTATTATTATTATTATTATTATTATTATTATTATTATTATTATTATTTCTGCTAGTGTTAGTTTTATTTTTGTCATGGTGTCTACTTTTTTATTGTTTATTTTGTTGTTGTTTACATTGTTTTTATTTAATATTTTGTCATTATGTGCTTTAATTATCATCTCTAAATTTTCGCAGCAGCTGTAGGTGTTACGTTGTGTAGGACCCCAGGTTGGAAACGGTAGTAGTTAGTAAGTTCCCCACTGCAACAAAAATCTAGTAGCCGACTTTTACTGATCGTCTAGTTTGACTTTGGTTGTCATGGCATGGCATGACAGCAGAGTTATTTCCCCTTTGACCGTGCATTTTTTCTCTTACTCGCTCGTCAGTTGTCAACCGCTTGTCATAATACCGTTGTCGGCTGAAACAAAATTAACATGCACCCAAAAATCAGACGTAACTCAGCAGACCAATCAAGACGTAAAACACGATGGCTTTTTGTATAAAAATATATTTTGTTATAGAAATATTTTGCTCATTCTGTACATAAATGATTTTCAACAGTTCACAGTTCAACGGTGCGGCTTGCTTCTCTGTCATGATGGAGAGGGGGGGGGGAAGAGACGTTACGCACTCGACAAACGCACGTTCTTCTGTGGTCCTTAGACCTGCTCCTTCTCTGCTCCTTCTGCTGGACTCCAAAAATCACGTCATTATATTGGCATGATTTTTGTTCGGTATTTTTCCATTCCACTGGTCGATCAATTCTATTATCGATAATGGATCACGCATTTCCCGGTCACGTTTTCAGTTTTGTTGACAATGCATTGGCTGCATCTGACCCAGAGACTCGGTAACCCATTTTTCTTCAGCTGACCGATTATTGAATTTGTTTATACACGTGCGTCGCTACGTTGTGCCAGCTTTACATGACATTCCGATCCTCCAGTGCAGTGCAAGGAATGTCACGTTTCAGCCAAAAATGCATCTCCCCACAAACCTTCACTTTTGTAAACAAAAAACTCGTCGTCTAATTTCTCTGTTTACGACGTAATTATTTTTGCCGCTTCGACTGGTGGAGAATCGATATTCGATGCCCACCTTTCAAATCTTTTTCTTTTTTTTTTAAGGAAGTTTTTATTTTCACAGTTATGTATCGGATGGTCCCAGCCATCCATTACATAATATAGGATAACTTCAAGGTATTTTTATTGAAAATTTTGTGTAAGGGGTTGGTTGCGGGAAAGTGTTTTTCAATAAGATCTAGAAATTTTTTGCCAAGTTTTGTTTTTAACATTTGATTGTATGGGGCCCGTATACCAAATTATATCCTTTTTCTTCTATTTTTAATTTTATTATAGTTATTGGTGTTTTGTTGCTTATATTTGATATCGATATTTTTGTATCCACTATTTTTAGGGTTGTTTCATAGATATTGATTGACCTGTTAAGTGCATTTTTCATCGCTTGAGTTATTGCTGAGTCTACTTACGATCGAGTTAGGAATCTGTTTTATAATTGATGGGGGGTGATTGGACTTAGGGTTTACGTATATTGGAGTAGCGTAATCTTTTAAGTAGGGTTCATATGTGTTTTTATATAAATTTAACGCAACGACAAGGAAGTTTGTTATTTTTATGTTAGCTGATACGTCTGCTTTTATTATATACTAGCATCTCAGTGCGGCGTTGCCCGGGTGTTTGGATGTGTATGTTGAACAAAATAAAAAGTGGTAGTAGGAAGGCAGGCTCGAACTCGTACTGCAAAGGGGGAAAAGAACGGGGTAAAACCTAACATTTATGCAGTTACGACCACCGCCAAACCGGAAGCGACATTTTTTAAAATTAAGGCTAGACAATCTAAAGGAGAGGATAACTTTTAAAAATATCGGCGAAAAAAGTGACCCCCCCCTGTAGAAAAGTGCCTAGTTGAAGGGGAAGATATTAATGTTTTTCGCCAATTTTTCGATATTTGTCATATGAAAAGTCGAACTATAAAACGATACTGATCTTGGTAAAATCCGTCGCCTCTATTGAAAGTTTAAGGCAGACATGCAAACAGATATAAATTTATATATTAGTAACTAAAAATTTTCGACCCAAACCGATAAAAAAGCTCGCCCTATCTCTGAATACCCTTTATGTAAAATTTCAAATATTTAGACCAGAAATTGTCTGAATAATTTGGAAGAGACCGCAGAGATCTATTTTTTTTTTTTTAATTTGACCCCTATTATGACCGCTTAAAATTTAATGTTTTTGAGCTCAAATCAAGTTATTAAGCTAGATCCATGTCCAAGGAACCTATATCTAAAATTTCAAGTGCGTAGACCCAAAATTGTCGGAGGAGTTTGGTAGAGTTCTCAAAGGTCAAATCGTTGAACTTTGACTCCTTAACAGCAAAATTTCTGGCCCAACCCCGAGCAGGTAAATTTTCCCAAATCTCAGTACCCTGTGTATCAAATTTCGAGTCCGTAGACTAAAAATTGACAGAGTTATTGCGTAGGGAAATGTACACACACACACACACACACACACACACACACACACACACACACACACACACACGTTTACTTTATAGATATACTAGCAATGGGTGCCCAGCGTTGCCCGGGTGTTTAAAGGTGTATGCTGAGAAAAAAAAAAAAAAAAATACGGTAATTTTTTTAAACTTTGACCCCTATTATGACCCCTTAATATTTATGGTTTGGGGCTTAAATCCAGTTATTAAGCTAGATCCATGTCCAAGGAAACAATATCTAAAACGTCAAGTGTTTAGACCCAAAATTGTCGGAGGAGTTTGGTAGAGTTCTCAAAGGTCAAATCGTTGAACTTTACCCCTTACCAGCAATATTTCTGGCCGAAACCCAAGCAGGTAGAGTTTCCCAAATCTCAGTACCCTGTATATCAAATTTCGAGTCCGTAGACTAAAAATTGACAGAGTTATTGCGTAGGGAAATGTACACACACACACACACACACACACACACACACTCACAGACGTTTACTTTATATATATATATATATATATATATATATATATATATAGATAGATAGATAGATAGATAGATTAAATAAAAATACATACGTATACATAAATATATATGGAAACAATTTTGTGTTTACTATAAACTTTTTACGCAAATATTATACAAGTATAGATCATGTAGAATATCTGCATGAATATAATTACACGTAATAGTTAACTAAAGATGATCATCCCATAAGAAAAAAAACTAATAGGGAATTAATTAAAATGAATGTTTAAAAGGAATATGCAAATTAGCTAGATCTTTTGCAGATGAATGCAATTGCACGATCTATATATAAGAAAATTGAATTTTCTTTCTAATAAATAGAAAAGAGCGTTGAGTTCGGCTGTCTTTTCTGTTTGCTGCTGTCCAAAGACCGGCTGCCGGTCCCTGTTGGGCAAGTGAGCCTTGTTTTTATTTTTCTGCCTCCCCGCGAGGCCACTAACTGTCTTGTTTTCGAATTATTTCAGGTTGTCTCTTTTCCCGACTCGACCGGTCTGCGTCTGAGGTGTTGTTCGGAGTCATATCCAATGGAAACTTCAGCCAGGCCAACCGGCAGGAAGACGCAGAGGGGGAGGGTAGCTTGTCCGGGCTCCAGTGCAGACATGCCTAGCCCGGGGTCCGGTTCCCAGAGGGGGCTTCGGCCACCTCTGAGCACCGGATTAGGCCTCGGAAAAATTCTACCGCCACGTGGTCCGGGTTCTGGCGGTTGTGTCCCCGACACACCCGCTGGTTCAGACCCAGTAGACAGACCACTAGGATGGATTAGTGTTGACCCCCGCACAAAACTCGGTGTTGTCCCCCGCACCGCTAATCTAGGGGAATCGGTTGCGTTAGGCAGCGACTCTCACGTAACTAGTCGTACTGCTGTTCCCGGCAGTAATAGTAGTAGCAGTAGATTTAGGCCAGCTGAAAGAGGTGTTCCAACTCGGTGGAATCACCAGAGGAAGAGGGCTTTAACTGTCAGCCCTCCCGCCCATAGGAGAACGGACCCCCTAGGGTGGGGAATTAAACCAGCAACCTCTGGAGATATCTCAATATTGAGAAACACCGAGTCGGAGCAGACGTTTTCGAACGGGTTGCCGGACGATAGGGACGATGCTATTAATATGTTAACGCTTCTAGATGAACAGCTTAACGCCGCGTGGCAAGCCGACTTAGAATTTAGTAGCAGCGACAGCAGCGCAGATGAATGCAACAGGCGACCGCTGCTACGACAAGCGAGAAAGTCGCGTCAACGAGAAAGGAAGGGGGCCGCTCAGACTGAAAACAAGAATGGGGCAGCTAGTACCACAGCCACAAAAGAACCGGCACTGACCCCTAAACCGTCGTCCCCAAAGGAGAAACCAGGAGAGTGGCCGACGTTGCCAGGGAGTTCACAAACAATAGACTCGTCCGGCTCTATTATTCCCCCGGGACAGAAATCACCGCTGTTAACAGTGTCACCGACGATAATATCAACACCGCAGACGGCCACGGCGGCAGTAGTCAAAGAATGGGGCCCCCAGTCGCAACTAACTCCCGGGGATTACCGCCGGTTATTCGATACAAAATACAAGGATTTGACCAATGGTAATGTTATTAGAGTAGAACCGAAAACTGTGGAACAACTCTCGAAGAGAATAATATTGTTAGTCTCCATAGACACAAAGAAACGAGCGTTAACCGGTGTGCCGAAAGACGACATGGCGAAAATTCTGGGGGAATTCAATATCCCCGCAACCTATATCTGCCGTAGAAGCTATGCAGTGTGGGATTTACTACTGCCCAAAGAAGAAGACGCTGTCAATATGTTCAAATCGGAACACATGTGGCGACATATTCGACTTAAGCCGGAATATTTAAGTAAGACGCGGACGAACGTGTCTATTTTGGGAGTCCCCTGTATTCTCGGCCCTGAGCAATTAGGGGCCTTTATGAGTCAATATGGGGACGTAGAGTCCGTCATTCCTGTCCGTGGTCCCCATAACCTTATGGTAGGGGACTACAACCTAAAAATGCGTGTTGGCAAGGAAGGATTACAAAACATCTCCCCCATGCTCAGGTGCGACATATGGTCGATGAGCATTATAGTAGAAGGTCGCAGGCCCCACTGTTGGAATTGTCAACAGAAGGGCCATATGGCACGGGAATGTCCGAAAAGAAACCCGCAGACAGTAGTAGTAGTAGCAAAGCCGGCGGCAGTGGTACCAGCAGCCCCTGAGAAGCTAACCGGAGGGGGCAACGAAGCAACAACGTCGAACGGCTGGACTACAGTGGTAAAAAAGAATGGCAGAACCACTAAGACCCCCTCCACAAGAGAGCAGCCCCCTGAGGTACAAGGTCGGCCGGTTCCAACAGTATCGTCAATGGTCTCTTCCACCAACGTTACCACTAAAGAAGTTGTTAGCGTCCAGAAAAGAATGCATCCGGTCTCCTCGTCTGATTCAGAAGGGGAGCACGATAAGGAAACGGCTACTGTAGTAGAGTACCAAGTGCCGAAAAAGGAAACTAAAAAGAAGGCAAGAAAAAACAAGGAGGCAAGGTCCCGTTCCCCGTCCCCTATGAATGTAGAGAAGACTGTCTGTACGGTGCAGCCACCCAAAACCCCTACCCTAACCCCATCGGCTGAACCAAAATCCCCATCCCTTTTCGATACCCCCCCAACCGGTGCCCACTCGTTGTCCCGGGAGAAGCCGGCGACAAAAACCAACAACGGTAGAAGAGCTGCCTCTGTATCTCCTGTAAGGAGTGAAAAGACGAAAAAGCTCCCCTTCCTTCCTGGAGACCGGATTTGCGAAGTAGACCCCCTTCACGCTGACACGTATATAACGCAACGCCATAGGGGTCTGATTAAGCCGCTTAGAGAAATGAAAATAATCGACGGGAAAAGTGTTACAAACCCTAAAAACTTCCCAGACGCCCCCCTAGTCATGACCTTTGTGCGCCATACAAAAACTGGACGCACGAAGGCCATGTGGAATATGATCGACGACGCCAGGGGGGCGATTCCAGATTTAAAGTTGGTGGAAGAGAGGCATGACTCCCTCAATCAGCTGGCGCCGAGATGCGAAGGTAGGGTTCCTATTTACATCCACCCTTGTTTGTGAAGGGCCCTTAAATTAACGTTTCCCCTGGATGTCGGAGGTATTGCGCGAGACGGACGAGTAACGTCCAAGTTGCTTTCGGGCAACCTCGCCCAGTCCTGCGGCACCCTTTCTAGCAAAGACTTTAGGTCGGTGGTTGCGGATATCTAGACACAATGGCCACGTCCTTGAGCTTGTGTTGTTTGAACGTTAGGGGCATGAGGTGCCGAAGCAAAGCCGCTAGGGTACTGAGAGACCTCATGTTGATGAATATAGATGTGGCTGCGTTAAAGGAGACTCACTACGATTGCGTTGACGATCATCGGGTGCTGGAGGGGCATTATGATGTCTTTTCAACATACGGTGATAGTCAAAGTAGGGGGGTTTCTTTGTTAGTTAGGCGCACCCTTTCTGCAACGGTTAGCGTTGTTCACGCAGATACTGATTGTAGACTGATCGTGGCCGATGTTGCCGTGGCAAATAGAGCGTTTCGAGTCGTCGTGGTGTATGCGCCTAATTGCGTATGGGAGCGGGTTTCCTTTTTCCGGCGGTTGGAGGTGTTTCTCGGGGGTTCGGAACGGTTAATACTAGTGGGTGATTGGAATGCCATCCTTGACCTCAGGGCAGATAAGGTGGGCGGGACTAGCGGGACGGATGGGTGTGAAACCAGTCTGTCGGACCTGATAGCTAGATGCGATCTGGTAGACAGGTATTGGGTGGATCACCTGGGGCGGGAGACGTGGACATGGCTCTCTAGCAGGCCTTCCGCTTCAAGTACTTACTTGAATCGGTTGTTAGTTAGAAGAGACAACATAGAATACATATCTTGTCCCACGTTCCACTGGTTAGGCCACTCTGACCACAAACTACTTGTGGTGAGGTTAGACTTAGATAGCAACCCCAAGTTAGCTGGGTACTGGAAGTTAAATACCTCCTCACTGGAGATAGGTGACTTTTGGGAAAGGCTAACTAAACACATACAGAAGGGATTAGTGGGGGCGGTTACCAGGAGTAAGTGGTGGGTAAACGCCAAATCTAGCATTAGCGACTTCTCTGTCAAATATGGCCAACGCCTCGCGCTAGATAGGGCCAAGGCAGAGAAGAGTCTAGAGGATAGACTATCCCGGGCGGTGGCTGGGGGGTATTCCCTAGAAATAGGTTTAGCTAAGGCGGACCTGTGTCGTTTGGCTAGCGAGCGATATCAGGGCCAGGTAGTTAGGGCTAGAATTAAAAAGATGCCCAACGAAGCTGTGAATGTTGACAAAGCCGAACGAGTTTATTCGCTCGGGTGCAAATCGGATAACTACATTCGTAAAATTCAGAGCCCGGAAGGGGACTCCTTAGTGTCGGCTCGGGGGATTTGCGAGTGGTTTCGAGTGCACTTTGAAGATCTCTTTACGCAGCTGTCCAGGCTCCGCGTCCAGAAGTTTGGCAACTATTTAGCTGGCTCGCCCCGCCTGGAGGCGGCCTGAGCAGCTGGTTGCGATGGTCGGGTTACAGAGTGTGAGGTCATAGCTGCTATGAAGCAGGTGTCCTATAACAGGACTGGATGGACTACCCTATGAACTTTACTTGAGGATGTCGCACATGTTTGTTCCGATTCTGACGGGTGTGTTTAACCACTGGTTTGACACGGGATCTATCCCGAGTCAGGTTACCAAAGGAGTGGTCACACTTCTGAAGAAGAACGACACACATGTTGGGGGGATAGATGATTTTAGGCCAATCACGTTGTTGAATACGGATTTAAAAATCCTGGCCCGAGTGCTGGCGAATCGTTTGCAGATTTTTATCGCTGACTTGGTCGAACCGGATCAGAATTACACTGTGAAGGGAAGATCAATTCAAAATAATTTGCATTTGATACGTACAGTCATAGAAAATTTAGAAGACGACACTGAAGCCGCGCTGATTAATTTCGATCAGTCCAAGGCGTTTGATAGGGTGGATCATCGTTTCCTGATGGCTGTTTTAGAGACCGCCGGATTTAGATCCGGCTTCTGCAGATGGATTTCCATTTTGTACGCTCGGCCGACGGCAGTTGTGCAGGTCCATGGGCTGCGGTCGGCGCCGTTCGCGGTTTCTCGGTCGGTGCGACAGGGGTGTCCGTTGTCGCCTTGCTGTATGTCCTCGCGCTGGAACCATTCCTTAGGAACGTGAGGACTAGGGTGGCTGGACCAGCCCTGCGCGGAATTGCTCTTCCTGGTGGTGCGCGATCCAGGGTTTCCGCGTTTGCCGATGATGTCACCGTATTTGTTTCGAGCGTCGTTGATATTATTACGGTGATTAAGGCTCTCAAGCATTATGAACAAGTTACAGGGGCCGTAGTCAATCTCAGCAAATCCGTTGGCCTGAGTTTGGCTGCTTGGCGGGGCTCGAATGCTTTGCCTGGCACATTTGTCTGGACAGATGGCCCGGTCCGTATTCTGGGTGTTTGGTTTGGACTCGGTCTATGTCTAGATAAGAACTGGTCGGAAGTACAGAGCAAGGTAGAAGCGTCTGTGAGGGTTTGGCTTCGAAGGGGATTTGCCCTTAAAGGTAGGGCGGAGGCATGCGCCACTTATGTGTTTCCGCTGATCCTTTACCGATTGGCTGTACTTCCTCTGCCAGCGTTCCGCATGGCGGCCTTAACGCGTGCGCTCTTCTTACTGTTGTGGAATGAGCGACGGCCGCTTGTCCGTAGACAGGTCTGCACTCAACATCTTGAAGATGGGGGCCTGGGGATGCCTGACCTGGCTAGCCACAAAAATGCCGAAAGGTTGGCGTTCCTGGGTAGAACTCTGATTGAGGAGTCTGATTGGGGTCCCGCGGTCGGTGCAGCTATTTTCGACCTTATCCCCAATCATTTAATTGAATGCCAAAGAAGGCCGAGAGGGCAATCAAGATTCTTCAACGAATGCCGAAATGCGCTTAGAGCGATGCCAGGGTCCTAGGACCTTGCACAGCTTAGAAGGGCATTATATCGGGGATTAGTGGCGGGGACCGCTTCGGACCCGCTTGGGGAGCGGCTTCAGCTGTCGGAGGGGGAGGTTCGCTCTCTATGGAATTGGGCGCCAGGCCGGGGATACCTTAACAATTCTGAATTTTCCCTGACCTGGCGATTGGTTAGAAACGCTCTACCCCTCAATGACATATTGTTTAGAATTGGTATGGTATTTAGTCCCTTTCGTCTACGGTGCGAGGAAGATAGCTTAGAAACCGTAGAACATGCTTTTTATACTTGTTCCAAGCTCCGTGAATTCTGGGAGTATGTCAATGAGGTCACGGCTCGCATCGTCCCCGATCAGGAGACAATCCTGGAATTAGCATCCGTAGTCTACAACGCAGATCCCTTGTGGCCTAGGGAGGAATGAATGGTGTTCCTAGCGACCTTGGCCGTAGCTAGACTGGTAGTGTGGGTTTCACGCATAGAGATAGGGCGTGGGGGGGAGCCGCCTTCTCATCGGGATCTGATTTTGTATTTTAAACACCAACTTAAAATCAAAATCAGATGCGATAGAAGGAGGTTATCTCACTCACAGTTTAGTAGGAGGTGGATTCACACCGCTAGTTTATGTGCGTTTGTACGAAACAGGCTTGAGTACGTGTTCCCTGCCTAGGCATGACACACGCCGACCGTAAAAGCAACTCCCAGACCAGATCAAGATAATCACGTAGTGCATCAGTCCCTTAGCTAGTTGGTATAAATGAGGTCCATGTCCCCAATTTTTATTTTTAGGTGTTAGGATACCTCCAAAGAAGCCCAGTCCTGATAATTTATTTTAGTCCAAACCCGT
Source organism: Euprymna scolopes (assembly GCF_053919585.1). Taxonomy (NCBI): domain Eukaryota; kingdom Metazoa; phylum Mollusca; class Cephalopoda; order Sepiida; family Sepiolidae; genus Euprymna; species Euprymna scolopes. Next base: position 119,898,787 of record NC_136483.1, read on the forward strand.
CCCGATGTTATTTTTCTTGGAGGTCACCGAATACCCCCTTCCCCCCCCCCTTTTATTTTGTCCGTAGCTGTGCCCACTCCCTCTTAGGAAGTGCTCCCTTGTTTTCGGCCGATACCGGAAAACAGGAAGCATTTCAAAATTAAATAGGTAAGGGTGGGTCCGTACTAACACATTCACCGTTTAACGTTTTATTTGGTTCATTTATTGTTTATTACTGTTATTTTTCTTTATTTTGGGGTGTTTTTAAGGCTCTCATTATCCCCGCCCATCATCCGCATATATCATACACATCACAATTTCATCCGCATATATCATACACATCACAATTTCCATTTTGTCATTATTGCATTGTAAATATAAAGTCATTTATTTAAAAAAAAAAAAAAAAAAAAAAAAAAGGAAAAGCCATTGTATATAATCTATTGTTAAAAAAAAAAAAAAAAAAAGAAGAAATTGTACATATTGTCATCTGGGGCTTTAAGTAGATCCAACTCCTAGAGTGAATGCGGTATTGTGGTGATTGCAACTAGTGATAGGGAATAGACAAGTGGACGACCCTCGACACCCATCTTCCCCCCCCCCCACACACCCTTTCTGGCCTCATGCCATATTTAAAAAGAATTAGTTGCCTGTTTTATATAATTTTAACCCTAAAATTCTGTAAAATTTGTGATTTTTCTTCTTAAATAAATATTTAATAAATAGAAAAGAGGCTTGCCTTTTTTCTGTTGTTCTTGGCCTTCGGGCTGGGATCAAAGTGTTGTATCTGTTCCGGCAGATACTGCAAGCAAAGACCATATGTGGGGGAAACCTCACATATAAGATCTTGGTTAATGCAGGTGCAAACCTTCATGCCAATTGTTACTATCCAGCTCCCCTACTCCCCGGGGAGTTGGTCCCCATTTCCCCTTCACTCCTCACTTTAAAAATCGGCCTTGTGCCTAATTTGCTCAGTGGGGAAGCAAAAAAATACCTCAAAGTGTAGTATCTGTTCTGCAGATGCTGCACTTAAGATAATTTGTACCAGTCAATTAAAAACGGCCTTGGTGGGGAAGCAAATAAATACAATAAATAAAAAAGAGCGTTTTTAATATGAATATCAATACACACAAAAGAAAAACGAACTTATAGGTGTATAGATACATATTTTATACATGTTATATTATATGTATATCTATATATATAAAAATGTAACTCTTGGTTCGTTCGCAATTAATAGTCTAAAAAAACACTGGACGGATGGCTTCCACGTTTTGGTATAATATGTTTACTATATCCATGTGTGTTTTTATATATTTCTTTTTAATCATAACATTATACTTAATTTTTCTATGATAAATAGGTGGTTTTCTTTGTACCGATAGGCCATTTTTTTTTATTTAGGGACAATTATTTATTACCGCTTCCTGTCGCGTGACCAGTGTTTCCAATTTAGCAGTTTTCCTGCTAGATCTGGAGATTTCGTTTGCAATCTAGCGGGGAATTATAGAAAATCTGGAGATATTTCGCACCCACACACCCGCAATTTTAGATTAAAAAATAAAGAAAAGCGCTTGAAAATACTTGAAAGACATAAAATAAACTCATTCATATAAGTAAAAAAAAAAAGTAGCATTTATTGCCTTTGGTAACAATTATTTATTGATTATTTGTTTGTTTTTCACCTTTTTTTTTGGCTAACCATTCTTAAATCTCGCTATAAAATCGATTTTTCCAAGTACATTTTAGGTGGGGGGGCATTCCAACCTCCGAAGTTTAGTTTAAAATACGATCTAAGCAACCCTGCTTAATTTAGAAGTATTTAGTCGAAAATTGTAAAAAGCAAGAAACAACAGCAAAAAAAAAAAAAACTCATACCAATACAGTAGAATTTAATTATCTACCAACCTAAATACTTTTAACATGCTAAAACAAAGATTTTTTCTTTTTTCATTTTTCTAATTTCAAAATATGTTGCACCATTATTGTGCAGTAATTTCAATTTAACTTTTATTATAAAAAGTTTGAGTTTATGATTTGTTTCTTGCAAAAAAAAAAAAAAATACCCTCTCTGAAAAAACAGGTATAACTAGCTGATAAAATATGTAAGCCTTCTGGGGAGCTAACCGCTTCAATATAATTCCAGAAACATATAGTGAGAAAACACGGAACATTTTATATATTGAATATACTATATTTATAATTTTTTTATTGTAGGAAGTTAAAATATGGAGTTTGGGCGGGGAGAATTAGCGATTTTTGAAAATTTCAGATGATAAAAGTTAAAAATCTAGCGATTTTCTGGACATTTCTTTCTCCTGATCTCGCGGTTTTTTTAAATCTCAGTTGCCAACATTGCATCACTAAATAAACACTACAGGCTTAATGTAAACAGAATGTGTTTACAATATCGGTAAATTTTGAATGGGTTTAATCACATGATTATTGATAATGTAACCATGTGATTGAAATTTAATTTAAAGTAACCACACGTGATCGCTTTCCTGTCAAATATTCATCGAAAAATGGTAGGTACACACAAAATGAATACCGACGCTCAAAGTGTATAAACATTTTGACCCCTCCCTTTACTTAAAAATTCACCAAAAATCAGGAAATTAACGAATTTTAATGAAAATTGCAGTATTTATCAAATAATGATCGCAGAATATAATGAACTAATTATTTTTACTTAACTCTTAGTGAAAATGTTTTATTTTATTTAAACAAAAAATACCTTTACTAAATTTATGGTTTTCAGTAGTAAATAAAAAACGCAAGAATTTATTTTTGCTTTTTTTTTATATAAATAAAGCATCGTAATTTGTAACAATAAAAAATAATTTTTACAGTAACATTACGAAAAAAGCCCCTAAAGTCCGTATTAATGAATTCGATATAACCCGAAGAAAAATGAATTCTCGCATACTATTTAGGAAATTAAAGATTCAATTAGATTCCTATTTCAGTTACCTAAATTATTTAGGGTGAAATGAGTTTAGGAATTTATAGCCAAACATAAATATTTTATTTTTTTTTGCTTAAAAAAAAATAGCATTAATACAGTAAGTTAGGTAAAATTTGCATCTGCTTTATG